>NC_063233.1:10000-310000 GCF_020740725.1 Corvus hawaiiensis | reverse complement strand
ATATCAGTGACTTTGTAAATGAAAAATTGTTTTAATTCCCTTCTAACAGCAATAATTCTATTCTTCATAAATTTTTCCATCAAAGTGTTGTATGGAAAAATACTATAAAATAGAACAGCATGGCAGTGATGGAAGACAGTTGAACAAAGTGGTCAATTAGGGGATGAAAATTAAGCAAAGAGAAGAATTCATTCTGTCACATTCTGCTCAAAGCGAGAAACTGCTCTGCACTTTGCATTTTATGTTGTACTTTATAGTTAAGGGAGATGTAACTATTTAGGTCATTCTGGTCCCACTTGAGCAAGTTTCGTTAGGATGTAAGCTTTAAATTCTGTGTGTCTTTGTGCTTGTCTAAGCATCCCAGTTCTGCCCCAGAGCTGCTGATGCCCACAGGTTTGAGGAGGCCAGCGAGTGCTGGGCCACCTGCAGAGGGATCATGAGAGGCCTCAGTGGGAAGAAAATCACATGAAGGGTGGTATTTTTGTGGGCATTGTTTGACACAGACTGCTGTCTGGGTATGGCCAGCCTAAAGTACTCCTGGCACCATGTTGGAGGGTCTGTTTCTGGTGGGCAGAGGATGGGAGCTGGTGGCTCTGACAGTGACCATGGTCAAAGTCCCACCAGCTTCAGAGCAAGATTTGGCATGGGATAATATGTGGTCCCTATTGCTACTTTAGCCATCAGCTTGTCTTGGCAGGGGACTACAGCACTCGTCATGGAAATACAGGTTAAATACTTAAGTGAAGAAAAAGTCACTCATTACCAAGATAGGCAATGTGTAATTTGTGAGTCCAAATCCACGTTGTGAAGTGCAGATTTAACACGAGCTTTCACCAGTAGCTAGTGTTCATACTACAGCACCTGTGGATAGAGGGTTAATAAATATTTTCTTCAGTTCTCCCTAGAGAAGAAAAGTTTCTTTGTTTTAGTTTCTCTCTAAATATTACAGGGTTTTTTCTAGAAACTTTTAATTTTTGCACATTTTATTACTACTCGATGAAAGGGAATTATCTTTCTTATACTGAAGTTTCAGCTATGAAATTGGCTTTAATAAACTATGTAATTATTTCTTCTGCAGGGAAAATATTTTAAATGGATTATTTCTTTTTTAAGAAGGGGGTTTCAAGTAATAAATTTATAATATTCCTGTTGTGCTTTACTGTATTCAAGATGTTTTGTATGTTCAGAATTGAGTGCAACCAAGGAACAGTTTTTCCACTTTATAAGTACCCATGAGCTGTAAGACGCTACAAAAATTATTCAAGTCCTATGCTGGAAAAGCCCCATGCGTAGTTTTTCCAATCCTATGTCATCTAAAGAAAGAAATATCAAAATTTCTCCCAAAGAACAAGGAACAGATGTCTTTCATTAGTAATTTAATTTCTTCTCTTAATAAAACTCAGTTGTGTGAAAAGCATAATATATTTTGCTCTAGCTCTACCCGGTTTCATACCACAGGAGTGCGGAGCAAACTCCCAGCATCAGAGTAGGCCAACCGGGGTGTCCCAGGCGGGTGTGAGCAGAGGGAAAAGCATCAGGCATAGAGACTACACCAAGAGCATTTACAAAAGCTGTGACCACTACCTTTGCATGTTTATTAAATGAAGAAAAGCCAGGTGTCTGCTGTGGTTGCTGCAACATGTAATGTCAGAATAACACAGAAAGGGAAATGGCAGAAGGTCTCTGATAGGTAAGTAGCAGCATCTGTCCTCTTGCATACATCAAACACAGCTTAATAACTTCCTATTTACTGCTTCACGGCAGAGGCCCAGTAAATGAACAACCTGACTGAATTAGTCTATTTTTCTACCTTTGTCCTGTATAACAAGCCTCTTGAACCACACTTAATGTGAACAGCAAATTTCACACTGCACACGGACATCTTTCAGCACAGATTAAATTAGTTATAATAAAACAATTAAAATCTATTTGTCCACAGACAGGAGGAAATGAAGGACCTGGCTGAGCCACAGAAAGGTAAAGGGTGGGTTGTCAGGACACCAGGAGAGTAAACAGCAGAGCCATGATTCTCAGGAGCAAAGCAGGGTCAAACTTACTGCGAGATAACTGCACGGGATATAATAAATCAGGGGTCCGTATTACACTCCAGATGGCTGTGCCAGGCAGGAAGGCACAGTGGATCATGTAACTGTGGTTGTTTCTGAGGATTACTGATTCAGCCTGCCTTCACAGGGATATCCTAACAAATAAAATCTTTATGGCCTCTTCCGCTGGTGAAAATTTTCATCTACTGGTTAAAGTCAGGACATGTCTTAGCATTTGCATTGCCCTTGACACATATGCAAAATTAATTTAAGTTCACACAGTTTTAGCTGGTAAAGAGTTTTTTATTATCTAGTACTGTAAAGTTGCTTCATGGCATTTATTGTAAATACTCTGATGGACAGACAGGCCATTGTTCTGAGCTTTAGCTTGGCTGAGTCCCCCAAGTGTTCCAGGCATAGAGGCAAACACACTTAAAAACTCCTAAACCTATTGAGTTGTCTTTCAAAATTGTCCAGGCAACAGAATTTATTTATAAAACTCCGCAATCATTGATTCAAAACAAGGTTTTCTTGTTCTGCTTTTCTTCTTTGTCCTCTTTGAACGGTTTTCTCTGGAATGTTTTCGTTGTGCTTAGGAGTCAGAGATTTCCTGCGGCTTCTAATAAAGGCATTTGATTTCCACTCTCCACATACTTTAACACATCCAAGGATTTTGAGGTTTGACATTAGCTTAGGAGTGCTGGAGATAATCAGCCATGGGGGTAAAAAGCCAGAGTTATGCAAATTATTTGTAAAATGTATAGAAAGCAAAAGAACTATTCCTTTAAATGTGGTTGGTGTGGGACAGAGTCTTTGTCTCAGCACAGAATATCTGTGTGCTCCCCTTCAAATTTATGGCTTTGATTGAAACCTGTAAAGGGGTGATCTGTAAAGTATTCCTGCTATCCTACACTTCCCAACAGGTTTATTACCATTCATTTATAAAATGAACAGTCTAACGAGCAGTGGTTTAGATCACAGCTATCAAAGTCTGGTCATTTGTCAAGATTAGTTTCCTGTTGTGAGATTGCCTTGTGCAAAAAGAGTGCATAACCTTGTGTTCCTCTTGGGAAGCTGAAAAAATACCTATAAACACCCTATAAGATAGGTTTAATGAAGATTTTATAATCTCAGAATTCAACCCAACACGCTGCTCTGTGTGTGTGTGTGTATTTGTGCGGATGCATGTTATAATACAGAGTACCTGTGGACAGGGGAGGGAGTTTTCTTGAGAAGAGTTAATTTCGGGATATGAAGTCCATGCAGTATTGTCAGGTCAATTTAATGTTCATTTGAATGAGTTAATATACCCTGATGACAGTGTAATTCGTTATAGCTAAAAGGCTGCCTTGGGAAGCGCTGCTGCAAAAGCACCAGCTTTCTGGGGATAGTCGGCTGCCAGTAAATAACACGAAGTATTTTCTGTTCGTGTTAGATATACTTATGTTGAAGAAAAAGAAAAAACACAAACAGTCGCTAAGGCAGTATGACAGCAAAGGTGCTGGTCAGGAAAACAACACGCTCCACAGGACAAGGAGGTTATCTTCGTGTCCCAGTTTGAGGGAAGGTGCAGGGGATTTATGCTTTCTTGGGCTTTTCTTCTTGAAATTATCTGTAAACTGTGTTACAT
The DNA here is from genome assembly GCF_020740725.1 of Corvus hawaiiensis. Lineage (NCBI taxonomy): Eukaryota > Metazoa > Chordata > Aves > Passeriformes > Corvidae > Corvus > Corvus hawaiiensis. The sequence goes on along the minus strand of NC_063233.1, from coordinate 306,325 downwards.
TTGTGTTTCCACTGTCACTGGACGGTGGCATATCATGCGGTTTGCTTGGGAGACAACTGGAGGCATTTGCAGCCCAAGCTGGAGCGATCACAGCCCCGCCAGGGCCAATGCCAGCCCTGCCCGGGCCGCCGCGCCCGCACCGCAGCGCCGGGCCCGCTCCACCCATCGGCTCCGGCTGCATCGCCGCTCCCCGGCGCCAGACCCCGCCCGGGGAAGGCTCCCCGTTCTCCCCTCGCCGGAGTGGGGAGGTGGGCACCTGCCCGCGGCGGTGGCGATAGGGCGGGGTCCCTGGAGCCCGTTTCTGAACGTTTCCCAGCCCCGCGGCGCTGTGACCGGACACGCGATGGGCGGCGGAGCCCGGAGGCGGCCGGAGCCGCCGCGGTCCCGGTACGAGCGGGCACCGGCACATCGGGGCCGGTACGAGCGGGCACCGGCACATCGGGGCCGGTACGAGCGGGCACCGGCACATCGGGGCCGGTACGAGCGGGCACCGGCACATCGGGGCCGGTACGAGCAGGCACCGGCACATCGGGGCCGGTACGAGCGGGCACCGGCACATCGGGGCCGCCCCGTCCCTCCCGGCGGGGACGGGAGAGAGGGGGTGGCTTCGGGGGGACAATGCCTTCGCACCTGAGCTCTCCAGGTGTGCCCCGTCCTAAGGACACCCCCTCGAACAGAGAGGCCAGGCTTGGTTAAATGAGTCTAATAGGTTTAAGCAGTTAAATAGAAACAACTTTTTTCAGTGCACCTTTTTTTTTCCTCTTTGTGTATTAATCCTTTCGGATATAAAATTGTGTAGAGATAAAAATGTTTTCCGCTTAGGAATTTGCTGGCTAAAGCATTGTGAGGAAAACCTTGTGGACAAAGCAAATGGAGGGTATGAAATAAGCCGGCCTGTTCACGGCAGTGCCCAGGGTCCTGTGTGGCATCAGTTTCCTTCTGATAGATTTAATTCATTACCTGCCTGAAAAAGAGCCACTCAGTCTGCCTTGCACCGCTGTTACCTTGAGGTTGTGGTCGTGCAAAGGTGTGCGCTGAGCCAGCCAGGCTGCCAGGGCAGTCACCCTTAGGTGCAGCTGGGGAACACCCCAGTTGCCGTCTCTCAGCCGTTTTCTGGATGTCGTGTGCAACCGTATTGACATTTGCTTTTCCCTCCTGCCCACTCTGACTCCAGCCCTTTGCCGAGGGCTTGTGACTGCCATTTTCCTGCACTTCTCAGCTCAGACAAAATGGAGGCTCTGGAGGAATGAATAACTACCGCAGTCTTAGCCTTCTAAAATCAAAGACAATTGCCTTTTTTTGTGAAAAATTATAGTTTTGATGATTAAAAAAAAAAAAGGCAGCATACCCCATGCTAAAAGGCAGAATCTAATTTTTTTCCTGTGAACACACTGGTGCAGTGGTGTTCATTTCCTTGCTGAAATGTAAATGTTCATGCACCTTGCACTGTGATGTATTGCCATAAAAGACACTGAATTTCAAATCACTAGCACACCATGTGACACAGGGATGTAACTTAGCAATTCGTCTTTATTTGAAGGCAGCCCTTTTCTGAAATCTCACTTAGGGAGATTCCCAGTTGCCATTAGAAAAGCAAAATAAAATTAATCTAAATAATTCTAACTTAAGCCTAGAAAATTAATGACGGATGAAAGACAGGGTTTATAGAGCACTAATAAGAACTAGTCTGGATACAGTGTGTGTTCTAGGGTCTGTGATTATACTGGTAATTTGACAGATTGTATCACTGCCTATCTGTGCCAAAGGATGTTTCACACCATTTAAAATGCACAGTACTTCCTTCAGAGACAGGTTGTTCTGGAATAACTCAACATCCAAAGAAAAGCTGGGTTATTTCACTCCTCTCTTTATTGATTGCATGTGTACAACCGTGTGTGCATGTGCACATGCTGACTTTGCCTCAGCAAAAGCACAAAGTTTGCATGCTCATTTCTGTGTTTATCCGCCTCCTCAGAGACAGACAATACCAAAAATGGGAAGTCATGAAATCTCTTCAGAATAGGGCTTAAGTGCTGAAACCAGAGACCCTGCATAAAACAAAGCATTAGCTGGTCCTTCCTTTAAAAGTGAATTAAAATACATTTGGGTTTGAGCAATTATCCAACTTTGGGAGCTCCATTTTTTTCTTATTTTGAAAAGGAAAAAACCACTGAGATAAGGACAGATCTTAGTGGGCTTTGTCCAGCAAAGGTGATTTAGGGAATCTCAAGACCAAAGAGATTGAGATTTGAAAAAATTGCATGCCTATGACATTTCCAAGCCTAAGGATGCAAGTCTTGCAGTGTGCAGAAGCATGAGCCAGGTGGATCTGTGCAGATATTGCTTGATTTAGATCCACACGGGGTATGATCTGACGCTCCCTTTGACTGTGCTGTCTCTTCCTTGCAGGCTGTTTGCTGCCAAGTGCAGCGGCTGCATGGAGAAGATCGCTCCAACGGAGTTTGTGATGCGAGCCCTGGAGTGCGTGTACCACCTGAGCTGCTTCTGCTGCTGCGTGTGCGAGCGCCAGCTGAGGAAAGGGGACGAGTTTGTCCTCAAGGAAGGGCAGCTGCTCTGCAAAAGTGACTATGAGAAAGAGAAAGACTTATTGAGCTCGGTCAGCCCAGACGACTCAGACTCAGGTGAGCTTTTTCCACACCTGCTCTGACCGGAGAAGCTGCATGAGTTTGTAGAGCTTTCTCATAGAAAAGTGCATTCATTTTCACATCCACTTTATCCAAATGCATGTGCCCCCTATGCAAATTTGCAGGCACAGCTGAAAACATTCCTACTGGCAGTCTGCCTTCCCTAACCTGACTCCCTCCCTTAACTTCCTGCTTAGTAAAAGACAAAATCTTTTTGCTTTCATCGAAGTGTTTTTCTATAAGATCATAAAGTCTGAATCGGACTGAATTTAGCTACGTGAGGCCTCACTCAAGTGAGGCATAAGTATGCTGTTCTCCTCAGGCATTCTTTAATCCACTTAATATATTTTTCAGGGGATCTTATGCACATACAATTTCACCACTAAATTAGGGAAATGAGCACAGCAGTAATATGATTTTTGAGAGGAATCTCTCTGCCAATTACAAATGTTCCTTTAAGAAAGATTGCAAGTACAATATAGAAATACTGAAGAGAATCTAAAAGTAACTGAGATGTGGGTTTGTGCCATCAAAATCACACACTTTTTTTCCCAAGAAAATATGCAGGAAAATCAACAGTTACCATACCATTAAATGTACAAATCACATGTTTGCCTCTGGTTTATGGGAAAATGCATTACTCCATTTTAACTGGGAGCAAAAATTATCCTTAATCTCTAATCTGAGAGTCATATTCTCCACATTGCTAAAATTTTTATTTCCGCATTAGGAATCCCTCAGGACAAAGGTCTCTGCAGTCTCAGCAATGCATGGGACCAGGGCCATTCTTAGAGCAGTGGTTTAGTTACTGCCATGCCGCGTTTGCAGGACCTGGAGTGCTCTGCTCAGTAAATCTCGCATCGTAGGGTCTGGGCTCTCGGTGAACGTGCCTGAGGCACTTGAGTTTCCTCCTTGACCGTCAGCAAACTTCCCCCCCACCAGCTCCAGTGACCTGCTGTGCACCTGCCTCATGTCCAGCCAAACCCCCTCGACCAGCTCGTGCGAGGCTGTCCCCACGCTGGGGCTGGTCACAGGCATCTTCCCCCACTGCTGTCCTCACTCACACAACCGGTGCTGGCAGCTGTATTTGGCATCAGCTTTGAGCAGGGGTGAGCTCCTCTTCAGGACCAGATCTGGCTTGTGATCATCAGTGAGGAGCTACCACAGTAGCACAAACTAGTCTTGGTTTCAATTTCATTTCCCTTTGGCACAAAGGGGAGTTCCTTACTCCTGGAGATGCTTTTTTTTTTCCTTCATTATTCTCTGTTAGCCAAACCCAAACCTGAAAAACAAGCTGACAAATTAAATGAGTTGTTTGTCTCCCATTGTCTAACACATTGAAAACACTGATCTCCCAGGGGTCTGCATGAGAGCACACGATCTGCAAAGCCCTGGCTGAGAATGTGTCCTGCTTCAATCAAATATTTATCCACTGGACACAAAAGTAACTCTCCAATGAGCAGTATTAATCCTCACAAACCTTTCCTTAGAAAAGGCATGCTGGAAAGTTAATAATGTCATGGTTATTAAAATGACTGAACTTCTCTTTAATCATTAGGCCAAAGATGCTTATTAAAGTAAAAGGTGATTAGACTGCTAGGTGCATAATAATCAGACCCTAAAATGAATTAAAGTCTAATTTGTTGATTCCCCAAATGTAGTCCTTTAGTATATAAAAATTTCAGCGTGTTTCTTCGTGTTGAAGTCCCTATAATACTTGATGGTGTTTTCTGGAAGAAAAATCAGTAGTCTGTTCAAATAAAAAGTTGAAAAGTTGATTTTCACAACAAAATGTGAAATTTATTTACCCCTCAGCCTTTGCCACTGTGCTTGAGATTTCCCAGGACAATATACTAACACGTAATATCACCGGATTGTATGAATATTCAGAATTTAATGATAGAAAATACAAAGAATCTCTTTACAAAGAAACTCTTTGGTCTGCAGAAGCACATAGATACTTGTACGTATTTACTGAGAAAGAGAAGTTTGTGCTTGCACATACAGACACATTTTAATGCACAGAGGAAGATTACTGATGTTTTCTGGGGGAAGTGGAAATGAGATGACAAAGATTATATTTAATATTATCTCTGGAGCTTCAAAACATTCAAAACAATATTCAGTAACTGGAATCTGCACTATATTTAGTTAGATGGGCTTTGAGATACGTGTGTAATACTTGCTTTATGCTGTTTTGCTGCTGTAGCAGTGCAGGCAGTAGTACCTGTCTGCAGATAATGCTTCAGGAGAAGCTGGAGTTCAGCTGTGAAGGTAAAGGTGTTTATCTGGTGGTGAGATTGGAGCAGGTGAGCACACAGGACCAAGAGATCCTGGAAAGGCACAAAGTCTCTCTGTGCCTGATTCCTGGAAATACTGAAGCATATTCTGAGTTTCCATCCCCTGATCAGTCCCATGTCCTAAATTAAAAATTGCAAACATTTTTATGCTTTTGTGGCATTTGATTTAGGCAGAGCACACAGATCTAAGATAGTCTCTTCCTGCCCACAGCTGCTTTAGGTATTCAAATAACCATGGGACAATAGTTGAACCTGTTGACTGAAGAGCAGTTCTCAAACATCCTGTTTTCTTGGTGGAACAAGTGCAATTATATATCCTTTTTTCACCAGTCAAAAGTGATGATGAAGATGGAGATGTTAAGCCCACCAAGGGCCAAGTAACCCAAGGAAAAGGAAGTGATGATGGGAAGGACCCAAGAAGACCTAAACGACCAAGAACAATACTAACTACACAACAGAGACGAGCATTCAAAGCATCCTTTGAAGTGTCTTCTAAACCCTGTAGAAAGGTAGGTGCTTCACCAGGGACTGAGTCAGCCTTGACACCAGGCCACAGCCCCAGACAGCCCTGCCCCTTCCTGGGGCAATAGCAGTTCTCCTGGGGTGAAGGCAGAGCACTCTTTTTGCAGAGAAGTCTTTTGCGGGTAAAATAAAAAACAAGAAATGACTTAGTGTCATTTTCCTCAGCTCAGACTCTTTGTTCAGTAGTTACAGAACTGGTAGTGCCATCAGGGGCAGAACTTGACAACACTATGAAGATATATGATTAATTTTTAAAAGTAATTTTATACATGCAATTTTTGTTGTAAGTACAAATTCTCCTCTTAACAAAACTGATTCGGTTTTGGGGTTTTTTTTTTAATTTATGAAAAATTGCATCGTTAAGCATTTCCTCCTGCAGGTCAGAGAAACATTGGCAGCTGAAACAGGGCTCAGCGTGCGAGTCGTCCAGGTCTGGTTTCAAAACCAAAGAGCAAAGGTAGGCTGTTTGTCACATTATCAAAAGTCAAATGCAGGTTGTGCCTCAACAGGGGCCCTTGCCCCACATGCAGCTCACACATGCAGAAGTCCCATGGCTGAACTGTCCATGTTCTGCCTGCTCTGCTCTCTACATCCACACTAGAAAGGCAACTTCGGGACACAAACATTAAATTCATATTTGCTCAAAGCAACTCAGGGTTGGGAGTAAATTTTACATGCAAATCTGAACTGGAAACTGAAATGTTTAAGCTTAGAATTGAAACTGAACCCGCAACAGTGTGTGCATAAGTATAAACGGTCCGTATCAACTGATAAGATGTTTGCAGAGAGTTTTGTAAGGAAACAAAATTGTTGCGTTTGGAGCCACAAGATTGTTCTGTTCTTCTGCTTTTTTCAGATGAAAAAGCTAGCACGAAGGCACCAACAGCAGCAGGAGCAACAGAACTCGCAGCGACTAGGACAAGGTAGGGGATTTGTGATAAAGCGAAGTGAGAGAGAAAGAATCTGCCGTTGTCTGGAAGTGTCTTTCCCACATGATACTTTAGTACAGCAATCCAGGGTGCACGCAGGTCTGTGAGTGACATGTGCCATCAGCAGTGGATGGACACAAAGGTGTACCTGTGCTCACACCAGGTTACCCCAAGTTCTCCTGGTGGGATCAGACCCCAGAGGGGCTCACGCGGAAGCTGTTACCTCGTTTCTAGAAGAAATGTACTATGTGGAGGTGCTTGCACCGGAGGAAATCTTCAGGAGGCTTGCTCCAGCTAGATTCTCCAGTTTGTTTTCTACTGCAGTAAGGGGCATGGTGCTCAGCTGGGAATCTGCACGGGCATCAGCTTTACTGCCCCAGCTGAGGCACAGGGAGTCCCTCCTGTGCCCCACGGGTGGCTGGACCCTGGGGCAGGCACTGCACAGAGGCACCAGGGCTTGCCCTGCTGCTCTGTGGGTACTCTTGAGGATCTCCAGCTCCCAAGACCTTGCAGCCTCAAATCCTCCACTTTACCCAGGGCAGAAAAACTGAGACCATCAGAAGTTAGAGAATAACTGGGCTCTGTCACACACAGTATACAGACTTTAGGAGGATAGGGTCAAGCACCTAGGAGCTCCAGAAATCATGTAGTCAGAAATTACAAGCTGTTCAGCTTATTGCTCAGGGTTCTACACTTGGACAAAATTTGGAAAGTTTCTCTGACTGACAGGATACCCCTGACTGCATTTGCTAGGGTTCATTGTTGCCACTGATTCTGCCCCAGCAGTAACTGTGCCTCCTCTTTGCTTTGCAGAAGTAATGTCCAACCGAATGGAAGGGATGATGACATCTTACACACCACTTGCACCACCACAGCAGCAGATTGTAGCAATGGAGCAAAGCAGTTATGGCACAGACCCATTTCAGCAGGGTCTTACCCCTCCACAAATGCCAGGCGACCACATGAACCCCTATGGTAAGGCATGCCTCATTCTGCCACATCCGAAGTAGCTGGGTCCGTGCGCTGGATCACGCACCACAGGGGCAGCAGCATTACTGGCTTTTAGAATATTTTTTCTGGCATTTGTACCAGGGAATTTGTTCCAGTCAGTTTTATGTGTGTATTTTCTTGTACACATAAGAGGGTAGAACAGAGCTCATCACAAAGCTCTGGACACCTTTCAAAACTATTTCACAGTATAATTCTGATAAATGATAAAGCAAGCACCTCTCCAAGCTCCACTTTTTAAAACCACTGTCCAAGACACTGAAAAATAAACAGTACCAAATTCTAGCTCCCTCACAAATTTTTCCTTTTTTCTTAGAAGCTTTGAGGAAAAAGTGCCTTCAATAAAGAGAAGTAATCTATTCATTACAAAATGAATAAGCAGCCCTGTAAGACCACTCAGATTGGATGCGTGGATTTGTTAAAGAACAGTTCTTGAGCTACTAAGAGATGGGTTACCACAGGACTTTTCTCCTGCATAGTTTTATTCTCTGTCCCAAATCAAGATGACGGTTTGCTTTCACGATTGCTTGACCACACATCAAACGCATTACAAGCACTAAATGCTCAATTATTGATTCTGGACAATTGCAGTGTGGCATTTAAAAAGAATGTCAGAGGATTTTTCAGACTGTGATTCTCGGCCTTGCGGTAGCCCACAAGGGCCTGTTTCAGACTCATTTCTGCTGACCAGGAGCACTTCACTGTAGAGGCTCACATGTGCATTAGTGTCCCCAGCACAGCGTGCACAGGCCAACAGGAAATCTGCTTTGGGTCTGTGTCATTACTTTTGCCACTGAGACAAGTCCGTGGTGCACACCAGGAAATTTGGGAGGTCCTGTAAGGAGCTGAGGACATATGAAGTGCCCTTGAGCATTAGGTGGCTTGTGATTTTGTTGGTTTGCTTGGCTTTCTGAGTAAAACTCGTTGGGAAGTGGGTTCTGTGCTCCAAAAGGAGTGCAGGGGATGGCACAAAGCCCTTTTGAATGAGTCTGTGAGGAAAAAGAAGCAGACTAACACTTTCGCAGAGCCCCCAGGACTCGAGCTAGAGCTTTTTCTGGTGCCTTCAGTGTTGAGGTAAGCTGAAATCTTAGTTGCTAAGGGAAATAAAAGGTGCTGTTCCAAACCAGCCCTAAAAGAGTGGAATTTTCTCAAAGGAGAGCATATTTACAACTGTATCTCACTTGAGGCCAGGGAAGCTGGGTCTCTTCTGGGTCCTGTCACACTGGTAGAACTTTTACCTTGTGTATATATGAAGACCAGTATGATTATGGCTCTTGAGCCATGCTTCCCTGTCATGGGCACTCAATATCTGGTCCACCTTTCTTGTCAGTCCCAGTGCTCCCACGAGTGCCAGAGCCCATGGAGAAGCTGGGGACCTGCTCCTCCCCAGCACCGTTTGCTCCCGTTGTCAGCCAAGACTCTGTTATGTGCTGCTTACTGAAATTGAAATTAAATCCTGGCAAGTCTGGGGGCATTGCTGCCAGTTGACCCCTGTGGGTTGATTCCAAGCCCTCCTCCTTGTAGGTCAGACCCTTAGAGCCAGAGCAGGTTAACATGTGGCTACAGAACCAGGAGTGTTCCCGTTTGCTGCAGCGTGCAGCATGTCAGCATCCGTGTGTACTGTGTCCTCCCCTGGCTGCGCAGCATCCAGCTTAACATGTACATTTCATTTGCAGGAAACGACTCCATTTTTCATGATATCGACAGTGATACCTCTTTAACTAGCTTGAGCGACTGTTTTCTTGCCTCTTCCGAAGTTAACTCCATGCAGGCTAGAGTAGGAAACCCCATTGACAGGCTGTACTCTATGCAGAGCTCCTATTTCGCCTCATGAAAATAAAGAAAACTAACAGCCGGCGTGTGTTTAGCCAGTGACTTTTCCAGTGCAGACTCTACAGCCATATGTTGCCCAGCTCTTCCTTCACAGTGACTCTGCTGCCTCTGGACTGCAAAGAGCATTTTTTTAGGAAGACTGTCTCTGTTTGCGTATATGTGTATGTATGTATATATATTTTAATACCTACGTACATACATATATAGAGAAAAAAAACACATCCATCTGTCCCATACCCTTGATTCCCAGCTTGCGCCAGACCACGAGACAAGCACGGAAGGAACAGAAGAACCTGCTCGTCCTCAGCCTTTGATCTGGTTTGGTTTGAGCTCATCATCCTAAAGGAAATGGATTTTGTGGAAAGCTAGATCTTTTCCTCCTTTCTCTCTTCCTTTCTTTTGGATGTCTAAACTTTTTTTTTTAAGCCACTGATACTGACATCAGCCAACCATATGACAAATAAATCAAAGAAACTGGAGATTCCTCCTTTTCTTACTGCATGATTCATACTATGTTGTGGATAAATTGCCATTTGAACTGTGAGAAGTTAATGTAAATGTGACGTTCAACATTTGTTTCCTTTCTACACTTTTTCTACATAACCTAGATCTGCTCATTAGTTTATAGCCCTTATGCATATGATACTGAGGAAACTGGTTAACAGTATTTGTGGAGAAAGCCAGTGATTTCAGAACAAGAAAGGTCTATGACCCTGGAGAGGAGATGCATGTTAGGGGCAGAGGCATTTAGGTTAGTATTGATCTTAAATAATTAAAACTAAAGGTGCTTACAAGACAGATTTATTTAATTTTTTCTGAGGTGTGAGATTAAAACATTTACATTTGTTTGTAGGTATTGCAGTGCCAAATTTCAAGTCTAGACCATGATTGGCAAACAAGTGTTTTTCATTCTGTTCTGTTTTGCATGAGGCATAAATGTGCTGTTCTCTATTGTCCATCTGGAATAATTAAGCACTCCTTTAGTTACCTTGCCTCAGCAAGAATTGAGGATACACAGTTCTAGCCTGAAACACCAGAAGTCCTGAAATGTGCACCAGCTGGGAACAGGAAACTATGAAAGAAATTACGATGGGAAGTTCAGGTATGTTGAGCTGAAATTTTACCATGTCCCGTAAATCCCCCGCTGCCAGGACTCCTGGCTATGGTGCCAGCTGACTGATCAGTGCAAGTGCTGGAAGAACAGGTACACCAACTGAAGGGGATGTCCCAGCTGAAGTCTGTCTCTGATGTTGAAGTTTGAGCATATGTCATATAGATTTTTGTAGGGCATAAAATATCATAAGTAATAATAGTATAGCTATAAATATTGCCTGGTGATAATTATAATGTGGAGAAACAGACAAGTACAGTCATGGCTCTCAGTGGAGAAAACTTCATGGGGAATATTTGCCAGGGTAATATCAGTAATTATAGGGTGTGTTCCAAATAGAGCTCATGGGGAAAGATTGGCAGGATAGGCACTTTCTTAAATAAATACCTTTAATATATTGACCATAATAGCTGAAAAACAAGTCCAAAGCTTTGGTTAATCTAACTCCTTCAGGCTGAGGACTGGTACCAGGCCAGCGTCACAGCGTCCCTGTGGGGCTTGGCACCTTCTATGGGAGCGTGGCTCTCCTGTGCAGGGGGAGGCCAGAGCAGGACCCCTGTAACCTCAGCACCCAGGGAGGGAGCAGCCCTGCTGGGGGAACTGCGGCCTCAGCCTCGGGGAGTCCTGCACGGAAATGTGGACTGAGCATGTTGGAGGTTTCTTGAGAAAGCAAAGTTTTATCTGCAGGGTAAGTGCATGGGTTCTCACTCCAGAGACGACGAGAGCACCGTGGAGGAGGCTGTGCCTGTGTGTGTGTGTGCACATAGTGCAGGGGGCAGAGCACAGGCCAAGGACCACTCTCCCACTGCTGGAGGTGCAGAGCCCCTGTCTGCTGCACACAGCCTCAGTCAGGGAAGGGACTGGTGGCTCTGCGAGGGTTCCAGGGGACATCCCTGTCCCCCTCCCTGTCCCTCTCTGTGTAGGCTCCCACAGGATCCCACAGGGAGGTGGGAGGTGGGAGGTGGGTCTGTTGTGTCCATATGCTTTACCTAGTGACCATTCCCTGCTTTCTGGCAGGGATGTGGTTTCAACTGAGGGTTGTGAGCCCCTGGATATATTTTGAGATTGAAAGGATTTTCTTTTCTTACCCATCCTGTTCAATTATTTTTCCCTTTTCTTGTGTATCAAAATAAATAACAATTTCCTTTCTTTCTGCATGGTAGCAAACATCTATAAAGAACTCAGGTGATCCTCACTGCTTGCAGGGCAGAAGCAAGCAGGTTTCATATGGCACATGTAAACATTTGTCATTTGTCACCACCAATCTCGATGGATTCATCGTTTCCCTCCTCTCCCTTCTGCTGTGCTACTTTACAGTCATAGAAAAGCCTCTCAGACATACCAGTTTGTAGACTCCTCACACAGGCACAGCCTTGCTTCGTATCTCATTACTGGCAGGATCAAAATGGCATTTTTGGTGTTTACAGGGACTTACATGAGAACTATAATGTGACCTACAGTTTGGAGAACTGCCTTGTCCCAACTCTACCTCTGCATCTGGGATGGATGTTGAAAAATAATCCATCACCAAGGAAAAAATCAGACATCCTATTTTATAACTGAAGTAACCATAATTTTTTGCTGATTTTTTGGATGACTGCCACTTTTTTTTTTCATGCTTGTACATACTGTCTCCTCTCCCTTGGTGTGTCGTATGATGATGCCTTAGCTGTTTGTTGCCCCATGTTCTGCCACCTTTGGAGCTACATACCACGTACATGTTCAGGCCCTTGGCATGTGTAACATTTTCCATGCCATGGTGGGCTGCTGCTGGTCCAAGGAAGGAATGCATAGGCAAGGATTTCCAGTGGGCCTGCTATAGCTGGCAAAGGCCAAAGTTCATTAAAGCAAAATAAATGTCACTTTCTTTTTGTGGAATAAATTATTCTACTGGAGTGTGATCATTGTGGTTTTAACCTGGGACCTTGCAGTAAGAGATTATACAGCAACCTCTGACCTCTTTGATTTCTGCTTTACTCTTCTATTGTCAAGGGAATGTCCCCGATCAGGTGAAAGTAAAATGTTTAATGGGCCATATCACAGTAATATCTTACATTGAGTCAAATTGATAAACTCTTGCCAAAAATTCTTAGCATCTGGCACTTCCACGGAAACCACAAACAATGATTGCACATATGGGAGCTCAAAGGCTAGAGGTCATGACAGCAGTTTATTACATGCACCTTACAGTGATCATTTTCCCTAGGAAATTAACCCCTCTCTAATACAAACGCATCAAGTGAGCTCTTCATGGTGTTTCCATCATATTGTTTTGGCTAATCAAGGAATACGTGTGCAGCTAAAGTGGTGACAAGATGCAATTAAGTAAAAGATGATTGATTAGGTTTCAGTGTGCTCAATAATGTATCAAAATGGTGATTGTGAGATCAGACTGAATATGCTGGGTACGAGCTCAGAGGTCCTTATTGTGCAGCTGCAGGTCTGTGGCGGTGGCAGAGAGTTCCCAGCGTTCATGACCAGTTACTGGGCTGTCTGGTACTGGGTCCCAGCTGGGCTGTGGGACGGGCAGCAGCAGCACCTTCCCTGGGCATGCCTGGCTGCTGAGGGGACGACTCCTGCCCTCTGCTGCTGTTTTCAGACCCTCCTTATCACTGCACTGTGGGGCAAACCTTGGGGCTCGTGGCAAACATGTTTCACAGTCACAATACTAAAGACAATTATGTTGCTATAAATAAATGGTAGGGGTTGCACTCATATTGAAACATCATCTTGGGCATTTTGATCTCCTTTTCTTCTTTAAACTCTCATCAAAAACATCCAGATCACTTGGCCCAGTCGCAGCTAACTGTGCCTGAGATGTGGCTCATGTTAGTCGCACAGCAGCTGCTGAGTGGATTTTTCAAATCCACCCTGCATAACTCAGATGATCATTACCAGGTCCTTTGGAAGGGCCATTGCTCAGCCACCTCGCTGTGCATCATGTCATGGGGAAGGTCCTTCATGCCAGCAAACCTTCCGGAGATGATGTGAACCCACTTCCCTCTTCCCACTGTGCTCAGGACTCCCTTCCAGTTTCCTTAAGGGTCAGAGGTATATCCCAAGCCACTGCCTCAGGTGCTCCAGGGAACCCAGCTCTGGGATGCTGCTGGGATGCTGCAAACTGGGGTTTACAAGAGCACCTCTGTGAGCCCTGTCATGAGAACTCTGATTCTCCCTGAAAGTCACTAGAAATGAACAGCAGAATCATGAGGAAAGGAAGGATTCTCACAAGCTGGAGCTCGGTCACAGCAGTGAAAGGACTGAGAGGCAGCTGAAGTACAGCACGGCTGTGGGAGCTGGAGCTGCAGTACCCAGAGTCCCAGTGCTTCAGATCATGCTTTACACAACCACATGCCCAACTCACCCCACGAATTTCTGACCAGTAGCTGCTCCCTAGCATGCAGGTCCCTCCATAGCCCCCCCTTCTGTGGCCTAGGGGCACAGGGCAGCCAGATGGCCAGGGCTTCGGGCACCTGTGCTCCTTGGTTAGGGACATGCTTGGGCATTTGCTTGCCTGAAGTCTTTTGGTTTTGGTGGGCTTTCAACACGGTCTTGCTTCTCTGAGGCCGATCTGACTACTCTGATGGCTCTTTCCCTCCTGACGGCTGCAGCCTGGATCACCTTGGCTTGGTGCACCCTGGTTCTGTTCAGCAGCAGCTGTGAAGGGGCTGCCAGATACTTTGCATTGGGAACTCTGTTTTTAGGTGAACACCCTATTTTTTAGCTGTGTATGGCTGTATTACTTGTATATTTATATATTCTGTATTTATGTTATCGAAATGTAGTATTTTGTAGCTGTCTGTTACAATTTGTTTAACTTGTAAAAAATATGACTGTGCTCTCTCATACTTAACCAGCTCCTTTCACTGTAGATTCGCTGCTCCTTTTCCTCTGTTGGAAACAAACCACCATAATGTATGTAGATTGGAATTTTTTTTATTTAATTATTTGTCATTATTAAATTATTTATTAGTGTTTTTAAATTTCATTTCACTTCATTTTTTTTCCTGCCACCATTGCTGGCAGCTAAGATCCATGAGTTTCTCATGCATCATGTTCCTTCCCACGTGCATGTGCACATGCACACACACACACAGAGTCTAAACAAAAACAGAAAAAGAAAAAAGAGAGAGAGATTACACTTCAGTATATTTGTAAATAAAAGCAACCTGTAAACTAAGCAGGATTTTCCCTCAGTGTGCAGTTCTTTCTTTGCTTTTGCAGACTGAGAGTGTGTTCTCTGTGTCCTGGGGCTAGCACCAGTGTTCTCACAGGCGGGAGAACCCAGGGACAGGGACAGCCGAGCACAGCCTCAATGGTTTTAGTGTTGTGGAACTGCAGCCCAGGCTGCCTGGCAGAGGGACACCGCAAGGGTGATGGCAGAGGCTCCTTTTGCACTGGTCTTTGGCCTCTGCAGGTTGAGAGCTGTTCTGTAGGGATGGTGACAGATTGTTACACATCCTGGCTCCTCCAGCTGGCTGGTCAGACACAGGGAGCCAACCCAAACAGCCAGCCCTGGCAGAGGAGCTGCTCCGTGGTGATTTCAGAGACCCAGTGGGATCTTTCCTGTTCAAAGTGCATGCAAGGGCAGCCCCATGCTACAGCAGACAAATGTGTGTAAGTATTAGCAATGGATTATAAAGTATCCATCTAGTAATAGCAAATTTGAGACTAATACAAAATGATAGATACTTGCTGGTGTCTCTTGGGCCATGTAAACATGAACATGAACCTCAGCTGAGGTTTCATCTGGTCACATCTGATTACTCACTGCCATTCCCCAGGTCCAGAAACATCACATTTCTTTTCTATGCCTTGGAGATAAAGTTTTACAGATAACCTGGTATCACCAAATGGGACAGCGCCGTTTCCACCCCCACCCTGCCATTTCAGCACGTCCCTATAGCCCTTGTGCAGCAAGGTGGGTTCACCTACCTTGAGGAACAGGCCATTCCACAGCCCCAACAGGCCTTGCCCAGCAGCAAGGACATGGTGTATCCCAAGGGGAGGGAGCTGGCACCGACTGAGTCTCTCCCACTGCAGTTTGCACATCATGCGGGTGGCACCACAAAGGGCACAACACATCAAGAGGCGGTATCTCAATGACATAATAAAAATCAGTTTAAAAGTTTCTTCCCCTATTTTGTTTTTAAAGATCCACACGTAACTGCTGAGCACAGATCTCCCTGCTCAAACTCTTTCCAAGGTAAGGGAGGAGGCACAGTCCCAAGTCCCACCTGAGGACCAGATCAATAAAGCATTTTTGCTCCTAGTCAGAACTTTCGTTCCTTTTTGCTTTCCAGCTCCAAACTGCATCATCCTGTCCCACTCACACTGGTTATTGGTAGAATGTCACTGAGGAAAAATGAATTGCCATTAGCAATTGGATTCACCTAAGTCAGAATTAGCTACTCAAATATTCATGCTCTCTGTGCATTTAATATTTATGAAGGAAGAATTAGAGTTGCCCATAGCCATTTCTGAATCTCCCCCAAAAAAATAGGTGAAAGGGATCACAAAAAAAAGGAGGAAAAAAAAAAGATTAATACATTTGGGGCTTGGTGTTGTGTATTGTTTGTGTTGTGTTTCTCCTTGGTGTCAGTGAGACAGAATGGAGACTGATTTATGTGCCACAGCTGTAGCAAACAAAAGAAGAAGAGACCAGGGAAATGGCTAGAGGTAAAAATGCCAGTGCAAGGGGCTAAAGGCCTGCACCTGGGTACTGCTTCCCATGCAGCCTCCCCCCCTTGGAGCACCTTGTAAAATCAGATTATCTGCTGGACACAGGAGTTCAAACAGCCCTTCAAAAGATTTGTCTTAATAATTGCTGCCTTATCTTAACTTCTGGTTTTTTATCAGCCAAACTGCTGCTGGGAGGCAGATCCTGAGGATAAGGTTCTGTCACTCTTAATTATTATTACCTCTTATAATGAAAACACATTTGTTCATCCTCCCGTGCACTTGGAAGTGGTGTAACAAATGAATGTCTAGTGTTTTATCAGTATTTTTAATAACATAAAAGAAACTTATGAGTATGGCCCCACTGTATAAATGATTGTACATCAAATGCTATGAAATAGATAGCATACTTGCTTCTCATTTATTTATATTCAAATATAAACCAATTACTCAGAAAGAATGAAACACATTTTTATGTCCTCAGAAAACCGTTTTTTCCTGAAAACCAAATTTTGCAGTTAAGATGCTGTAGGGCTATTTTCCATCACAGAAAGAACATGATAATTAGCCCCAGAACCAGCAGGTACATTCTGAAATGAGGTGATAGAAATGCTATTTCTTTGTTTACTTATGATGGGAAAATGAAACAATTCTCTCTGAAAGCTCACTAATGAATTTGGCCTGCAGTATTTGTCAAAGCCACAGCCACCATTTGCAGTCTTAAGCTAGTTTTTCTCATACCTCGAGAACTAAATATGAATTGCTTGGATATAGTGATAGCACGGTGTCAGTTGTATGTGTGAAGACCTTAAAGTCAGAAATGATCTGCACCTCTCCTTGGCCTGCAGCTCCTTGCACAGGTCTGATGTTTCTCGCCAGCCATGGCCAGGGTCAGATGCTCTTGTCATAGCTCAACATGTCAATCACAGGCTCTGGGGCTATCACCCAGCGAGCAAGGCCCAGTGTTAGACATCACCAAAGTGGCACCCCAAACTGCAGAGCAAAGAAAATAACAGTGGAGAATTATGTAAACCACAACACGAACTGGAGCAATGCACGTTTCACTGCATTGAATGTTGATAGAGTCTTTGCTCTGCCACCTGGATTTACACTAACAATCTCTTGACCTTTAGTTAGCAAGAGGACATCACATTCTCTCATCTTTAGCCAAAATGAGGAAGTGAAGTGACATTTTTGCATGCCTGTGGGATGGTGCACCCACAAGGAACCGTGCAGGGATCTAATACAACATCTGCTCACTCCAAAATCTTCCTGCCATCCCTTGTGCCTGCTGACTGACTGGCAGATAGGACAGATCCAGTTCCTAGAAGCAGCAGGTAATGAGGGTTTGGTCAGACCCTGGCATAGTCAGATGATGTCCAAAGCAAAAAGGATTCTGTAAGACAGGCAGATAAAAGCAATGCTTTATGGCAAGCCTTTAGCAGCTGGCAGGAGGGACAGGCTGGAGCTGTACATTATGTACAGCACAGGAGCCTGGTTCAAACCCCTCATGTCATCCATCAGTGACAGATATTTTTGTCAGTCATGTGCTTGTGTGTCCCTCCCCTTCCAAACAAATCTTTCCATATGCTGTGATATTTTACTTTTAAACAGGCTTAGGTAGAATTCAAGTGGTTTTGTCAGAGTTGAGCCATTTTCCCATTCAAATTACTGTAGAAAAGGGTAGGACACCGAAGGGTTCCTTACAGCTTTCTGCCTGTTTCCTGAATAAACAATCCACCTCATTTGGAGCTCAACATAGTTCTTCCCCAAATTATTTTTAGCTCTTCTGCTGCTTCAGTTCAGTGTTCAAGACAATGTTTTGGCATGCTGCCACCTCCCCTCAGGTGGTGGGGCCCAGGGAGCTCATGCAGGGAGTTGGGATGAGGAAGGTGAGGGAGACCTGGTCCACAGAGGAGCAGAATTGAGCGTGCATTGATGTCCACCTCTGTACATGGCATTTTGGGTTGAGCTTGAGGAGAGCACCTCTCTGCTTTGTGACCCTGGCTGTAACCGGACACCGACCCTTTCAGCCATGAACTTCTCTGACCCAGCCCTGGGAACAAGCCCTGTCCACCGCGTGGGACAGGGACCTTTCCCCAGAGCAGTGGGAAGGTGCAGGCTGCTGCTCTAGCTCTGCCACTGCAGCAAGGATGCAGGTCACGGAGTTATATTTTTTTAAGGAAGATGTTTCACAGTGAGCCATCTGTGTTATTAAAACAAGGAACATGGGATATTAAATGCCTTTTCCTTCTGAACACCCATTCTGTAATTACCTGCTCTCTCCCCGCCCCCAGGGAACATGTCAGTGGTGGTGTGCAATGGTTGGGAACTGCACACCCACAGACAGCCAAGGTCTCCCCACCACACCCCTCCGGGTACCAGCACCACTCAGGTAGGCTTAATTTCTTCCTTTGTTCAACTGGTAACGAGTAAACTGGCGTCCAGCAGCACACAATAAATTACTCCTGATCAGATTACCAGAGATCCGTCCCAGCTGGGGCATCCCATCACACCTGTGTTGTCAGATTAGTGGCGATAAGGAGCCGCTGATAAGCCTTGCACTGAAGTGCTCTCAGGGACCCTGAGCATTCCCTTGATCTTTCTTTACACTTCAGCACTATGCGGAAACCTTTTGTTTTAGAACTGAGAGGAGAAAACAGGTAATTATACTCCCAGTGGCAACCGCCTTTCGTGCAGGACACAGCAATGGAAGCCTGCTGCATACTGAAGCAGGCAAAATACATCTGACTAGAAACAATTAACTACTTAGCCCTGGATAACTTAAACTCTTTTTCTCACTTCTAAAAAGAGGGAGAAGCCCCCAGGCTGTGCACTAGGCAGAAAGAAACAAAAGTGTGTTGGAAGGCAGATTGCTATCAGGCTGGCAGCTTCAGGGATGTGGCTTTTCGTGGGGCTGCAGCCTATGTCTGCATCCAGACGCGGCCGTTTCTGCCTGGTTTCTGTACCAGCTGATCAGAACAGAAAGTTGGAAGCAATAGCCCAGTTGTGGTTCATCTGCCTGTGTGACTTCCAAGGGCCACGAATGAGTCCAAGCAGCTGTTCTCTGAGAGCACCAGCCAACAGTCTGTGTCTGTCCCAGCTTGCTCCGAAGGGTTTGTGTGTGTTATTGAGATCACACGTCCCATTCTTAAAAAAATTTCTCTTCTCACTGATACACCAATAGTCAGTTTACAAAACACTGAGAAATTAAAATCTTAGGCAAGTGTGAAATGAACGTTTTTGACAAGGACTGAGTATCAGTGAGGGTCTGGGTGCTGCTGCAGTGCTGGCAAAGACCACAGCTACGGCCACAGCAAGAGTCGGCCCCACCCCGATTTTTAATTGCTGCAGTGATGCAACCTGCAGCTCGTCACAGGGAGGACCAACTGCCTTGAGCCCGGTAAGTTGACAGCTGAACTCCATTTCTGTGAGACTAATGAATTTTTAATGACTAATGGCTATTAATAAATCAATAGCACAATAAAACTAATAAATAAATAGATTTTAATTAATAGATAAGTTATTAATACTAAAGTACTAATTTTAATGACATTTGTAGCAAAAATTGCCTGTTTCTTCACTTTCTTAATCTCTGAAACTTTTATGAGGCCTTTCAAGTACAGAAGATTCCTTTAAGACAACTAGAACATGCATGAAAAAGAACAGGCTTTTGAAATCAAATCTTCTCGTGCTTAAAATAGAGGTAGTGCTGGGCTGTTGACAGTAGGTCTCTGAAGACTTTCAATATACTTTTTATTCTGTGAGTCTGGCACCACATAGGAAATTAATTCAGTGACAATATTTTCATTAGATTATAACCCAAGTTCTCAATCTTAGGCACATTTGTATGCTTGTAATACATTCTAATTACTTGTAAAGAATAAGTCTGTGTGCTGGTTGGCTTATTGAATATATTAAATTAATGAATAAATAAATTTGTCTCCATGCTGGGAACACCACTTGACATCAAAGCTTGCTGCAGAAGGAACCAGAAGTGCTCTTGACTGTGGTTTTGGTAAACAACATGATTTGTATTGTAGGTGGACCTTTATGTCCCTCACAAGAGTGATGATGGAAAAAACATTTTTTATCCTCCAAAACAACAAATGTGAAGAGACTGCTACTTCTTTTTTTTCCTTTTTTTTTTTCTTTTTTTCATGATGGCTAATTATTGATTTAGTCAGGAGAATTGCTCTTGGATGGAGCTCTCAGGAGCACTCTAGCACTTTCACATATTTTTAAGTTATGCAAGTAAGAAGGAAATAGCATATACATGAATGAAAACTGTGATACTAGTAGAAAAGCATGTCAGATTTTAGTATAGTGTAGTGTCTGCCCATGTTGTGGAATTTTCTGTTTATCTTGTCATATTTCAGTTTTTAAAATAAGCTATTTTTAGCAACAAAGTCATCAAAAGTGGGACTTTTTCTCAAAAGATGGGAAATCCAATAGCTTTAAGAGAGCTATTGACCCACCATGGTAGTAGGGACAAGTTTCTCTGTTTCCTCAGTGCAGAGCTGTAAGAGGCTCATCTTGCCCCCTACTTTGTGGTTTGTTCATCAACTTGTAACATACTGAGTTTTCTTTTCCTGGAATGATTTTCCTCTCTGGGCCCTAAGAGAAAAAAGTGCAGGTCATGGCATGCAAGGAAGAAAACCCGGTGTTCTGGAGACAGCCCTGTTCCCTATAGCTGATCCTCTGGAGTGCTTGGGTTTGCAGGGAAATGCTTCTCATTTCTTAGAACAATTGCATCCCTTCTAAGTGTCAAATTTTCTGATCAATGGTGTTCCAAAATCTAAAATGCTGCTGGTTCAGATCTTTTCCTGATAGCGGGATCCCCTTGACATTAGGAACTATGTCTCCAGAGGAGTTTAGCAAGGACATGGGGCAGAATACAAGGCACGTTATCTCTTAGTGAAAATGCAAGTGAGATTCAAGAGGTCAAAGAAAATAGGCTCCTGGTGCTGGAAGGCTGCTCTTTCAGGCAAGGGACTTGGTGGCAAGGCTGGAGCAAAAAAGGAAAATTTCTCTTCCAGCCTGTTGAAATCAGAGTCCATGGAACAAGACAATGTGGTTTTCAATGTTGTTCAGGCTGCAGTGCTTTGTTAGAGAACTGTTCACCCATGTGAAAATGCGTAACCCTGTCAAGCTGCCAAGTGAAACTTTGGGTGATCGGCTGCGTAAGCGCTGGTAGCACAGGATAGGGCTGCCTTCGGCTACTTTCAATTACACACCCAATTCTTTTAAGACTTCTAAATATTTGGGAAGAGAGAATATGCAGAACTTGTTTGTTTACATCAGATTGTGCTGTGTTTTCAGGTTTGGAGCATGTGAGCACAGTCTAGCCCTCCCCCTTCCACATACCTGGCAGCTTTGTCAATGCAGCAAACGAATCCTCTCCAGGAGTAAGCAGCGGTGTCAGACTGATATCGTGCAGGGTTTCGTCATTTCAACCGAGTGAGAACTGGAGCAGAGACAGGCATTTAGGAGCTAATGCTTTGCAAAGCAAACTGTCGGTGCTGGTGCTGCTGCGATGATTCAGGCAGCCCCGGGGCACTGCTGAGGTTGGGCTGGGCTGGAGGAAGGTGGTAACCACTGGCAGATCTCAGCCTTTCATCTTGCAGGTACTGCTGGAAGCGTGGCCAGGCTCTACCGGACTTGGTGCTGGGCAGAACAGATGGGAAGCGCACTCGGTTTCTCCCCGCCCTTTCGAGCTAGGTCAGCCACCCAGAGTTGGCCAAGCACCCAGCTGTCCCCGGGCACCGAGTCTCTCCCCAAAGGCTTGGCAACCTGGCACCCTGCAGGCAACACCAGGGAAGCTTGGCAGGAAGCTCTAAGCATTGCAACTTCTTCAGGACTGAAACGTTTTTTCGTGGCTTGGGATGCTCTCAGGATGGCCTGTCTGTGCAAGTAGCTTTTTTCCACAGGTGATTGCAAGTGAGGTCTTTTGGATGAGGAACTCACTGAAGCTGACAGCTTAGTTATTTTGAATTTATATACAGCTCTCTGTTCAGCACCAGGGTGGTGCTCAGTTTGCCCTAATTAGCCCAAATTACTGTAGCTACAAAAAGCAGGAATTGATTCTCATGGTACCTTGCTTATCTCTGCATAGAGCTACTGCAAAGACATGCCCCTGAGGGCATCACAGTAAATTTCTGAACCTTAATTCACATGTTCAAACTGTTAGTCAAACTTCCACACCAGACGTATTACTGCATTTAGTAATTTTCAGCTTCTAATAAAGAACTCTGTACCTTTCTTTTCTAATCTTCTAAAAAACATGTAGCAGCATTCAGCTGTTAGAAGAGGTACCCTGAAGAGCCAAGACACCACAACCCTCCTCCAGATGACCAGGACTTCACAGCTCAGAGCTGTCTTTCCCCATGACAAACACACCCAGACTTGCTAGTCCTTGCTTTGTCTCGATGCTGCTTTTCCCCACATTATTCTACTCACCCACTCCCAAAGGAACTATGCCACAAGGGCAAGGAAGGCAGTACTGCTCCTGCTCACACTGCTAATGAAACAACGCCTCAATTAGCTGTCAGAGGGGAGTCTCTGAGAACTGGAGCTGGTATCTGCAAGCCTGGAACATTTGTGTTCCTGTACTAAAAGTAACAGTTACACCACAGGAAGGAAAACAAATCTCCACAAAATAAGGCAATAAAACCAAACAGGTTTAGTCAAAGCAAAGGTAGTATTTTATTAATCATCATTATTTTGCTTTGTCAAACTTGATAACACTGGAGAATAAAAGGACTTTTTTGTAGTGAAAAATCTGACAGATTGGAATGGAAAGCTAACTTTCTGAGAACTGAGGAAAAAAAAATCTGAAATTAATTGGTTTTGAACCAAATGCACATGTGAGTGATTAAAGCTTTCCTAAATGAAAACACAGTGGTAACATTATTATTTCAATACAACTGAAAAGTAAACACAAAGCTTACCTGACATGACATTTCTATGCAAATACTGGTTTTTTATATTTCTGAATTAAAATTAACTGGATAAGACCAATTTTTCCTCAAAAGTGCTCTTGCAAAGCTTCTATATGCTCCAGGTACCTGTTCTGATTTTCCTATAAAAATAAATTGGCATGTTTACATTTCTGAGCCCAGCATGGGTGTGGCATGAACAAGATTGTATATATGTGAAAATTCTAAGGTGTTTGTGGCTTTTCTTTCCCAGTTTTGCAGGAGAATCAAATAGTCATTCCTTGCATACTTCAGGCTTCTCATCATTTACCTTTCAGACTTGTTATGGCTGCTAAGAGCATGAAAAATGAAGCATGAAGGAAAGCACAAGATTATGTTAAATGATGAGCACCATCCCTGAGGTGGGCAGATTTCACAGATACGTCCTGTGTGACAGCAGTGGGCTGAGGAGAACCTGATTTTCAATGACACAGAGTGCAGAGGATTGTGAGTTGAGGATACATGCTGCAATCAACAAAAATGAGTGAGATAAAATAGATGCTCAGTGTACATGTATGTCCATGAAGTGTGAAGAGGCTCTCCAGGTAAGGCGTGCTCAGACAAGGTACCCCATGTGCTCCACCTGTAAGTACCCTGCCGCTGGCCTGGCCACTGCCACGTAGCCAATACCAGGAAATGCCCAGGGGGGAGGAAAAGCTGGCACTCCTGGAGTCCAGGCAGCATTAATGATAGAATCAGCTGGTTCCTGCTGGGAGAAAAATGTCCCACTCTATTTGCCAGAGTCACATGCTACATGGTGAGAAGGCACTCCTCACAGACTGACACTGGCATGGCAAATAACAACACAGCCACTGCTCTTGGCAGCATTTCAGAGAAGGATTTTCATGAGGATTAACTGTTCCTGAACAATTTCTCCAACATATAAGGTACAAATATTCTTTTCTTCCACTCAGTCATGCAGGTCTTTCTTGTACAAACACTGTGGCCAACAAAAGGAAAATCTTGCCCTCCAGTTATGCAAAATCCCTTCAGTGCCCCTGTGCCAGTTCCACGGGTGCCGATGGAGGGCAGGACTATGGAGGGCACAGGGTCTCTCCAGCACCTTGTCCCTGCACACCTACTCTCAGGAAGAAAATCTGTTCTTCTCTAAGGAACCAGCAGCCAGAGCCCAGCAAGGTCCAATTCCCGACCCATGTTGATGATGCTCTGTCAGAAAACAACTGATGTTTCCTGTCTCTTTGTTAAAAATACTCATGTTGTCACCTGTGGTGGCAAGTGAAGGACATGGCAACTCCTAGACCCCCAGTCTGGTCTGGAACAGGGGTTCACAGGTTATAATTTCTACTATGATAGTGCTTAAGTTTTTTATCATTAACAACACCTCAATTTTGCATCAGACCTTGGTCCCCTGGCTTGTGCTTCTCAGACTGTACGTAAATATCATATATGCACCAATTCAATTTTTATGAATAGCTGCCATCGTAAACTGATACAAATCTCTAAATTTTTCTTTTAATTTGATTTTATGTTGATGTGGCTATCAAAGCTCTACCACATCAAAGGAAATATTGTCTGTTATGATCAAAGTCTATAGGATTTTTAATGTAATCACCATCCAAAACCTGAAAGAAATGTTATGGAAAGGATTAATTGGGTTTCAGGCAAGTGAATTAGGAACAAAATTCCAATTGATATTCAGTAGCATTTTGGCATCTAGGTTGTAGAAGCCCTCTGGAAATCCTGGACCAGGCCAGTGGGTGATGCACCATTTCAGCACTGTGCTCAGTAATTTTATCCTCAAACAATTTTCGTTAGGGGCACTCCCAACATCTATCTCACAAATTACTGGTGGAGTCACATCCCCTGCAGCACTGCTAGGATATTGTATCATGCATCTTTTCTAGCTTATGACTGGAAAAGATAAGATCTGAAAAGAATTTGGTGGTGAGGTAGGTGATGAAATTCTGCTGCCGTGTTTGAATACATCAGGCAGGAATTGTTTTGAGTCCTGAATATGTATTCAATTTCCACAGGCTTCCAGGTGAGCGTCTTCTGCAGAGGGAGTACAAGCACTGATATGCAGATAGAACACAATAACTATCAATAATCCAATGACACCTGAAAAATCAGGGAATACATTATTCCAAAACAGTAGATGAACTAAGAGCCATTCATTTCTTTAACATTAGATGCCAGAGAATGGGATGTTGCCTGTGTTGTCTCAAACCTGGTTTATATGCATAGGTAAATACAAGTTAAATCATCTCTTTCAGGATGCTTATCAGCCTCTGCTATTCTTGCACTGAAGGCATAATAGCAGTCATGACAGCAGGGAGAAGGGGAAAGACACCACTGCAGTTTTGACCTTTTCCCAGCTCCTTGGTGGTGATCTGGCAAAGGGCATACTTTTATTTAACCCACACCACTGGGCATTGTCCCTTTGGTGTTCAGTGCAGGTGTGAACACAGGCAGTTGCTTAGATGGAGATGCAGAAAAAATATGCAGATATTTATGAATGATATGTGGTTTAGTCATTACACAAGATAAACTGTGGGAAAAGCAGCCAGCTGCTGTGACGCTCTTGGTAGCAGTAGCTTTATGGAAATGAGGACGCGAGGCAGTGATTTTCTGTAAGAGCCACTAGGCAAATGCTGGGAAGCAGGTAACCAGGTTAGGTCCTAATGAGACAAGCATAGGTTGCACAGGTTGTGCTATGTCTTGCTGAGGCCAAGTGGGGAGTAGCAAATGGACATGCTGGGATCTGCTTGCTGGTTCCCAAGCTGGGAGAAAGGTAACCACAGAAATACAGAGTGGAAAAAATTATTCTATGCTTTTAGCGCAGCTACATCAAACACATCGGGGAAGCAAAGTTCCAACACAGAAAAACAGGGAGCAGTACAACTTTCTGATCACTATTTTCTGATGGCTTGTCTGCTTGCAGCTCAGTCAGACCTGCCTGTTCACTCCTGCATGGAGAGCGATCTGCCAGAAGAATTGCCAAATTATCCTGACACCTTACACCAGGCAGCCTGTTACCTGATCATGAAACAGGCTTTGCTTTGTGGAGAGGATCCTGTCTGCAGAACCCTTGCAGCGAGGCAACACAGCTACTGTGGCAGCCTCCTGCTACACCACCCCTGTGCTGAGCTGAGATGCGAGGCTCACAGCTGAACTGTGCCTTTCTCATCCGTTTTATGTCACTCTGCATCTGTATTTCTAGGCAGGGGCATTTTCCCTTCTTCCATTTTACCTTACAATAAAGCAAAGCAAACAAAGAGGTATCAAGCTCCTGAGCATCAAGCAGGAGCATACACACATATTCTCGGGCTGCCCAGGCTATAGACCCAGCGTCCTGTGACATAGCAGACGCAGCTTCCCCATTGTCCGGGTGACCCCAGCTGAGCTGGGAGGAATGGCCCGGAGTGGGGGAGAAGGATCAGCTGTGGGCCTTATCCCAGCTGCACCAACCAGCTTTGTGACAGGCAAAAAAGGGCCGAAGAAAAGACTTTTGTCCTTGACTGCGAGAGCGACGAACCTCCTCTCATTGGCAGGGATGACAATTAACCGCAGAGGATTCGTTCATTGTCTGGCACTCGTGATCTCCCAGCAGTTGTCCACTCCAGCATGTTCAAATAATGGGCGGCACCTTGGTTTTGTCAATGGCTCAGTCGGCTTTGTGTGCCTGTGCCAGACTGTCAGCCTGGAGGAGCCGGCTGGCTGTGGCACAGAGATCTTACTGAGATATGGCTCTGGTAGAGAAAATCTATGAAAAAAATTGCCAGGACAGGCTGAAGAGTGAAGCAAGATCTCCTTCCAGTGAACCTGGAATAAACAAACAGTGCTGGGCTGACAGGCATTTCATGGGGGCTCCATCACCCCACGTATAGAATCCTTTCTGGGAGGACATACCGAGTAGGCTCCTTATGCTGAGACCTCTAGCCTGGAGTGAGTTTTATGGAAGAACTCTTGACCCCTGCAAAAGGGCATAACATGAGAGCAAAAAAACAACACCGTGGCAGCCTTCCATGCACTTTCCTGTAGGAGCAAGAATTTCCCACCAGCTCAACTGGCGAAGAATGAGTTCCATTCAGGGAGGGAAACTTGTACTATTGAGGCTGCCACCAGACACCTCTTCCTGATGCTAATCCTATTCTTCTGCTGTGGATCAAGTAATTCTTGTGTGAGTATTTTTCATGGGCTAAAGAAAAAAGATATTTAACCACAACAAACCTGCTGCCAGCAAACATCAATCTTAGCTTCTTGGCTCTAAATTATGAGCACCAGCTACCAATTTCTGGCTGTTATTTTTACTGCAGAGGTACCTCACGCATTGACGTGGATCTCCTGGCAGTGTCGGTGCTTTGCCATCCTCCTGAAAGCAAGCATGTGCAGTCCTCCAAGACATGAGAGAAACTTAATTAGGCTTAGTGCTATAAGGCACCGACAGCAATGTTTTAAATAATCTCTTGCAACACTTGTTTGGGAGTGTAGGAAAATTCTCCTTGCAGAGAAACGCCTTCACAAATTTGGAGAGTAGAGAAGTCCTTTGAGGATTTAAGCCTGCCCCTCCTCCAAGCACTTAAAAACCCTCTTCCACTTTCAGGTGACTCAGTCATTCTAGCAGAGGCTGGAGGGGGCAGTGTCCTCAGAGCATCCTGGTAAAACAGTGCAGAAAGTCAAAAGTGCCCCACATTCTTGTGAAGCAAAATTCTGAACTACGTTTTTAAAAATCTTTTTGCAACACTTCCAACAGATCAAATGGTTTATGTTTTGTTATTCATTTTTCCTAAATGAATGCTAGCAAAACTTGTCTGAGCCATGAAGCTGATCTTCTACAGCGGTAGACAAGGGCCCTAAATGTGGATTTATTGCCTGTTTATTGCCCTGATATCAACCCCTCGGTTACCACACGCTGCCAGTGAGTCCCCATGCTCAGCCTCAGAAAACAACAGGAGCCTTGGCATTCTCCAAGGTGCTTGACCTTGACCAGCATAGCCCACTGGCTTCCACCCATGGCTGTTCAAAGGACAAGGACGTTTCAGCAACTCTTCCCAAGGACAGGGAATGTGAGCAGCTACAACCTCTTGCAAGCTCTCCAGTGACCCATACCTGATGAGTTACACGTCTGATCATTGTCAGCTTGATTGAGCCACTGCTGTGGTTCAATCTCAGCACACTCCTCTGGCACTGAGATGACATGGGGATCTGCCCACACACAGGTCCCACTCCCACAGTCGTGTGTCAGTTTTCCTGGGCTCTCATCCACTGATGCCAATCTGTCAGCAGCAGGAGAATGGTTCCCTCACCCACCAGGCACCTCCCCATGGCAGCCTATGCTCTTTCCTGTTGCCAAGAAAAACTGCATTTCACCAACTTTCTGAATTTCTTTTTATTTTTGTTCTGAGTGTTCCCAGCACGCTTGTTAGTCTAAGCTTTAGAATGAGCTGAAAATGAGTTATAGATGGACACTGACTGCAGAATGCTACTATTTATTCAAGATCTTTTACATACCTGTCTCTCACCCAAAAGACAAAACAGCCAGAGCTGGCAAGAGAGAGTCTCCACTGCTCAATTAAAAAATAGAATTAAAAATATGTTAATACACCTGTTACACGACAGGAGGAGCAGAATATGGCTGCTGTCTCTTATCCTGTGGGAGTCACACATATTGTATCCTTCTCCTTGCTTGGTTCCCTCTAAGCCTTCTGTTGTGGTAACACAAAACAAATCTTTTGACCGAGTCCAGGAGACTGGTCTAACAATAAGTATTATGGATTCCATTGTCCACACAAATGTAAAGGTTACAGCATCTGTCGTGTGTCAGGCCTGAATGTTGTACCTGTAGTAAATGACATAACTAACTCCTAGAGATGTTGCTTCTGCCGGTTCAGTCATGTCCCAGTGTCTGAACTAGTCTTTGAAGATCTGATGGAGTTTCCTTCCTTCTGTATCTTGCTCAAAAGGTCTCTTCTAAATGTACTGGCAAGACTAACTTATTGCTTTTGTCCAAGAATGGATGTGACCAAAGATTTCTCTATACAACATGGTTTCAGTAGTTGATATCAGAGTTTAAAGAACTGTAATCAGTGTTAGTCTGGGTGATGCACATGAACTTGGGTAATTCCTGCTGTGTTCCTGTGTATGCAGAGCATTTAGCAGATACCCAGGACTGCTCTGTGCAGCTGCAGGTGATGCAGTGGAGATAGCAGCCCGGCAGATAGGTTTTGCAGCTTGTCTTCTCCACAACACTTTGTTAAATATGTTATTGCTTCACCATCACTTGTACTTTATTTTGGCAAGCCCACAGCATCACATTTCTCAAAGTCTTCTATACCTTTATAAAGCCAAGTACATTTGGAAGAGAGAAGGGAAGAAACTAAACGTATTGTGCACAAACTGATAAGAGTTTCCTGCCATTCCAGATTAATGGAGTAAAAACAAAACTGAGCTTCTCTTGGAAGCGGTCCCATCCAAGGTATGGGTTTTGTAAATCGCCCTTAAGGGAGAAGAACACTTACTCAGAGGGATTGTTGTGGGGGTTTTTGTAAACTTTGTTTAAAATTTTTTTCAAGGAGGCTTTGATTTTGCTCTGAGGAAGGAGAGGAGGTAGTCCTGCCAAGCAGGACTGGGGCACTGGCTCTGCTGCTACATTTCCTGTCAGTGCAACTGTCTGTGAGCAGCAGCGAGTGTCCTGATGTGCATGTGCTGTGCAACCTTCTGAGCAGAGTGTGGGCTGCAGAAGGCTCACACTGATGTGGTGCAGTGGCACAGAGGATGGGTACTAAAACGTGGTATTTTAGAAATTGGAAACCACCTCTTTACCCATCTAAATACTATGCCAGACAGGAAAATTCCCTCCTACCCCCATTCATTTCATAATACTTGGTTAAATGATGTCCCGAAACCCAGTCACACAATTGTGCCAACCACTGCCTCTGCTCTATACATGTGTTCTTTAGAACTGAGGAGAAAAACATTTTACTCATGCAGCAGGTTACTTTCCATTCATTTTGTCAGCTACTCCTTGCTACAATGCTCTTAAAATAGTACACTGTAAAATATCTTTTAAGTCTTGCAGCATGTAGTTAGTGTTGATGATAACACTTGGCAACTGTATCATTTTACACAAGGCTGCCATCTTCTCTCACAAATACCTGTGAATATTTCCGTACCTACCAAGGCATCTTCAGTTTGCCACCACTATCAGAGCCAAATTCAGCCAGAGGAATTGAAACCTCCCTGTACACTTGTGACTTCTTCTGAGTCCAGTTATAAGGTGCATCTGAAAATCCAAGAAATGAAGTGGCTTCCTATAGATTTCCTTTGCTATAGTCCACCTTCTGTTTCCATTCATTCTTCATTGATGAACTGGTATAAGATGCTTGTAGAAATTGCTGCTGTGCTCCTGAATGTGTGAGGTTCCTTTCTCCAGCTGCCCTTCAGCAAGCACAGGAAATGCTGGTCAGCAAAGCTGGCACGTAAAGTTAAAATACAAATAATGAAAAGGAAGAAGGAAAGATGAACCCTATCTTGTTTCTAGCTATGATAGACATTTAGTAAACATATGCTACTTGCTTAGCACTGCAATAAATTTCCTTATTGCCCTTTTCATGGCCCTTTACAGGATATAGCTGGTACCTGGAGGCCAGACCAATATCAAGAAGGACACTTAGATACACTCTCACAGATTGTTTCAGCTCAGGAAGATGCTGCTTTACAATCACAGCAGCTGGAAACACAAGAAGCTGAACTATGGCAGGGAGAACAGTGGTAGTTAACATGCATAAAGTATAAAGTTTTATAAAGCCTTCAATGCATGTGCCTTGTTGGAATTTACAATAATTTAAGGTACTTATTATTCCTTCAGGCATGGAACTCATAAATATTACTCAGTGCTATTTGTCATTGGCTTCTCTGTCATGCATAAAGCAAAATTAAATACTTATCTCTATATCGTTCACGTATTAAACATTAGGATTTATGGGGTTTGAGATCTTACTTGCTCTGAGAACATTAACTTCCTGATGAAAGATCTAAATGCAAATAAAAGGAATGCCAAAATACCCTGGAACATAATTAAGGATACTGAGGTGCGAAGAAGCCCCAGGCAGAGGAATGTGCAGTTTTCTTATTTCCACTGTCATGGTGGGCTAGTTTTCTTTGTTCTACATTTTTACACACTGCCCCAATGTGCCACCTTGTTTCTTCGTCATCAGGTGATGAACATATTAGTTCATTCTTATTTGGATTAACAGAGAAAGAGTGTTCTGGTTTAAAACATATCCTTGCTATCTGTACTGGGAAACAACAATTCTGCAGTGTCCAGATTTAAAAAAAAAAAAAAAATCACAGATCACTCTTCCCATGTGAAGAAAAATTCTCTTTGTAGCTTTACTTGATTTGTTGCTTTTGTTGCTACTCAAGGGTTCCTGCAAAGAGGAATTGAAAGGGACAACTTTTAACCAAATGTATATTTCTGCTGCAGAAAAGATATACCTTCTGTGCTGGTGTGCATCTGTAACTAAATCTACATCCTATTTTGTCCATGCCATTCAGAATGATCACTACCACATTTTTTGTCCTCTTCACACATGATGCCATGCTACATCCCAGCAGCAATGTTGGTGGCCAGTCCAAATACACAGATAGAACTTGCTGGCTTTGTAACATCCTGTATCTCATCCCAAAGGACTAAGGCATTTTATTCAGAAGACATTTTCTGCTCTATCTTGTTCTAGTAGATTTAAATGTCCTTGGTGATACACCTGACCCTTTACTTATGAGAGCTTCTCGCAGCCCTGCAGATCTCACTGCCAGCCCAAGCTTTGCCATTAATTCATTTCTTCTATCAGTCCTGCTTTTATGATCCTGAGTAATTCCTCTCCCATTTATATGTCTGCTATTACATCTCATCTTTTAAGCCAACCAACTTCTGCCACTTTTCTCATCTCACTATTGGCCCTTTTTTATTATATTTTGATTCTTGCTAATATTTGTGATTCCATTTAAGTACAAGTAAGTAATTGTATTAATCAGTCTATAAAAAACCTACAAATTAATGAGTTCAAACTTCACACTAACTGTTGAAAAATCCAAGCTGACACTCCCCACTGCTAATGAGAAGCAGAGAACACTGAGCTGTTTCCACTACCACCATTCACCCACCTTACTGCTTTGTCTCATGCTGTACGGTTGGTTCACTTCTGTTTATCTATATTTACTTGCCCATGCTGAAGTCAGTGAGCACCAGGTCTCTTTTACTAACACATGCCAGGTACTGGAGTTACATCCTGCTGTTTGAGCATCAGCTTCATCCCAACACACCAGTCGAAAAAAGAGGGCAGACACTGTCATTTGCTTCCCCTCAACGCAATTGGGAGGGAGGACCTGAATCATTCATGGTAAAAAAATTTTCTCGTGTGTAAGTCAAAGTACATTAGCACTGTCTTCAGGATAGTGATGGTTGTCACACAGATCATCTCTCCCAGCTTTCTCCAGATGATGTCATTGTTGCATTTGTGACAGTCTCTTTACTCAAATCAGCCTCCAGAGAGCATGGCACACACAGAACCCTCCGACCTCACCATGCTGCTGTTCTGAGCCTGACCTGTGACAGAAGCTTCCTAAGGCTGTGCTGACCTCCCTGTGCTCTGCAAAATGCCTCTAAAAACCTCACTCTAAACTGCAGGGCTTATGCAGATCGATTTATTCACAAGTCAAATTGTCGTCCTGTTCCAGGCTGCTGTAGATGCATGTGGTTAGATTTTGAGGGGAGCAAGACACAGCTCCACTTGGTCTCTGTGTTATTTTCTAGGTTGAGGTCAAAGAGCTGTATCTTCCCTGGTTGCTTGTACTGTGCACAGATTAAGGACCTTTATTACATATTAACAACTAAAAGAACAGTGATATCTTTACATGACCAGAGTAAAAGATTTTTTAAAAATTAAAGGATCTTGAAAGATTAAAGAATTTGTTATTTGTTTGGAGATTATAAAATTCAGAATGAATACTAAAATGTCAGCTACAAGATTTCATGTGCACCAGTCTTCTCTTTTAAGGAGGCCTTTCTCATTCCGTGCATTACGGATGTTTAAATGAAAGGTTACACACAGGGTCATCAACAAGGCTCACAATGCCTCCAGCCTTACAATACACTCCACTTCAAAGGGATTGGCTGCATTCCTGAGCCTTGTACCAATAAGCACTAATAACACTGAAAAATGAAAACTAAACCAGATGTCTCCAATAGCATTGATTCTTATTAGCTGTTCACAGCTATTCTTACACCTCTGGGCATAACGAGGCAGAGCCACGTTGGGTGTGTGGCTGTCGAGCCAGTAATGCCGTTGGAATGCTCTCACGCTGCTGTGAGCTGCATTCTTGACAGACTGTCTCCATTAAGATCTTAAGAAAACTTCTTCAAAATGTCATTTAAAAATGCATCAAATATGTAAACTCTTACTCAATCAGGATAGGATTTGACAGTAACATGTACTTCTTAAAATTAACCCAAAAAAACTGACCAAATGTACAGCAGAAGTGACCCATACATTTATCTGTGCCTTGCTGCTGATCCCAGAGCAGCTGAGGCCACCCAGAACGAGTTTAGGGCAGGTCTGTTGCAAGAGAACAGAAGAATGGCAACCAACAGCAAAAAAAATATATGTGCTGCTATGCTGTAAATACCCCAAGCAGATAAGTAATAGCCATAAGTTCTTTACACAATCTTCTCAGTGAACGAAAGTCAAACTGCTTTGATGTAATCCACAAGTGCAGTGAGTATCTGTATCCTTGTCCAGAAAACCAGAGTCTAAAACACATGCCTCTTTGGGTTTGCAGAACTTGCTTGTCTGCCTGGCTTTCTAATACACCTTTTTGCTTGGACATCATCTTTCTGCTTGGAAAGAAGGGCAGCCCTGACAGACAGGGAGTCCAGAGAGAACAGATTTTAGTATCATTTAATGCACATGCAATGAAGACTGCACGTGCATTAAATGTAGAAGTAGATAATAATTTTATTCTGAAGGTTGGTGGTGCAAGAACATTTTCAGAGTGAACAAGCAACCTGTGTGACAACAGGAATGGGAGAGCTAAGTAAGGGGAGATACTATGAAAGAGATTATATGAGCAGAGCTGGAACAGCTGATAAACTCTGTGTCCTTTTAGCTGCCAACCCAAAATATTTTCTGTCACTAAAGGCTACTCAATGAGGTGGATCCAGATGCTTCATCCAGATGAAGTTTAAAATTCAAGAATTTCAAATACACATCTGGTTAGTAAGAAAGCAGTAATAAAAGAAGAATTTCTTGTTAATAACAAAATATAATAACAAGAAGAATCTATTTTCCTTAGTTAATATAAAGGTTGCTGGTGCAGATAGCATTAAGATCCTTGATATTAAAGGGACCCAGTGCCCACAGTACAACTTGAAGACCTTGAGCCCAAGTCCTGACATTGCTGCTTCCAAAGCAATGCTGGGATATGGCTTAAATTAGCAAAGGAGAGTGCCATGTTTGCTGAATTGGCCAGGACTTTAGACCTCTTGGCTGAGTAACAAGAAGTCCAATAAAAACTTTATCTTGAATTTGATAAAATTGACCCCCTAGTACTCACTAGTCAGGGAGATGGGGACCGTGTGCAGCTAATATGCCATTAGCCTGGTCTCCCCCCACCATGATGGTGCCAAGAGGTCCTGTGCATCCCTCCGTGACACCCACCATCTAACTGGGCAGCATAAAGTTGTGTGTGTAATCACCTTCTCTGGAGACAGAGCCAAAGAATCACCCTGCAGGTTCTTTACCAGTTGGCCATTAAGCATTCTTATAATAAATCTAAACCAAAAAAAACCCCAAAGACCCCATAAAAGCAGACAATGCAATTATTACCAAAGGGAAGGAAGGCCAGAGAAGAAGAAAGTTTAAAAGGCTTCCATAGAGCAGCTGTCCACATTAATAACACAGGCGAAGGCACAATACCTTCTGCTTCAAGGGAAATTCATCCACTACTCTGCTTTCCCATTTCCCACTGCCAGCTAATTGCAGAGTTATCCTAAAGGCTCTGCAGTGGTGAAAAGCACAGTAAAGAAGGAAGCAAAGGTGAGTGCATCAGCCCAGGGAAGTTTAAGAGAACAGATGTTTATTGTGTTCACTTGGATCCATTGATGAATAGCAAGTGGAGAATCCTTCAATTAATTGGATGGAACTCAAGGTAGACAGACAGATTTAGGACTTAACCAGAAGTAAGAAATGTTGCAATGACTTGTAAAACATATCTGTTGGATATAGGCTTCAGCCATCCCTACTTTTTTGTTTGTAAAATCCATTCCACAAGTTCTGTATTGGGTTATATCCCAAATGAGATTATTTTACACACAACTATATTTAATTTGCAGTGAGGGGAACACCTTGGTTTGTTTTATGTCAATATGCCTGTTTAATTGGGCTTCTGATTATTTAATGTCACTGCTGAAGAGGTAGTTTTTATGAGGCACAAAAGAAAATTTAATGAAAATTATTCACAAGCCCAACTTCTGACTAGTAAAACCAAGAGCTTAATGTAAGAGCTGAAGTCCCCATCTGGTCCTTCTCTGAAAAGAACAGCCTACATGAAGGATTTATTGTGACATTACAATGCTTGATGTCAAATAATCTAGCCAGAGGAACAATATTGCCCTAAAGAGAGCCATCAGGCCCAGTGTGACATGGGTATTTGAAAGGATTAACTGCACTTAAATCAATATGGGCAATGAAAACAGAAATAACCAATCTCTTGGCCGCTCAATTATTTAAGACTGTCTTTAGTCCCCACAGAATGGAATTAAACGCTTGGTTAAGAGGACTGACAATTAAATCTATTTCTTTAATGTCAAGATAAGGACATGGGATCTGCGACTGCAATACAGAATGAGGAAGTGGCATCTCCCAGAGAGGAACATGTAAAAAGGA
The DNA here is from genome assembly GCF_020740725.1 of Corvus hawaiiensis. Lineage (NCBI taxonomy): Eukaryota > Metazoa > Chordata > Aves > Passeriformes > Corvidae > Corvus > Corvus hawaiiensis. Next base: position 270,416 of record NC_063233.1, on the reverse strand, counting down.
GACATTGGGTGCGACTGGCGAGGGGCTTTCCTGGGGAGGGAACCCAGCTGCTCCCCACGGGCACAGCCGTTGTGTGCTGTGCACTGCCTGAGAATCACAGAATCACAGAAGGGGTCGGGCTGGAAGGGACCACCCTGAGTCACCTGGTCCAACCTCCTCGCTCAGTCAGGGTCATCCTAGAGCACATGGCACAGGATTGTGTCCAGATGTGTCCGGAATATCTCCAGTGAGGGAGACCCCATAACCTCTCTGGTCACTGTTCCAGTGTTCAGTCACCTCTCCAGGAGAGGAGTTCCTTCTCGTGTTCTGGTGGAACTTCCTGTGCATCAGTTTCTGTCCATTGCCTCTTGTCACTGCTCAGCACCACCAAGAAGAGCCTGGATCTATCTTCCTGGCATCCTCCCTTCAGACACTGATGAGTTCCCCTCTCAGTCATTTCTTCTCAAGGCAGAACAGGCCTAGCTCCCTCAGCCATTTCTCATAAGACAGATACTTCAGTCCCTTAATCAAATTTGTGGCCCTCCACTAGATCTGCTCTGTTTCTCTTGTACTGAGGAGCCCCAAACTGGACACAGCACTCCAGGTGTGGCTTCAGCAGGGCTGAGTAGAGCAGCAGGGTCACCTCGCTGGCCTCCTCAGTCATGCCAGTCTCTGTGGCTGCTGCCAGCCTGTGCCCACGGTGGCCACTGTGGCAACACGGGGCTGGGGCACAGCAGCAGGTCCTGTGGCAGTGCTGGCCAGGTGAGACCGGCCACACGCACCAGCCCCTGCGTCAAGCTCCTTGGGCACACCTGGTGAGATCGGCAGGACAGGCTGCATCCACAGACAGCAACTTGGCTGTCACTTTCCCTTCCTAGTGCTATGCTTTAGGAGTATAAATGCAGGCTTTAAAATTCACAGAATACTAACTATTATTGCAGCTGACAGTATAAATGTAAGATCATTTAATTGAAGTGGACTGACAATTTCCCAGTTATTTGACTTTTGAAAACTTTGTCCGACCTATCCCAATATTGTTTTTAAGACCTTTAAAAAATGTTTTACAGAGCAACCACTCTGACCTTTCCTGCTGATACTGTTTCTCCTGAGGTGTTTGTTCATCTCAAATGCAATGAAAAAATTCCTTGTGTGAAAAATTTTAATAAGAAGTTCTATTTTCAGATGATAAAAAGGAGGTAACAGAGCAGGATGTATGCAAAGCATTGAATGTTCAACTATCATATTGCAGATACCCTAGGCTACAGGGAAATATCAGATGCCTGCATGCAGTCAGTTAGAGTTCCTGGCCTGAAAAGCTGAGAGATGTTCTTAAATTGGAGACAACCCATTGCAACAGAAATCTGAGGAAAAGAAGTTCTAGTCACTGCCGTCCATCATGAATTTCAGTTTTTCCAAGGCTTCTGTGAGAGGCAGAACAGATAAAAAACTCTGGTTTTTGACTTTTAGGCTACTTCAAAACATGGCAAGTCTCTGCAGAAGCCTTTCTCTGCCTGGTAACCAATATATGATAGTAATTCTCAATGTGCCATAAGGATTTCTTGCTGCTGTTGAGCTCCAAGTGATGATAGAAAAGCTATTCCTAGATCTTCAATCCCTTTTCTGCATTTTTATCTGTCCATTAAAATGTAATTGGATATTAATTCCTTTTAGCCAGGAAAAAAGGTGCTGTCCAGAAAAGCCGATATTTTGCTAAGTACTTTTTTAAAAACAATTTGTGAAAATGTATTGCAGAAAATCATTACTCATAATCTTTGTCTTGACAATTATAAGCATAGTAGCTTGGAGGTATTGCTGATTAATGATGTCTGCTTCCTCTGATGTTCTTGTCCTAACTTGTCCACATTTCGGAGTCATAGAGTAAGGTGCAAACCAAGAAAAAAAGAAAGACAATTGTCACTTTGTAATCAGAGACTGAGATTAAAATCAGTAGATTTTATGGTTTATATGTGCCCTGACAGCTTTGCATACAATTGTCAACTTCAACATTTGCCATTGATCCAATAGCTGTGACGCTGAGCCTTGCGCTCTGCACATGACTAGTTTTGTTGACACCTCACTGGTTATTTTCATGCCATTATTTTTCTGATCATGACAAAATTATCTATTTCCTCGTCTCCTGCATCAGTATTACAGAGTTGTTCATTCTTCTTTAAAGCATTTAGTTCACTTTGTCTGCCCTTCCTGCCCTGTTACTCTTTACACATTTCATGGCATTTCCACCATGGCTGGGGCACACATCTTTCAGCCACACATGAAACCATCTAAGGTGCAGTTTTACTGATGCTAGCATTATCATTATCTGCCCTGATATGCTGACAGTCTTGATATAAGATGGTTCACAACAGGTGAAGATCACAAAGATCTGCAGAACATCAGGTATCAATGAGCCAATGCTGGTCCACATGGTCAGACACAGTCACAACACATCTGCAGATGAAGCACTGCTGATGCTCTTGTAGCTACAGGTGCATATTTGCCATGGCAGTCTGTGCCAGTAATCACAGACGTGCATGAGGAGAGTGCAAGGGACCACTCTGCAGAGCTGGGCACACTTCCTGAGCCACAGTGAAGGCCAGACAGAGCATCCATGAGGGAAAGGACACTCTGCTGTGAGCATCTGCTTTGCACAAGAGAGTTCAGGTGTGAGAGCTGCAGAGTCCCTTTTCCAATCCCTTGGAAACTGTTAAGCAAACTTCATGGTTTCATGGGCTGTTTTCTGCCATATAATTTCAAGGTACTGATTGTCATGCTTGGTAGAATTTGCATTAAACTATGTGTTTATACAGGTTAGAGGCAGAAAAGGCAGATTTGATTTGTTTGTAGGTTTCAGAATTTCAGAATTCAGTGCTAAGGTAGAATTTCAGAGAAGAGGAAGTTTTTTTCCCAGCACAGACTTATTCTATGAATCCAAATTTGGAGCATTCATTCCCTACTAGCTCACTTCTACAGCACCTGAAGGATTTGGATCTCGAATATCTGTGATATTTCTGGCATGATGTTAGAGCCTGTGAAGCTGAGAACGAACTAGTTCAGCCAATAATCCTAATGCAATCAGCAGGTAGACCATCACTGAGCTGTCTAGTCATGGGGACTTGAGAGGAGCTGAGAAGCACAAGCCCCTCCACAGCACTCCCGGGCTACCCACTGCACTGATGTTTGATGTTAGCAGAGCTCTTGCGAACCGAAACAAAAAGGGAATCTCTCCCTCACTCTCCTGACTCATCATCTGGCTTCAGCTGACTCAAAGGCTGGATTTCAGCCACACTGACACTGTGCCACAGGCACAGAGAGCTCCGTTTTACTTTCCATCCTCTTTTACTCAACAAGAGTTCTCGTTATTGCACATTGCATGTAAACACGATTATAAAGTGATGGCTGCAACCTAGGAAATACTTGCGCAGAGCTACTTCCAGGCTCCTCCCCTTCCCACTCCTTGACCTGAAGGCATTTTCTAGTTCCCTTGGTAGGAAGACACAAGTCTCAGCAGGAGAGCTTCAGCTAAGTTAAGGAGGAATCACGCTGTGTGTTTTCATCTCTGTCCCGGTTGTTTTGACCCAGTCACCTGTGGCTGCTCTCTGACAGGGCTAGTTCGTGCCTGCCTCTTGCCACTCGCTAAGTGGGAGAACTCATCTCGCTCAGACTGTGCTGTCACTTTTTTTCCCTTGAGAGCAGACTGGTTTGACATGGTTCTTGTCACTCAAGTGGTGTAAAGCATAGATCCCTTTAATCCATCTAACAAGAAGTTCTCTTGTCTTCTCTCAGCACCAAAACTAATTACAAAGCAAACCACAAGTGTGTGGTTTCATGTAGGAATATAAGGAAAGAAGAGACAGTGTTTGCATGAGGGTGTACAAAATAGCCAGACATAAAGTCTGCCATATTTTGCCTCCTTTCAGCCCATATCCCGCACCTGAGAAAAGACAGGGCACAGTTTAAATCAAGCTCAGTAGTTAGATCCTCAGCTGGGCTCACCTCTCCTGATGCCAAACCCTTGGCTCTCTGTGGCAGGCCAATGCTGTAACTCCTTCTGACACAGATTTTCTTCCACAGGCTTAGCTGTAAGCTGCAGCAGACTCTGCTTATTGGTTTTGTGTCCTCCTCATTCACAGAATGGTTCAAACTGTGCATCCCCTTTAGGGGACCAAAGATTTTCACCTCTAGGCACGTCCCATTGTAACCACTATGGCTGTGGCAAAATGAAGCTGAGGCCTTCAGTTCTCTGTGCCAGGGGTCCACTCTTATTTTTGAAGTTTCGATAGAAGAGAGATTCAATTTTTTCCAGATGAGAAAATAGGGATGCTATCCCCATATTAATTATTTTTACTCTTCTTTAGCATCATAACAAACCTGGAGCATTACACTTTAATTCACTTCTTTTTCCAGTTGCTGACTGATGGACAGAAAAACAAAGTTAAGCAAGACAAGAATTCGTCCAATGCCTGTGCTTGTTACTTGTCTTGGTAGTCGAGATCTGTGCAAAATAAATGGAAATAGAGTCATGTCTGCTTAGGCAGAAAGACAAAGAATGAGCAAGAGGTAAAATAAGAAGTCTAATCTTCCTAATAGTTCCCAGCCCAGGGAACAAAGGGTCACAGAGCCAGGAAGGAAGGAGCTGGTGGACCAGTACATTATTTATTCTCTCATGAAGAAATCTGACTTGGGCTGTGTGTTTTGGAAGGAGTGTGATGGACAGGCTTGAAATCAACATTTGACTTTGTGACTATACTGTTAGTATATTATATGAGCATAACTATAAGTAGATGCACAAGAGCACAGGATTTGAATCATGTCTCTGGCCTTTGTAGCAATCTACTGCAGAAAAAAATAACTCCTGTCTATAAGTTACAGAAAGGATGAAAGGATGTAAAAGAACAAGCTGTAAAATCCAAGGCATAGATCAAAACTCTATTTCAAAAAGCAGTAAGATCGTTCTGTCCTGCGTTATTCCTGTGTTAAGAATTCAGTCGGCGCTGTCCTGGTGCCAGCCATGCCCCTACCGAGGCTCCAGGGACCCATCTGCCCCGTTTGTGGGAAGGAGAGCCCTGTGGCTGGAGGGCTCTCAGGCCTGAACATTCCTCCTGCGAACTGCCAACACACCTGTTTCTAAACTGTGCCCAAGCCCCACCTTTCACCAGCACACCCTTTCATCCTGTTTCTTAGGAAAAGTGGTGGGGATGGTTTAATCAGTGGAGAAGGGGGATGCTGATAGCTCTGGGCCTGCCCCAGCTGTGGGATGGAGATGGCGTTGCAGGGGAGAAGATGGCTGATGAATTTTGCATCTTGAATCTCCATGGGCTTAGTGTTTCCATGGGGAAGGCTGTTTCAGATCTGAGAGACATCTCAGCCCAGGCTGGCCAGGTAGTGCTGTGCCTGCAGAATGCCCCTTATTTGGTTCATTTGACGGGACATAACACAGTCAGGAATCCTTCAGAATTCTCCCCTGATGTGCTTTCTGCATGAATGTGAACAAAATTGATGGAATCCCAAGTAAGATACTCTTTATTAAAAAAAGACACAGCACATCAGAGCCAGCAGTGACATGGTATTTGTGGGCCTGTTTGGAAGCAGGGGCAGTTCTGAAGGCAGCAGAGAGGCAAAGTGTGTTTGTGCATATACTGAGAAAGAAGGGAGGGGTGTTCTGGGTAAATGGAAAGCACATGCAGCACATCATGACGTCTGCTGAGCGTCTGCTGGGGAATGGGCAGGTACAAACTAATTCTTATTTGTAGAAGCCAATAATTCTGCTTGTTCCTATATGAAACACAGGGAGTGACTTGGAATGTGATCCTGTTTCAAAATACACTTTAGCTGCAATAAAGCAACATTTCTGAAGTAATGTCTTGCCTGTCTGTCACTATGGCAACCTGTGCAGTGCGGTGCAGCAGAACCTGCACTGGGGCTGCATCCCATGGTTGCGTCTGAGGGGGATCCCATATGGCAAAGAAGCAAACACTGGTTAAAATCTTCAAAAAGATGTTGAGCAGGTCTTTTCAGCAAACTCAGAAAGCAAACTGAGGATTGGCAAACAGCTGCCTGTAAAGTTACCATTTGGAAATCCTTTCTGACCATATCACTCCCCCAGCCCCTTGCCAGGGGTGATGGCTGGCAGCTGGCCTTTGGAGCCAGTCCAAGAATTGCTGCTTGCATATTTGTCCATAAGACCACTAAGAACTTGTTAATATTGCATTATTTAATATTAGATAGCAAATTAAGCAAAAAAACTTTTCAAGACAGAACTTCTCAAATAAAAAGCTTTAGTGATACCAGAGGCTCAGAAATGAGAAATCACATTCTGCCTTTTTATTATATTTTTAAGGAAACATAGGAGAATGATTGCATAGTCTAAAGACAGATGTTGGTAAACATTTCTGCTGGCAGCCCAGACTTGTCAGCAAAGCACCAGTTTTGTTTTGCCACTTCTGACCAAAACATATTTTTCTTAGAACATCTGCATTGGAAAGTTTATTCCAGGTTGAGGAAGGGAAAGAAAAAAGGTCCTTTTCAAAAGAGGTCCTTTTTCTTGTGTGATGTCTGAGGATATTTACAGATTATTAAGTATTTTTGTTTTGTGTTACAGAAATTAAAATCCTTTAAGAAGTCAATTCAGGAGTTTTGCTGGAAACAAACATCCTGACCTGCAAGTTAATGCCAGTTCTGCAGGTAGAGTTCTCAAAGTGATAAATTTTTCTGGCATACTTATTGAGGCTGATCTGCCATTCAGCCAGCATCCGCTCCAAGTCCGATGAAGCAGACAACTTTCCCTAAAGCCCCATGAGGTAAGGTGTTGCCCATATGCAGACAGCCCTAACAATGGGTCCTGAGTTGCCAACATGTCTCCTAAAACTTTTATTCCCCCCCCTGGGCCAGAGGCAAAGCTGCCCCTCAGCATCCTGGAAGGCCCATCTGTGAGCAGAACACTCAGACTTCTTTTTTAAAGCACAGAGGCATAAAAAATGCTGCACAAATATATGAATAACTCAGTAAATGTGCCATAACTTATAAAAGGAGCAGAAATAAGTCCATGTCTCCCATAAATATGGGAGAAAAAGGCATTCTGTTTGTCTCATTCAAAAAAGAAACCTCTTCAGAAGTTAGAAAAGTAACATTAAATGTAGAAAATATATCTTATGTAAGATTAATAGCTACATGTTGTTTTAAGGTTGCGGTTACTTGGCTCCTAGCTTCAAGGAACTCATGAGCTGTGTGAATGCAAGGCTCTCAGTCTTGGTGGAAACAAAGGTTCAAATCCCTCCTCTTGAGTCTCAGATGACCAACCCCAGAGCCAGTTCTAAGCCGTGTTCCGGCCTTTTCCTACAAGTGAGGTCAAGCCTACCAGGTTTTATGCTCAGGAATGCTGTTACACAGCAAATGTTGAAGTATTCTTCACAGCATATTTGGAAATTCCATTTTAAATTTTTACTGGGACAACATTAGTGGTAAGGTTGCTTGGAAAGCTGATACCTGTTCTCTGCTATGAGAGCACCGTGCCCTACAGATGCAGTCAGTTGTGCTGAAGGAGAAGAGACTTGATCAGTCACATATATAAAGTTTTTGAGTGAGTTGGTCAATTATGTTTGAAAATTTTTAAAGTTGATAGAGGAAAACAATAATATTGTTTCTAAAAAGTGGAATAAGGTCATAATTTGCTTGTGGGTATGCTACAAACAGGAAAGAGGACACATTTACTTAATAAATTATTCACCATGAATTAGACACCAAATATAGACAAAAATAAAGTTCATTAACACAGCCATGACTCAGCCTTCATGGTTTCAGCTGTTGCTTTCTCTCTGAAGTGGCATTTTATTAACAAAAATCAATAAGAAGATATTAGGTGCTTTCTTATTATCTCTATGACCAGTGCAATATCATCTGCTGAGATTGAGGACCAAGAGGTAAGAAAGAAGAACCTCAAATGTAGGCTCCAGAATTTCAGGGCACAAAGGCAAGGCAGGGATGCAAATTAACTAAAAATTATTCTTACACTGAAAAGACATCTAAGAACAATAGTGGACAAACACTGTCCTTTAGCCAATGCTACAGAAGGGGTAACAGGATTCCTAGAGAATTACTGGAACTGTGAATAGATCACTGTGTCTCTGAGATGCTCAATAGAAGCAATTATTAAAGCTTATTGATGTTCCAGTTATAATAACTACGTCCTTTCCAAGCAGATTGCTCCAACCTCCCTTCACTGATCCCTCTTCAGGCCTAGTTGTGGAATAAACCAGGTTGTCACTGGGATGAATTTGTGGTGTGGATTACTTTGGAAAGAGCACTATGAAATAACTGAACTGGGGAGATATTTTTATCTTCAGACCCAGGGCTTGGGGCTGGCCCAGAATTCTTGTCCAACTGCTGGACATTATCTTGCACAATTATGGCTACAAGATTGGCTTTTGGTGCATTTCTATGCTCGGGATTTATAGAGGATGCATTTTCATTTAAAATGGCTGAGTGGTAAGATGAGGACAAAGACAGTGAAGGTGAACAAAAAGACCTGTATATTTATCAAAAGGTTTGGCATAAATATGGTGTTGGTAGAAGGTTTCAGCTGTTTTATATCTCATCAACAGTTTAGACAATAACATTCATATCATAGAATGGTGTAGATAATATCTGCAATAAAACCGGGTCTTTTATGTTCACGAGCAGACAAAGCCGGGGAAGCACATTGATAAATGAAACTGAGCCTTTGCATTTCGTTGTGGTGGAGCTCCCTCTAGCTTATAGCCTTAACCCCGTGTCTGTAAATCATATCTGCTCAAACTCCTACCTCCATTTTCAGGGTAGAAAAGGCTTCTGATTCTGTATTCTTGGAAGCATTTATGACATTTATAATTTGTCTGGAAAAAAAAAAAAACAAACCCAAAAGCCCAGCTGCTGGCTCAATGGCATTAACAACAATGATGACAGTAAATTCCAGGCTTTTTAAAAGAGCAGTACAGAGAAAAAATTTGTGACATCAGGGGATGTGACTGTCATAAGCACCTTTCTGCCTCTTCCAACTTTATTCTCTTTTATTTTCTCACATAGAAATATATATATATATCTTCACCCACTTGGCTGAGACAACTAGCCGTTTCAAAATGGCCATTTCAAAAAGCTAGGGACGTTTTGCAAGGTAAATTTATTTGTTAAATGAATAATACTCCATTAAATAACAAATTAGTCTGAGGAATCCCAATTTATGAAAAAATATTCTATTCACCTTTATTTATTGATAAGAACAAATCATAAAAAGTAATTAAGAAGTATCTTACTCTGATTAAGGTTAGGAAAGTGATCAGCATCACATCTTTGGTGCAGAATAGTTTCTTTTAGTCGCAGAATCCACACATGTTCCCCCTTTAGGATTCATCTGTTTTTCAAGGCTGAATTAATGGGTGTAAATACTAGCTACACCTTTAAAAAAAGTGTAATGAATGGTCCATTATGGAAACATTGTTTTGCTGAAATGCTAATTTGTGTAGAATAAGAAGACATTTCTGAAGAATAATATCCAAAATCTGATATGAAGCTTAAATAACTGCTGAAATGATAAGCAGGCAGAGCTACAGGAGAAGAGTTAATTAAAAATCTCCAAGGCAACTTATATTCCTTTGTCACAAAAGAAAGGCTATGCTGCTGATACTGTACCTGGAAACTGAAAAATCACCAGCTGCTGTAGCCAAGCAGAGAATAGAAAAGGATTTACTGGCTAGCAAAGTCACAAATATTCTGCATTTTAAATGCATTTGGCCACATTACTTCATAAATATTGCTCCCTGGGTTTTCTATTTAACTTCAAAACTACTTATCCTAAGCTCCTTTGCACACTGAAAAATTAAGCTCACTCATGTTAAAATTAACAACGAAGAATTGACTTATTACAGACTTTGAAGAATCTGATTCAATAAGAATAAATATTAAATTCTGATTGAATACTGAGACAAAAATAGATGCTTTACATACCTTGTTTGGGATTCAAAAGCCTAATGAAAAACAAATCTGTAAAAGTCTTTAGGGCTGAAGCTGTGTCTGTATTATTATTGCTGCTGCACCACCCCAATAAATTAATATATGAGATTCATTTTATTTTTTTTAAATTAAATATGCTCTTTAGATGTGTTAGTATGCTGAGATTTAGAAACTGAATGCTTTGAAAACTCTCTAAGCAGAATGCCAATTTATCTACTAAACTACAGCATTGGTAAGAGATAAATTAAAAGAATATTTTATTTGCTGCAGTTTACTCTTTATTAGCTAATGGGAAGTAATCCTCCACAGAAACTGCTGTAATTCAAGTTACATTTGAATGTATCCTAAAGAGATGAGTGACAAGAGAAAAATACTGTTTTAAAGGGAAGAATATCACACTTAGTTCCATCATTTCTCCTTTTAAATGTCATTGATCTTCTCAAAGTGTTTTTGGTTTGTATCATAATTTAGAAAACATTAATTTAGTCAAATTCATCTTCTCAGGGATTAAAATATTCTCCAATAAATACAGTGTTGTTTGGGGTGAGTTTTACAGGTAGAAATCCACAATCACAGCTTATTAGTGACGGAAAGTTAAAAGAAAGAAGTCTTTTAAAAAAATATTTTTTCTGTACCAGGCAATGTGGGTGCTCCTGTTTGAAGTATCAGCATGACAAGGAACTGTGACAAAATCCCTTGATTTACTGCCCTCATGTTATATAAAGAATTCTTGCTCTTGAACAACTTGGTGTCAAAATTGCACATCCAGTTTCGTGGGCTTTTTCAATTATTTTTCCCAGTTACATTCCTGTTGCGTGCCGAAATCTGTCTCTATCATCAAAGTTTGGAGGTGGTTAAGAGGGCAAGAGTCTGATGCCTGCCATCCCTCAGAATTTAGGGGAATTTTCTAATTTCAAAGCATTTAGTCCACATGTGATCTAACAAGATTCTTTTCACGTTCTTGTTTTAAAATACATCATACGAGTTAAACTTAAAAACAAGTCCAGTTTACTATGAAGGTCAGTAATCACAAATTCTATTGAAATGTGTATTACACTTGGAACCATGTCTTATCTTATCATCCTAAGTACAAATAGATTTGATAGTCATGCACAGGAAGAACCTAAAGGCTCTTTTTATTAAACATGCTATTAATAAATTTATGTTCCTTAAATCACACTCAATACAGAGTATTTGTAGCAGATATGTAACTGCTGGCCTTTCTTAATGATCTGTATCATAACAGAAATTGCTCTAATGATTTCAAGAACGAAAATTAGTTGTTTGAAGCTTTTCTTTTCATAAAAGATAACTATCATCATACACTAAAATACTTTAAAAGGTCAAAAGCAGAATACAGAAGTCCTACAAAATTGTGTGAAAGGACGCTATGGTAGTGCTGTAAGGTACAGTACTCTGCTTACGTGAAAAGACCCTATTTTTGAATGATCACTGCACTGAAAATGCTTTGCAGTTGATATGATTAGTCAAAAAGAATTTATTTATTTTGCAGCCCATGTAGAGGGACATGTTATGCACATGCTCACATCCAGCTTGGGTTTTCTGTGAGCTTATACTAATCAACACATCAGAAAATTAGAAGAAAAACATGAAAACAATAAATAAAATGCTGCAGCTTAGAATCAGTTGGCTTAGATTGGAACAATTTGGCACAAAGGAAGTGTGTTAATTTTTTAATATTTTTCACGAAACATTTTCAGACTACAAAAACCGATTTTTTTTATTTGAAGGCTTGACCTTTAGTTAAGCACTCAAGTAACTTTATGTACAAAATATAAGACATAGTTGTGAAAATCCTTCCAAATTTATATTTTAAAAGAAAATAGTTCTTACCCAATTTAATATTTTAATTTTATTCTGTGGGTTCCTTATAAGAATTTCTTTTTATTTTCAAAATTCTCTTAACACTTAACCTGCAACTTTCTGCTTCTTTTGGAGTATTATTTCATCACTAAAACTATGGTGCTCCCATGACTATAGAGAAATCTATAGAGAAATGCTCTTTTTCTCTACTTGCTAGATTTTCCCTACTTACGACAATAATTTTGAAGCTTCCAAAATGAATTTCTAAACTGTACACAACCCTGAAATATTTGCCCAGGAGATGACACAAATCAGGGCAAGACAGTACCTCTGAGGAGAGAGAACGTGCACACATACATCCCATCAAGTATATTATTCATACATGCAGAGACACAGGAAACCTCTTTATAAAAAAGAGTGTGGAGAACCAGGGAGATAAAAAATAAAAAACCAAAAGAGACTGCAAGAGCCAGCAGGAAAGGCAGAAAGTCAATGCCACTGCTTCCCAGGCAGGGCAGGGCAGGGCAGGGCAGGGCTCCAGGATGGGCCATCACAAGCATCTGTATATCACCTACTGCACAGAGATAGGGTACCTTGCAAATGAAGAAGACAACTAACATGAACTTAGCTCCACAAATAATTTGCCTTACTCTTGAGTTTTGAGCTGTTTGCCATAGGTAAATAAAAATGGCCAACTCAAGCAGGACCAATGGTGGCTCCTGTTCCTGTGGCTGGGGCGGCTCCACGGAGTCCCACAGCACAGCCCCAGAGAATGGCTGGTGGGGGGTCCCAGGGAGGGGGCTGTGCCTTCTCCTGTGTTCATCAACTGCATGAAAGTCATGAGTGTAACAGCAATAATTTTATTTCTTGGGCTTCTCTAACTGCAGTGTACACTGGGAGATAAATTGTTTGAACAATTTATTTTTGTTTTTTAAGTTGAATAATGCTACCAATTCTTCTTTAAAATATTTTTAAATACTTAAGAGATAGGAATGTCTATAGCAGATAGTTGCAAGAAGCACAAGGGGTAAAGAGAGCCACAATGATACAGTGAGCAAAGTCCAGAGATACTGGAATATTTCACTGACTGATTTCTGGAAAGCACTCAGTTTCTGTGTGTTTTCCTTTTCTGTTCCACGGTGACTAATCGGGTTTCTTTTTCTCACTCTAAATTTTCTCTTTTGAATTAGACATTCAGCTCCTGCTTTTTAACATTCAACAGCTTTTTTCAAGTTGGAGTATTCAGAGAAGCACTCTTAAAAACAGGCATCAAAACTACATCCCATGCCTTAAATCAGAGACCCTGTTTTCTGCTCACAAACATTTACATCATCTTCCGTAGAAATGCATTTTTATGCCATATGCAGATAGCACATTCAGCAAAACTAGTACTGTCCCAGATTACATAACTCATATCACTCACAGGTAATGCCCCAGGAGAATCTTTGTTCTTGGCTGGGCTCTTGTCCCACTTCATTCTGAGCTGCTTTGCTCACTGAATTTTCCTCTACATCAGCACGAGTTAAATCCTGCCCCTTCCCATACTCAGCGGCTCACCCCTCAGTCTCTAAAAGCATTTGGTGCCAATTTGTCCAAGTCTGTTACTTGTTTATCCATGCAGTTCAGGACTGCCTGAGATGGCACCAGGTGAGCGGTGTGAGCTGCCAGTACACCTGGGCCAACACACATCAGATGCACCAGAGAGGAGCTGCCAGGTTGGGCAGGGAAGGCGGTCACAAGGCTCCTTGTTTGCACATGCACTTCCATCCCAAGCTTAACAGATTGAAGCAGTAATAGGCAGGTCACAGATGAGCAATACATTTCTTTGCAAACATTCGCATTAGGGAGAACAGACTGATTTTTCTTGCATCTTTAGAAACAGGATCTGTTGCCCCACAAAACGGCATGTGAGCTCATGAGAAAGAGGCTTAGTTTAAAATAGGATTATTAACAGGCAGATCCAACTTTGGAAAAATTGTTGTTTTACACAATTATTACAGGATGTAAGAAAAAGTAATGCAAGGTGCACTAACCTGTAGTCCTACCTGGGCTGAAAATCCCAGCAGATGAAGGCCAGCTCCTGAAGGCAGCTAGTGTAAAATAACTTGCCTCGAATGTTCTTGATTAACTCCCATTTGAAGGCACAAAGGCATCTTTTTCCTAGTCAACTAACAGGCATTTAAAAAATGGAATAAACTAATGCAGAAACACGAAATAAAAGAAAAAGAAAGTGTCCTTAGAAGGAGCTCCTCTTGTGTGGGGAATGTGAAGTGTGTTACTTTAAGTGCATTAATTTTCCAGTGTAGTTTAGCAAAAGGAAGAGTTAAAAATTGTCCTCAAACTTAGTGTGGCAACTCTCCTTTCCCAGGACATCAGCAGGCTGAGTAGGCTGTATTCCTTGGGCTGGTGCTGCCCCAAGCAGCAGGAAAACCCAGTAAGAGCATTCACATCTCAGCTGCATCTCAGGCCCGTCTGTAGAGATGCAACCTCAAAAGCAGAGGTTTGCCTGTGACCTCTGAGGCTTATGACAAGCTTAGCACCTGTAATCTGCCTCCCAGCAGTGTGGCCCAGTGACACTCTGGATGGGCTAACAGGCTGCAGTGCATGAGCGAAGGAATCTTTCCTTTCGTTCCCTAAGTCCATCTGCAACCCTCAGTCGGAGGCACAGGTGTGATAATAGCTTCACTGAAAGATTTCTGCTGGGAGCAAGGTAAGGACTGTCATTTCCCTAATGCCACTGACTTTTAGAAGAGTTTATATGTAGCAAGTGTAGTATCATCTCTTTGGGGTTTTTTCCTTTTGTTATTAAATTGCACACAAGCTAACAACTGAAATGTAAATTAATTTATGCTGCAAATTTAGCTTTGACTGTACGAGCCTGTTTTCTGCTCAGTGAGAGAGCAAGCAGTGAGTGAGTGAGTGAGTGAGCTCTCTGACAGGTCAGGTGTACTGACCAAAGGTCCTGCTCTGCTGTGACCAAGCCGGTGTCCTTGCTGTGTGCCAGCCTGAGGGACTGAGGAGCTGGAGCTCTGCTGTGCGACACGTCACACCTTTCACAGCACAAACAGCAGGGAAGGGTGGGCTTACGGAAAGTTTTTCCCACTGACATTTAGATTAGCCCAAAGATACTGTGAAACAGCATGATAGCGTGGCCAAGGGGAAAAGCAGGAAAGCTGCCCCTTTGGAGAATGGTGGATCTAACAAGGGACATAAGGGAGAGCACTCCAGTTTTCACACAGCTTTTCTTTTCCTTAGGGAAATAATCCCCATTCAGCTGTCTTCAGAGAAACACTTGGGATTTTTGAGATGCTTTTATGCTCAGCCATCAGGATGCAAAGCAGGGGATGCCCCCTCCCGCATCCCAGGCACACCCAGCTGCCAGCTCCTGCTTAGGGGCAGGGTCTGCTCCTCTCTGCCAGTGTGGTGCCTACACAGTGCCAGCACAGTGCCCAGCGAGTGGCTGGGGCTGCAACAGTGCTGTGCCCACCACCAATCTAACCTGACTGATCAGCGCACTTTTCGGTTAAAAATATCCTTAAGTATAAAATTCAAAATGATTGTGTTGTTATTGTAAATAAGAGGGTGTTTATTAATGAGTGAATGACGATACTAATAAATTTTGATATATGATTACTAAATAATTTGCCAACACATTCTGAATGAAATTTCTTTAAAAAATGCAATGAATTGAGCTGGAAAGAGTAGAATATATATTTAATCTCATTTTCCCCTCGCAGTTCTGCTTAAGCAGAGTGATGAATCAGAAAAAGACATGATTTAAAGACCCCCGTGGCCTTGTCCGTGCCTTACACACCGTAAAGAACTGTTGACCGGCACTGGAAGGTGCTGCAGCTTTGCAGAAGGATGAGAATTCATTGATACAATCTTAAAGTCATACCTCAATGTTAATTTCTAAAGGATAAAGTCAAGAAGAACCAGTATAAATTCAGGGACAGTTTAGTGTGACTGAAGCCAAGAGAAACCGATGTGTGATTTAAAGAGCTCATAAAAGCAGACAACTAGCTTTAGAATCTATGGAAAGCAATAAAGCAGTTAAAAATTCTCCCAGTTGTAATGCCTATAGATTTCCTTATCTTAAATTCTTTGGCTAAACCCCTGGAGCAAATTGCAGGGCACGTGATGGGAGTTTTGTCTTTCAGCCCGGGGCTCCGGGGCAGCTTCCCGGCCCCTCTTCCTGACCCCCTCGGCACACAGCGGCTCCGCTATAGGGGAGCTTGTCTTGGCGGCAGTGTCTAGACATTCCCAGCTACTATCCTTCCTGACAGTCTCATGCCAGTGGTAATTTAAAAATTGTTTGGGATAGGCTGTGCCTCATAGACACAGGGAGCCAGTAATAACCCCCAGTTCAGTGACCCTGGTCAGATCATCAAACAGGCGGTATAGGCAAGCTCAGTTCAGCTTTGGGTCAGGAATCATGACCTCCCCTGACCTTTTCTGTAGATTTAAAATTGTTTTGAGAAAGAGAAGAATAAAAAAGATACAACTCCAGGCAGTTCTGGAAAGCAGTCCAGCTTCCTGTACTGTACACATGCATATAAGTAACATGTTTAAACAGATGCAGCTCTGGCAGGCCTGAAAAATTAGGATTTAGGTACTTTGTACATTTTTTTTCTAATAGAGTGCATATTGCTTCTATTTACTTTGAAAACTTTGAAGTTAAAAGACACTGTATGAAAATATTATCTTCACTGGATTTAACAGCAAAGACAAAAAAAGAAAAGCAAGTAAATTTATTTTTAGAAAATTAAGAATAAACTGAGGAAAAAAAAAAAATCTCTGCGTGGAATTTTTCAGATGCGTTACAGAAAACTGTCTGGTGTATCAGCAGTGTGTACCAGATGAAAAAAATTAACACTGAGATTACTAGACAAATTGCCTTGTAAGAGTAATATGCATACAAACATAGGCTGGTTGGTTTTCAAAGGTTTCCTTTGTGTGCGTAGTATTTGCAGTCACAACCAATAAAACAAAATATACTGGCACTCTCTTTGTGGTTTTGGTTTTAGAATTGCATAATGGTGACTAATATTTTCTCAAAACCTACTTTATAGTGTTTACTTAGCAGAATTTTCATGCACTGTACCTGGAAATTATGAAATGCACTTTGTGTGCTTCCAAAGGGTTGTGAAGGCTCAGGAAGAGGTTTACCAGTTTACGGAAAGAGAACAGAAAGTGTTTCTCCTCTCTAGGCTTTTATATGGGCTGGTACAGATCAGAAACACGTCAGCCAGGAGAGAGAAGGGAAGAGTGAAGTTACAGGAGCTCTCCAAGAAACATAAAAGTATAGAGTGGGAAAATGAACTGCCAGCTCCAAAACGGCATGAGGGCTTTACAGGGGCAAACTCAGTTTAACAACACAAAGACATCAATGCTTTTGGTGTTTTACAAAAGAAAAACATGTACATTTCTGTTACAGAAATGAGACTATCAGCAGAGCTCAGTACTGATGTGTCATGGTGGGGCCCTGGGAATCTGCGCAATTCCCAGACACAGCAGCGTGTTCCCAGCAATCCCAGCAGCACGATCAGCTGGCTTCTGATCATGTCCAAGCCATCATCATTGTCCTCACTGGCTGTGCACAGCTCCATCCCAGAGGCACAGGTAACCTCCCGGAGCTCCTGGTCTTGAAGTAAACACCCATTGGAAATAGGCCAGGAGTTCTTACTGTGTCAAAGTTACCTCTTCAGACTCTTGTCAAACACAGGCAGTCCCTGTCCTTACGCACAACCGGTTATATTCCATGTACATTCTAAAGTTGTCTCCTTAAGTTTTAGAGACACACACCAATTACATTTTTTGTATTGAAAGGTTACAGCCTGATCTAATCATGGGAGCACAGGAAACAGGAGTCCTACAGGCGCATCTGTAATTTCCTAATCCAGTCCTGGCAAGACAAAACTTTTGCAGTATAAACCACTCTTAGAGGGCTATTTCTCACAGAATTCCCTTATTTTACTGGAGGTAAGCTTGCCGCTGTTCTCACGGTGAGTTTAAGCAAATTCTGTAAAAGCCACCTCCTAGGTAAAATTCTTAAAGACTTCCTATTCCCATAGACCAGGACAAGAAAGGGGTTGTAAGGTCTGATGTAATCTTCAAGTACACAGAGAAACAATCTTGCTTGCCAGAAGCTATTCATATTGCAAATACTTTATAATTTTTTTCTTCTCCAGCCTTCTCTGGCAGCAGCAGTCACTGGAGAAGAGCAACTGGGAGAAGCAGGTGATTCCACTAACTTGCCTTTCCTAGTGCACTACCTGCCATGGGCCTGATTCTGCTCAGTCTTTACGATGCAGAGCTCACTCAGCAGAAGCCTTTGCTATCTCTTTTTAATCAGTAATGGCAATTTACAACAATAGCTGTATGGTCTCTTTCCAGTCTGTTTAAAGTATCCCAGCTCCAGCCTTGCCCTTTGATGCCAGAGTATGTGCTCATTAGGATGTGTAATGACAGTAAACTGACCCAAGGTCACAACTCACATCGACTGAATACAACAAAACCTTCTGGTTCCCAGGGACTCCTGAAAGCTGCAAATTATTAAAGATTACCTGAAATTATTGTTCTCTATGCACCCAAAGATAAAGTCATGCTACCTGAGACAAGCACCACAGGAACAGCACACCCCAGAATTCATGCTACAAAGGTGCTTTCCTACCCTTGACACCTGAAGATATTGTCATGCTTAAATGGGAGTAAGAGGAGAAAGCAACAGAATTCTAGAGGCTAAAGTGGTCATGGAATCATGTCAGGAGATTCACACTGGGCCTGTGTCAAGCTGCAGCCCATGGCATAGCCAGCACTTTCCCATAAAACATACAGAAATCTGAAAACCATCAGTAAAAGAGGAAAATCAGTTCCGAGTGAGATATCTCTAAATATGAGGCCACAGTACTGTGCACTCAACAGGCTTTGCAGGGGACTGGGAAGCGCCTATGACTGCAGCCACAGAAACCTGATCCAGTGTAAGAGGACCAGCAGTGCTGTGGCAGGGACTGGCCGGGGTACACAGACCAGTGCAGGACCCACCAGCCTCACACATGCCCAAACATCTCTCCCAGTCTCTCTGGGTTTACATCTCTCATGTTATGCTGGAAGTTTCCCTCTGTGGCTGCATCAGTAGCTGACTGAAACATGAACACTGTTAGTCTTTAGAGCACACATACAATAGGAGTTATGATGGCTCTGGAAACCACAGTGTTACTTGTGCTAATCATTAGTTGCTGTAATTTTAATAAAGTATTAGTAGCATAAATAATTAAGTCTGCATGAAAACATCCATCCAGGAGACCCAGGCAACAAAAAGAAAATCACTTCTAAAACTTAACATCAAATTGATTACATTTTAAGGCCAGAATTTCTGCTTCCCATGGGGGCTGGTATGGGAGAGTGAGGTTAGAGCCAGCTAGATGCTATTGTGTTTCTATGGCAACAGGGGGGTTCAAGTAGCCTCTGCCATTCCCCATGATTGGTAAAATCACTACACAGTGTATAAAGTGGCCAAGAGAAGCAACAGCCAATAAATGCAGAAAATCCTTAAATCAAAGAGACACAGAAATAAGAGATGGAAACAACCTGTTAGACCATCTTGTTCATTCCCTGAGGCCCTGAGCAGTATTATTAACAGTCTCAAGAACCTTGAAAACCCCTAAAAATTCCATCCAAGACACAAGTAAAAACTTACTGAAAGGGAGAGCAATATCTCAGGAAGTTATAAAAAATCTTTCTAATCTGCTTTCAGTAGGTGTGTGCACACTGTACTGAGCATGCTGAGATATTGGGATCTCCAGCATTTGAGAAATGGGATGCAGGGGAGAGGTTTCATGGCATTACTCAGCCTAACATGAGTACTTTTTGCTGAACATAAAACATCCTATAAAAACATCCTGCCAGCTAGGTCCCTCCAAAGTCTTCCCTCCTTGCTGCATAACAGATTTCTGTACCCTGCAAACAGAAGGATTATTTTGAAGAACCTGCCCGTCCATTTCAGATGGTAGTTCCAGGTGTCCCATTGAGAAGCTGCAGAATAAATTTGAAATAGAAAGAAGATATTTTTAGATAAGTATTTGTGTGCAAGTTATAGCTCCCCCCTTTTTCTTTTGTAGTGAGGGCAAAGAGAGGGATTAGACTAAAATTTGTGAGTCTCTGTCAGGAAGACAGATGGAATGCCCACACATGCCAAAGCATCCTAGGGTGTCAGACTCTGAAAAAGCACATACATTCCATGCTCAAAAAAAAAAAAAAAAAATTGTATTATTCAATGTATTATTCAGGTGGTACAAGACTGGAGAAATGTACCATGTCTTGTTCTCATTATTGCAAAGCACTTGAAGACATGCTGGTGGAAGCCAGTGCCCTCCTACCTAGATGGATTTACGCCACCAAGCCAAATACTGGTCTTACACAAAACTGTGCTGCTCCAGAGTAATTTATTAAAGCCAGTAGCATAAATATAGGTGTGCTCAGGTTAAAGGAAGAAGTATCTTTTCCATAGGGATTATATGTTTTCTTCAGGCAGAGCTATGACTACAGGTATGATTTTAGCAGCAGCACAGATATATCCTAAAGGAATATAGATATATCTGGGAATATAGATATATCCTAAAGGACTGCTACCTTCACCTTGACACTGGGTTATTGCTGTGCTACGTAACACAGTGACCCAGGCAGCTGCAGTTTGTCTATAGCTGCATATCTACTGTAATAGGGCAGACGTCACCAAATGTTTGAGAAGAGGCTAAACATTGGAAAGACGAGGTAAGGGCCAGACTGTATCTCCCTGCCATGCTTACCTGTCAACCCCAGCCTCTCCTGAACTGTTAGAGCTCAGTGACAATCCAGAGCAGCACCAGGCTCGTGCCATTTTCCAGTGGCCTGTACCTCTCCAATCTTGCCTCAGATGCATCCCCTTCTTTGCCAGCCTGACAAGGGCTAGAGGGGCGGAAAAAGCTCATCTCCAGAGCAGGAGCTGCCAAGAGAGTTCTTCTGCAGCTGCTGATCCAAGCTATTTAATCTGTCAGCAACTGGGTGAGGAGGAGGACTAATGCTCAGCAGCTGACACAGAAGTGCTGGTATCTTTGCACATACTTTATTTTCTTGCAACCTTGGGCTCTCAAGAAAAGAAGACCTCTCATCTCATATTTTTATTTTCATATTTTATCCCATCTGCTGTTCTTTCTAAGTGTGGGACCCTGATTATGTTAATATTCAGGACAGTCTCATCTTTTGATAAAGAAATACAGACTTTGATGCTAGCACGGCCTGGGATCCCATTACCAGGCCAGTTGCATTCCCAGTGGAAATGGGTCTTATTTTGTTTACAGATAAAAAATTAAAAAGTGGTATCATCTATTATCCCAAGGGTGTTGTTTACATTAATTTATCAACTGCTTCCAAGGAGCTACTGAGTTCAAAAGCATTACTAAACAGTGAGAACCCATCCTGGATTGAGTGACACTAAGAACTGCTTAAAATGTCTTGATGGGAACTGCAGACAATGGGCTGTATTGTTTAGCAGAATAAAGGTGAAGATACAGGGGATACTTGAGACCAAGAAGGCAGTGTCAGTGAGTCTACCACAAGCATCAGCTCTGGTTGTACTAGCAGGAATCTCAAATCAAGGAAAGGAGATATTAAAGTAAGCAGGTTTGCTGAAACCTCAGCGATTTTTATTCTTTCTTCTCCAACATGTATTCACATATTGGACAGTCAGATATACTCTCTGATTACTGTTTTATCAATACCTTCCTTATAGTCATTAGTGCAAAAGATGAAAAAGCATTTGAGTTAATAAATAACGTATTTTTGGTATTTCACAGGCAGAAAATTAGAATATTTGCTGGACATTATCCTCTAGAGTCCTAGCTAAAGAAATCAAGCATAAAATGCAAAAAAGAAATGAAAATGTTTAATTCAGGTTCTGATGTTCATTTACTGTGGAGATACTTTACAATTCTCCCATTCCAAATGGAGGTGGTGAAACTCCTTTCCAAGACAGATGCAATATTTTCTTGACAAGTATCAAGTGGAGGTAGCAGCACTCTGTTAGCAATAGAGCTGAATGAATCTCCTGTCTGTAATTAGCTAATAAAGCATGAAAGTCTAGAGCTCTGCTAGTGGGAGAGCTTTATTGCACTGTGGGTAGTGACAGTGGGCAAAGTTTTCCCATTTCACACATACTTGTAGCTCTTGGCTTGGTATTTCTGCACTTGGCCAGTTTGTGGAGCACTATGTGAAATTTAGTCAGATGAGTTTCTTTTACTGCCACTGTATCAGGGTAGCCCTTAGCCTCTTGAGAAAATCTACAGAGAGCAATAAAGCCAGATTGTCCAACCAAGCTCAGTAATTGGGTTAAGCACTGTTAGGGTGCTCAAAATAGTTCTTTACTCAATGTTTTTTGTGAGTAGTTGCTCTCTACTTTAAAACCCTTCTCCTTCACACCATATATGCATTGTTACTGTTGTAGCATGGCTTAAGACTTCTGAGCAGAAGACAAGGATTGCCTAAATTATAATTTTGTTGCTAACTTCAGCTGGGGCATGAGGTACAATCAATTAGCAAGAGCTCACAACTTGCCAGAGGTGTGTGCATGTCCCACAGCTCCTCTCAGAAGAGTAAGCACAATAGTAGGCACTTTGATCCCATTACAAATTATTCCACTCTCTGCTTAACTGGCCTGATAAAGAAGCTGTAACAAAAAAGTCTCAAAATCACAATTTTTCTTTTGAATAAAAGAGCAAATGCAGAGATGGAGCTGAAGATTGAACACCTGTACTGTCAGAGTTGAGTGGGAGGCTGTCTGCCATGGTTGGATGACTCTGCAAACAGGCCAGTGTTTAAAAAGCTGTCTGCTCCTACAGCTTTTTACAGTATACCACAAAAGAATAAATTTCTGCTAATAACCTTGAGGGTTCAGTTTCCACCCGCATGTCCTGACACTTACAGCTAACACTTTAGTTCCCAAATCTTCTACCTGTAAATCAGGCAAAACCCAGGCCAAACAGCAGGCTGAGAATAGATGGATGACATTAAAGTAACCTCCAAATCCATGCAGTCTGATCCAAGGCTGACTTTTCACCTCGCTGGAATGTCTCTATCAACAGCAATTTCCATATAGAAGTCTTAGCTGAACAGTGACCTTCCCATATTCACATACACAATCTGCAGATGAGTATTTGCTGCTCTTCTGGACTGTGGCTTCAGCTACTGCAGCACTACCTCATCCTCATCCCAAGGATGAGCAGATAACATGGCTTTCCACAAGAATTTGTGAATTTGCACTGAAATTCAGGGGCTGGACTCCACCAGATGAGCACTGGCAAATGCAAAATCTTCTATTTTTGAACCTAATTTCTGTGTGACTATTAATCAGAAACTCCCCAGTCCTGGTCCCCATAGTGTTCTGTACTGTGGTCCTTGTCCGTGTAACTGTTGCAAATATCACAAAACATGGTATTTTGCAAGTAAAAGTGTCTCTGTTCTAGGAGCCTTGTTGTCAAGTAACAGTTGTACTGCCATCAGATGCAGTGCCCAAGAGCAGCCCCTCTTAGTGATGTTCTGCACTTCTGCTTCATACAACTGCTGGACCTTGGGCTGAGGCCCCTCCTGCTAAGAGGTCCATAGGGAACCATGCTTCTGGTAGCCTTTCACGGGAACCTCAGGTTGCATTTGATTGCTTCTTGAAGACCATGGAAAATGTGGGCCAATTTTCTTCTTTTCCTGCACAAAATACCTACTGGAGATAGCAATAGGAGTGTCTGCCCTGACAACACTTGACAGTGCCAGCTGGCATCTGAATTGGGCTGCAAACCTGCACCAGCTGCTATCAGTAATGCACACACGTGTGCATGGGCACAGTTGATGTGACTCCGCTGCCACCCCAACCTGCCTGGCTCTGGGCATGGGCAAACCTTGCACCTTCCAACACAGACACCAGGGTCTGAAAGGGCATTATTACCAGGACAGCAGGGAAGGAGGTGGGATATTGTCAGCACCAGCTAAATCCTTATCCTCTCAGCTGCTGCCAGCATAGCCTTTCAGGAGCTGGGAGTGGGTGATTCCCTTCCTAAATGTTTCCTCTACAATTGCATGCCAGCAGCAACAGTGTTTCTTTTTGCAGATCACCATCGCTCTGTATGATTCCCCCCGCTTTTCCTCTTCTATTCTGCCTTTTCCTTCTCCACCTTCCCACAGCAGGACTCAGCCCTAACAGGACTCAGCCCTAACAGGACTCTGCAGGAAGGCAAGAAGAAATCTCTCCTTCCCTCCATGAGCAATGGGAGATCATTCTTCATGTATTTTATTCCATATTATTTTGACATTCTGAGGTTAAAACAAGATCACTTGGCACTGGGGCCAGAAGAGTAGTGTCTAACTTTGATCACAGGTCACTGCACAGCCCCTGCTGGGCTGCTGCACAGTTTGTGTTTGGTAGCTGTGCTGGGAGGGACTGGGAACTGGCTTCAGGCAGTGAACCACCTAGATGTTCCTCTGCCAAAGTCACACATAGCAATGAAAATCGCAGAGAAACAATGATGAAAATATGTGAGCCACAGTGAGCCACACAGAGAAAAAAGCCACTGAGGCTGACTTTACGTTTCCGCAGCAGAAGGAAACATAAGCCCTGGCGTGTTTTGCCTTGCCCAAAACCATGGAATCTAATCGTGGCCCATCACAACACTCTCCATTTGTGACAGAGTGGATGGTGAAACAGCAGCCAGTGCAAACTCCTACATGTCATGCCTGACCTGCTGTTCCTTGCCTGAAGCTGCCACTGATGCCAAGGGGCAGCACCTGCCTCCCTGCACCTTTCCAGGGCTGGAGAATGCAGGCCCTTCCCCAGAAGCTGCTGGAGTATTTGTTTCCTGTGCAGCCCTACTAGCCTGTGCCAGTCCTGCTCTGGGAGAGCCATGGAGTTTTCAGAAAAGTGAGAAGATATTTTACTCCCCCTGCTTATTGACACACAATTATTTGACTGGGCCATCCTGCTGAGATCAATCTCTCTTGTACTGGGATGGTGTATGTATTCAATGCTCAGTTTCATGGAGGAGAGCTGGGCTGACTGCTCAGATCTGTGCCGCTATTGTGGTGCTGGCTACCCCCTGCCATACCGACAGAAACCCTTCCAGATTCAGTGCACATGTTCTGGCATGCCATCTGATCCAAATTAAAGCTGGCCCGCACTGGGTTCCTTGCTCAGCACTGAATTCCAGCTGCGGTAAGCCACTAACGCTGTTACACCTAGTCTCTAATTTGAATGCATTTTATATTTCAATATATTATGTCTGAGCGTTAAAAATTTCCACAAGAGGTGGACTTTTCCTGCTCCATCAAGTCAACCTGCAGGGCAGGCAGCCTACAGAAAGTCAGGATTTGGTGCAAATTGTCTTCTCTGCTGCCAAGGCTGAGGAAGCAGAATCCCAGCCAGAGGGTCGGGTGGTCACAGGCATGGGACCTGTCTGCCATCAGATACACAGCCCTCCAATGATGCTGCTGAGATTCACTGGGTTGGGTCCTGGGTTGGGCTCCACCTCCAGCCCACCAGGATGTGGTTGTTCATAAGTCAAAGACTCAGCAGCTTATGATGGCTCTTTGAATTTTGAAAACGTTGTATGCACTGAGGAAATACCTGGCTTGGCTGATTTACAGGTGCAAACTGATTGCCAATGTGGCTTTAGAAGCAGATTCCACACACCAGTACATGCACTTGATCTGACAGCTTCAGGTTAGATTTTAATAACCTAATAACTGTGCACTGCTCCATGGGAAGCTCTAGACACCAAGTCTGGGTAAGATAGAGTTAAACTAACACACACGATCCCAGGTGTATCTGTGGGTGGTGTATCAGGAGTGGCCGCACAGCCTTCTCCAGTGCTGCCCTCTCCCCCCTGTCCAGAGCACACAGTTGGTAGTCTGTGGTGCAGTGCCAGATTAATTAGGATGGAAAGACAATCTGTACATGGACAGCTTTTCATTCAGGTCAAAAAAATATTAATGAGGAAGGAAGTTTGAAACCAAGGTCAAGAGGGACAAGAGAAACAAATGCTCATCTTCACAGAAACCAAGAGAAATTTTGGCTTACAAATTCTGAACTTGTCTTGGATTATAATTGGTTTTAGCAAAAGAAAACAACAAACTTAAAAGAACACAAGCTGGCTGTTAATTGCACCATGCTTATCTAAAAGTAGTTTGTTTTCCTTTCAGTTGTTCCCTGTGCCCTCATTTAGTAGAAACCTGGTATTCCAGGCAAGAAAAATACCTGTTGAGTTGAATTTCTCCCCATCTACAGTGAGGAACTGTACTCTGGCTCCAGTTATATCAGGGGCTGCACTGCTGAGAGTAATACTGACAGCAAATTCAGAGCCCTCATGTCCCCAGAACATTTCTTGTCTCACCTAGCATCAGGGTGGATTCACAGTGAACTTCCTGCAAGAAAAGGTGTGTTTGGATTTCCAGGAAACCCTGAAACAGAAGGAACCAGTGGCACACAGAACATGACATTTAGTTTTTCTAAGTTCAGAGTGGCTTGTTAAAAATATCCCTGTAGACTTAGAAGTCAGAGATAGTATCAGCAGCACGTGTATTTTAGAGAAAACAAATTAGAGTGGCAGGTGCCAAGAAGTAGCAAAGGCCAGCTGCTTGCAAGAGGTGGGGACAAAGTGTGACAGCATGACTGGCAGTAAAGGGACCTTTTTAGCTATGGCCTGTACTGGAGTACCTGAACAAGGTGGGCAGAGCAGGACAAGCCCAGGGATGGCAGCCAGTGTCAGCAAAGCCCAGATCATCTGGCAAGTCTGTGGCAGTGAGGCAGGTCCAGGGTCAAGACACAAAGTCAATCCACAGGTCAGGGTCAGGTCCAATGCAGATAACTAGCACCAGAGACATGCTTTCATCTGCATCTGCAAATTTCCTACTGCAAGATACTTTCCATATTAGTTACATTAATTTTAGGAAACTAAAAAAAGGGAAAAAAGAAATCACTCCCAAAATGAACAGGTTGTATTTTGAAAAATTAAACACAACATAAATAAATAATAAAGAATAAACAAAACATGTGCTGATCATCCTGCACTCAGGCTTCATGCCCCCCCTCCCCAGCCAGGGTGAAGGCTGGGAGAATGGCTGGCATAAACTGCATGTAAAATGCTGAGACAGTGGCCAGATCCTGCAAATCTTGGAGGGATGAGCACAGTGATGGCATCTCAGAGAGAATCCTTCTTCCCACTTCTCCTCACCTGTGGCCTGTAGGTACCAGCTTTTCCAGAGCTGACTCATTTCCAGCATGAGGACTTCACTGAGCACTGTAGTTCAGTGTAGTGCTAAGCCTGCTGTGCACATGGTTGACCAGCCCCAGCCAAACTCACGTCGTCCCAGTCTCTGGACTACCCTGACACAGACCATCTGCAGCAGTACTTGTGCAAAAACAGGAGGAGCAAGCACTCCCTCACTGTGCAGCCCCTCTGACAGAGCCCAGGCAAAATTCCTGGATCTGCTGACTGAAGAGGTGTGAGGTCAAGTACAGGAGCTGCCCATCCAGCCAGATACCTTCTCCAATAACCCGCTCAGTGGAGAAAGCACCCAGCTCCAATCCCAGCTCATTTGAGTTTGCAGGTGATTTGATTTCTATTTCAAGAAGAAAATGACAGCTGTTTTGTTCCTTCACTCCAGCTGAACACTGCACCTTTATGCTCAGCAGATGTGCAGGAGGGAAGACAACTTTCCATGACAGCAAGGCCAGAACTACAGAAACTCTCTCCTCCTAAGCAGCAGCTCACCATGAACACTGAACACAGTCTCCAGTAGAGGGAAGCCAGCACGGGGGGTAATTCACTGAGAGGGGCTGTACATGGCAGCAGCAGCTGCTGCTTCTGCTTGTCCCAGCCTGAGACTTGCAATGTTGATGCATATTTCACAACAATAAAAAACCCAGGGATAGAGTGATGAACCCCTTAAGAAATAAGGGGTTAGGACAAGGTTTTGATTTCTGTAATTGTAAGTAAGCAATTTATAAAAATAATAGTAATTTTGAATGTTTCAAGAGATGAAATCAAAAACATAATATTGAAATAATAAAAATGTAGTTGTTTAAATTTTACTTAAATACTATAATGAAATATCTGCAATGGGTAGCTTTTGTTGTATGTCTGCAAATTATTCACATTGATCTGCTAATAATAGGATATGGAATGCTTTTCATCACCAGAGAAGCTGTAGTTATTAGTCAACCTTAAGCCAACCTGAATATTAGTTGGTTCAGTTCATTATTCTCAACTATGCTAATGGAAAAGCTGGTGTGGAGAAACGAGGCTGTTGATTTTCCTGCAACTGCTGGAACCCAGGAGCACTAGGTACCTCCCCAGGTCTTTGCTCTTACCAGCTGTTTTTGTCCAGCTGGTCAGAATGTCCTGGATCCATGGACAGGAAATAGGGATGCTTGTTTTCTCAAAAAGGTAAAATATGTTCTAAAGCAAGGCAGCCACAAACATCCTTAGCAGTACCCCCACCTCACCTGCTGTTCTTCTAACCTATACCGTGGAGCTTATCTAGGAAGCAGCTGAATATCTAAGTCAGGGAACATTTATTTTCCTAAAATCTTCCCTGTTTGCAGGCAAAATTCTTTCAGTGGAACAAGATGTTCAGGTGCTGTTGTGGAGCCAGGAATAAATGAGCACTCAGGCAGGTAGTCAGCAACTCTGAGCTTCATTCACTGTTGGTCACTAGGAAAGGTTCAGGATTTGGCTCACCTACCTTGTGCCATGAGCTAAGCCTCAGAACACAGCAAACAGTGACAGTTGACTGTGCATGACATGCAAAAAGACATCACATTGAATTCTGTGGGTCACTTGCAACTAGACAGATTACATAATGAGCTGGATTCAGTCTACTGAATAATAGCTGTGTCCTTTCACCACTGGGCAAGGGGCAGACAACAACATAATTAAAAGCAGGCAATAAAAAATACAGGCAAACAAGTAGTTTTATTGTGCTGCATTTTTATCGGAGGGTTATGAGGCAAGGTACTTCAGGATTTAAAATGGGTCAGAAAAAATGGCAAACCCAAAATAATGCAGAGAAATGCTTAAGTTTAGGTAGTGACACAGAAGAAAGCATGCTGTTCTGTGTGAAGTGTCTCTCTGCATGTCAGAGACACCTCTGGGATGTCGGCTCTCTACAACTGGCACAAACTGCAGTGAGAATGGTTAGGGGTGAGATGGCACCCATGGGACAAAGGCTGCAGTGAAGGTGGATGACAGACTCAGCTGAACTGAAAGAAACTGCTCTCCTCTACCAATGGTTTCAACAGCCAAAATCTCTTTCAGTAAAAGTATATTTGTGTGTGTATATATATATATATATATATATACACACATATATACGTGCATATATACACTTCGTGTATTCCCACATTAGACCTTAATCTTGCCCTACAGTTTCCTTCTTAGAGCTGCTCCTGTTTGCATAACTAAAATGAGGACAGCAGAGTCTTTTATGTGCTTTTTTTTTTACTCAAGGCAGGGGCACCACCTAACGGCCATAGGATCCCCGGCTTTGTTTCCCTGCAGCTGACGAGTTCTACCAACACCGAGACTACAGCTAGCAGAGAAAAAAATCCAATTGTTCAATTGAGTCTGAACTAACAATTACTAATCCTGAAAATTGGCAAGATTGATCAGGGCACCTTAGGTTCCACTTACATGCACACCCCCACACTCTCAGCCCGTGTGCACAACTGATCTTCAGAACGAAAATAAAGCCTCCCTGAGTCACGAGTCCCTGATGGCATCTGGCACAAAGCAGGGACGGCTCTGGGTCTAAGGACTGGGCTAGCACAGCTACTTGAGAGCAGTAATCCTGTGACCAGCTAGCACTCTGTCCTAAACACTTTCAGCCCTTTTTCTTTTGTGCTTGGGCGCCTGTAACACCCTGAGCAGCGCAGGTCAAGAACTCCACAATCATGATGATTATTCACATTATCTGTGATGTCCCCCGCAGATACTGCATAGCAAGGACAGGGAAAGAAGAGCACGTCTTGTGGTGTGCTGAAATCCAAATACCTGTAGTTTATGTGTTTGGAGGAGTTGAATAACAATAACAATAACTTATTCAGGTAAGTATAATGCCAATCACGGTATTTACCAGCAGAATCTGTTACAAACACAGGGGGAGTGTGAAGCTGGGAAAGACAGTCTAAAGAGCACATTCTCGTAACACATCTAGGAAGAAATTTATTCTATGCACTCTTACCTTCAGCTTTAGATAAACCACTGGTTTATGGCATGCTCATGGGAAATTCAGAGATGACTCCGTTTTCTATGGACATTGGCCAGGCACAATTCAACTCATGCAGCTTCGCCAGCTTGCTACACACACCTGTACAGAAAGTTTTCCCACCTTAAAGTGCCTTTTAGGAAGTACTTAAGTAGGGAAACTTATGCAACTAACATAATGATTACATTGGTAAAATCACATGAGAAAAAGGGCACCGTGAAAGACTTTGGGACACACATTAGGACTTGGGAAGGAACATGATTTCTTAATAATTTCTCACAATAACTTATCAAAACTTAGAAAAAGTAATACCTCTTCTCCTTATACTAACAGGGCAAGTCTAACTCTGGGCAAAATTCGAACTTGTGTAAATGGCACCTATACAGCTGGAGGGAATTCTTCACCTGTACCAAAATACTTCTTACACGATAGTCTTTTACCATCCATATGCCTAGACCTGCTTTAGCTTGTCATCTTTGCACAGTCATTGTTCTCCAATTAACTTGGGTTGTGGACAGCTTCCTTCAGGATTGCCAGCTCCTGCATGAGTCTCTCTAAAAGTTTGATCATTTTCTAATAATTTCAGTGGCTCTCTAAAAAGCAATCCCCCCATCAACCTCACTTATTTAGCTAGATATGCCAAGGAAGTGCTTTCATTTTAACACAGTCTGAAATTCATAACAAAACTTTCAATTCTCTTTTTCTTATAAATATGACAAAGACTATTTAATCTCTGAGTATTGCACAAAAGCAGCTGGGAAGTTTCTGTGGCTTTCTTCCTTGTTTTCAGAGATCTACCTGTCAACCAAGAGTAAAAAAAAAAGAAAAGCCACAATTATTCCACCAAGCAAGGGATTCTGGAGTACAGAGCTTGTGCCACAGATACTGCCACGAAGCATGTCCGAGCTGCTTGCTTTCTCACAAAACCTCCTAATTAGCCAGATTAAGATAATTACTGCCCAAGATGATGAAAGTACAGTGTACCTCTTCTACCTTTTGAAAAATGCCTGGCTTTGTTTGTTGGGTTTGGCAAACAGGGACCTAAACTGATTTCAGCCTTAATAAAGTAGAGGTGTGGGCAACTTGTTCTCTTTTTGGAAGAGGATATGAGGAACTTTGACTGATATGACCTTCACTATGGTGCTTTTTTTTTATAGCTTTATCTTACAAAATCAGTTTGGACAAAATTAATTGTTTTTACTGCCAACAGGGTGTAAAATCTGCATGTGTCCTACATGCACCACAGCAGCAGGCAATGCTCTGCATTGCTGCAGGAATCAGCTCAGGTTAGGTCACAGCAAGTCAGTAAATAGTCTCTAGAGCATTGAATAATTTAAAGGGTAATTTGGTGGTCAATGAATGTCAGACCTTTGTAATTCCATAAATCATCTCTCCAAATGATCAGTAACTTGCATTAAACAATTAATTTTACAGTTTCTTCATTGACTGTCTGTCCCACGTGAGTGTGGATTTGAGACAGGTAATTGTATATGCTCCAATAATTTTGATGATTTGCATGACAAGGAAGCCAAGCTGAGTATAGTTGCTTGCACTGAGAGCAATGTGTAACAGTGTCCTACGAAAAGCTAATGCAGTGTGACACCATCTCATGAACACAGAGGCTCACAGAGTTTGAGACTGCTGTGTCCTGAGGGCTCATTTGGAACACCTTGTTCTACATAAGCTTCATTTTTATTTCTTGTTTTGCTTTGAAAAAAAATGGAGAATTTTAAAATCATTAACTGCCTGACTTCTATAGACTGTACAATGGGTTCTGTCAGCTACTTAATTGAGCTGAATCTGAATTTTGAAATTATTTTCATTTAAATATACTAAAATTATTTTGAATTGCTATGAAGATTTTACTGAGCATATGCAATGGTATGTAAAATATCTTTTAACTAATCTTTGTATTGGCCCTTTAAACTTTTGAAGGGGTCATGTTCTTTTTCTGTGCTTTACTCCAAGTAAATTTGTCTCCAACAAATAACTGCAAAGTCAGGGATATTGGCATGCAGACAAGGAATAGGCAAACCATGAAAAGAGAAGCTTAGTGACGTCATTTCCACCTCAAGCAGAATGAGGGCGTCAGCCTCAGTGTCCCCTGTGGCCCAGAACAAAGCACAGGTCCATTCACTCCAAGAGTCAACAGCTCTGCTGGGCAGTTACACCTGGGCAAGGCAGACCTAACATGCCTGTAGTAGAGTTTCCTCACCCCAGAAACACTGACTGTCCCCCTGGGCAGCACAGAGTCACTTCATGGGCAATAAAGATCCTTTTTTTTCTGAGGCTTGTTAATAAAAAGCATAGCAGATAGTTCTGGATTCTTTTTTGTGGTGCTGATTTTATGTTCCCATTGCTATTATAAAACATTGAAATCTAGAGGAAACTAATATATCCATTTATTTAACCTAGAAAACTGATGAGCAGATTACCCTCGGTTACTGTACCTGATTCAAAGATTAAACATCATTTGGAAGTCAAAGGGCAACTATTTATCGGCTGCAATGTATTTAATTCAGAGCCTTGAGCTGGATTAAATTTCTCATGGGTATTTGTGCTAATTTCAAAGGCTAGACTGACAGACAGTGTCTGAAAACAAAATTATAAAGGCATGGATTTAAAGAGAATGTTTTTCTTTCCAGAATCCAAAGTGGCCTTATTTTTCAGTTGCTGGACTGAAAAATACTTCCACGTCCTTGGAGGATCAAGGGCTATCAAAACAGACAAAAGGAAGATCTGTGATTTAGTGGCATCACAGTTCACATGGTTTATATTTCTACTAAGCTCCCTGTGCTGTTTCACAGACCATGTGGCTTGGGATTGCTTTCAGACACAAAACTATGCACGGAAGTACAGATTTAGATACAACCTAAGATACATCCACAGATATTTGGTGCTTCTGAACAATCTGTATTGAATCAAACCTGCTTATATTAAAGTATTAAATACATGTTGTCTTTAGAAATTTTCAAAGGCATCTTTGGGAAGTTGTTATGTGGAAAATGTTAGTAATTGCTTTAGACCAAAAGGACAGTGTGCCATCTGAACAAACAGAGCCTGCACAGTATCTTTGAGAGTGAAGGACTATTTCACTTGTAATTACAACAGCAGCAGCACTGGATCTTATTACTCTAGCATATGCTGTCAACAAAACATACTTTTCAGTTTCTTCTTGATTAAAGCAACCATTTTTGCATTTATTCAGTTCTCCCAATGCAGTGTGAGAAAAAAACATGTGAAAGAAAGGTCTGAGATTACTCTGGGAGTAG
This sequence comes from Corvus hawaiiensis, assembly GCF_020740725.1. Lineage (NCBI taxonomy): Eukaryota > Metazoa > Chordata > Aves > Passeriformes > Corvidae > Corvus > Corvus hawaiiensis. The sequence goes on along the minus strand of NC_063233.1, from coordinate 237,078 downwards.
GAGAAAGTGGAGAATATCTCTTGAATCCTGAGAAAGTGCTGCATTTTTTTACCTGAGAAATTATCTGGGGTGAGTCTCAGTTGCTGTGTCATGTAAAAGTTGTGGGCTCACCCTGGTAGCAGCTCAGCCCCACAAAGACATTGACTCACATCTCTCCCCCACATAAGAGAATTGGGATGGGGAACATAAGAGAATTGGGAGGGCAAAAGTAGGAAGACTTGTGAGTTGAGATAGAGACAGTTTAATAGCACAGCAAAAATTTTGGGCGCAAGCAAAGCAAAACAAGCAATTCAACACTCCTACGGGTAGGCAGGTGTTCAGCCACCGCCAGGACAGCAGGGCTCCAGCACATGTAACAGTGACTCCGGAAGACAAACACCATCACCCCGAACACGCCCTCCTTCCTCTCTCTTCCCCCAGCTTCTGTTGCTGCACATGATGTGATATGATGTGAGACACCCATCCCTGGCCAGTTGGGGTCAGCTGTCCCAGCTGTGTCCTCCCCCAGCTTCCGCTGTCCCCCAGCCCCTTGCTGCTGGGTTGGTATAAGCCCTGTTCACCAATAACTGGAACACCAGGTTGTTATTAAGACTGCTTTGGTCATACATCCAGATCACAGCACCATACCAGCTAGTTGGAAGAAAAGTAATGTTATCCCAGGCAAAACCAGTAAAATGAATTACTTATAAAATTTGTTGGCCGACCATATGTAGCCATAGTGAATGCTAGGGGAAAAAATGGATTTGTAAGAGAAAAGAACAAGCTTTTTGAAATTAATTAACCTCCTTAAGTACCTGCAGTGAACAAGAAGATCCAGCTTTCAGTCTTGCAATGGGCATCTGAGAGGGAAGCATTACAAAATCTTCGGCTGGATTTGAGTCATTCTTCTAGGGAACAATAATCAGTGGGCATAGGTTGTAAATTAATGACCAGCTAAAGGATTTGGCTTGGACATGAACTGTAGCAAGTTATTAATTCCATAAGCCCCTGAGCCAATGTCATGACTACCATGACCATTTCAGGGTTTCCATTCTGTTCGGAGTCAGGCTTGCACAGTTCTATTTGCAGCATCAGTTGCCAGGAAAGGCAGAGCTCATGGATGTGCACATCACTGACACAGGCATCCTGCCCAGTGCATTCCTTCAGGTCATGCCACTTCTGCAAGTTCTTTGCACAACCTCTGACCTGATCCACTGCCAAAATCCTGATCAGAGGGAGCTTGTGTCATTTTTCCTTACAGTACTCATTACCTGCAGAGACATAACTCTACAGTAGTAGGTCAACCAGCATGTATAGCAAACAGTGCTCCACCATTGTGAGCCTTCTCCATGAGTCTTTGGTCTGGACTGTGAGCTCCTTGGAGCCCATATCCTCAGCAGAAGCAGAGGAGACAGGATTCAGACGCTGGAGTTACTCAGGTTTAGTTCCATCACTAAAAAAATCTGCTTTGGTGCTTTTCAGTCCCTTGCAAATTTCAGAATTCCCAAATCTGGGACACAAACAGGTTAAAAGGCAGAAAACTGAGTCTGGACCCCTTTAGTTTTGCACAAGAGCTGCTAAAAATGAGTGACTAGTCAAAGCCAAAGAGCAGATCTGTGCTGATGCTGATTCCTCCTTCTGAACAGCTCTGATCACAGCTGCAGAATTTAACATGCCTTGTAGGATGCCAGACCACACTATTCACATTTGAATTCTGCCAGCACCCCTCATGATCTGCCCTCTGCTCTCTGCAGGGCACTGCTGGCTGTCACAAGGCTTTGTCATGCACAGCCACACTCCTGCAACCTGCACAAAGCAACAGGGAATGAAATTTTCAGTGTAAAACAAGAAGTAGGACTCTTGGAGAAATAAGCAATTGCAGAGTTTCTTTACAGTACCTGCAGAGTCCCTGCTCCTCGTTCCCTGGCCATGGTGTCAGCCACCTCAAGAGAATCCTCTGCTATGCTCCATACTAGCACCTCTGAAATGATGTGTCTGGAGAACTGCACAGTGGTTCAGATCACTCCAAAGCCCCCTTAGTGGTTAGTGCTGTGGGACATTAGTTCTGGATGACTAATAATTTGGTTTAAAAACAGGTCTTTTGTTTCTTGGGCTATAAAGACAACATGACCACTTTCTGTACTTTTGACCCCAGGGAAAGAAAAGCCACAGATAATAGAATTAAACCCTCATTTCACTTGAGATAATATTTGTATTAGCTCCCTTAGTAAAATGTCATGTACACTGCCAAGTCTGCAGGTTATCACTTCCACAGTTTGAGTGTTTGGAGACAGGGCTTGGAAATAGGGGGTATTTGGGGGAAAGCTCTGAGAATTATAAGACCTGTAACTGTAGAGCTTTTTTCCTACTCAGTCCAACATTTCCTTCAAGACTTGAGCTCAGACAGAATAACGGTTAGGATATTTTTTATTGGCCCAACACCGAAACATTATATAAGGTTTCAAGGCCACACAGATGATTTTCACCCTTTTTTTTTAAGGTTCTCTGTAGACATCGCAGGGAAAAGAATCAACACATTCAACTGTGATTCCAATTGTGCTCCTCTTCCAAGGGATTATTTTAAAATTCTAAGCACCATGAAGCAAAAGTGCAAGTTCTCCCCATCAGTAGTCAGAGCTTTTTCCTTATAATTCTGAAATCAGAGCAACAATAATAAAGCTTCTTTGGCCAAGTGTTAGTTTGAGACATTTCATTCCATTCCAGGGAAGAAATGAGCACTCCCTCCCTTTTCCTGCTGCAGTCCTGTTGTGTTTGGATGCCCAAATGCTTTCAGGTAACCAAGATTAGATTTTTCCATAAGATGGGAGCTAATTCTTCTATTGCCTTCTCCTTTCCCCAACATGTTATCTTTTTCACTTTGTAAACGGCAGTACATGTTCTGCAAAAAAAAAATTGGTAAAGAGAGAATTTCAAACTCTGATATTGGGAGTACTCTGAGCGAGTTGGGTGATCAGGTAACAGAGAGGTTTTTAGAGTGGCTTGTCTTCCCAATGAGGAAATGAAGAATTTAGCTTCAGAAAGTACAAGTAAATATTCATTGTATCATCAGCACTTCTTAGCTGCAGACCACTCCAGCTTTTCCCATGGAGGAATCAAAACTATCCCTTCTCTACACTTTTTAGGGTGCACACATTCATTCAGTCAATACATCACAGTGTAATGTTTTCCTTAATTCACAGCTCGTGACTGTTTCTCCTTTAATTTTGTCTCCATGCTGGAGTTGTAGAGGCAAAGCACTGGCCTGGTGTGTCTTTACATACAAAGCTGGCTTTTGTGGGCAGGGCAGGGAGAACTGCTAGAGCCAGTAGAAGGAAAATAAGAGAGAAAGAAAATATTTTATCTGCTTTGTGCCATATGCTTTGGTGTATGGTTACAGAATAGTCAGTCTACAGTGACAATTCCATTCCCCATGCAATGCCACAACTGAGACCTGACACAGTGTGCAGGTGGTGTTTAACCAGGGCATATGCATATACTGATCCTCTTTAATTCTGCATCCCCTTCACAAGTCAGTGTCTGCAGTGAGCAGCTCCAGAATGTCTGTTTGAAGCACTTGTCCAAAAACACTGAGAAAGCTGACCTGTAAATAAGCTCTGGGAATGAAACAGCCAAGGGTGTGAAGGAGAACATTTGCAGAAAGCAATTAAAGCAACCTATACTGTTATGACTTAGCTGCAGAATTCTGGGATTGGAACAACATGAAAAATACTGGAAATGGACAGATCCTGAAGTAATTCTTCTTAGGCCCTCTTTATACTTCTGGCAATGGCCAGTCCAGTAATACCTGCCAAAAAGAAACATGACCTTGCACACAGGATACTGGCCTCGTTGCTTATGGTCATGATCAGAAGCACACCCCAAACATGGAAATACTCTACAGTCATCTCCACAGGATACAGGCACTTGTCAGTCAGGACAGGAACAGCCCCAGCTCTCAGGCAGCGGCAGCTGCAGCCTTTACTCATCTCTGCTCCAGAATGCTTGTGCTTCCAATGGTCCCATGGACTGTGTCCCCAAAATATTTTTTGCACTGATTTGATGCGTGTGTGTGTGTGTGTGTGTGTGTGTGTGTGTAGGTGAACAGACACACACATAGATTTGTCTGGCATTATCTCAGGAATTTGGATAGATGTTTACCAGAATAATAGGCTGTGCACCACTTCAAATCTGGCACACAGCCCAGCTCTGCACCCCAAAAACAGCCACTAGATAGACCAGTCTGTGGTCTGGAAGGACAGCTATACAATATACTGTTTTTAAGGACATAAGAAGACTTCTGTGGTTAGTTAGTATACACTATGCTATAACAACAACAAATACAACAGTCTCTTACTTAAAGGAAAACTATAAGGATCATTTGAACAGAAGTCTTAAAAAAAACCCTTAAAAATCTATAAAACTTTCTACAACAGTTTAAACAGATTATTTAAAAAATAATACTATTACTAAAGCCTTTAAAATTCCATATGAGAAGGATTATTCAGCCAAAATCCCAGAGAGCAGTTGTAGATAATTTCTAGTTGTCTTACTGCTCTGAGTTTTTCCCAAGAATTTCTACTACTCATCCTCTGCTTCCAAGAGAAAAATGAATGAATGATGGGTCTTCAGGGTTTTTTTGTATTCCAAATACTTAATATTGAGCAATACACAGGATCCAGAAAAAAAGAAATCTTTCATGTCTCCTTTTTCAGCTTTAAAAATGCTACAGAGGATACAAACACTATTTCTTCTCTTTAGCAGGTCACTTGTAATAGACAAGCTGCTTGTGATGCATTCCATGCTGAGACCAGCTATAAGCCATGCATCTGCTGAATTTAGGAATAAAGAGCTGGTCCATAAAATGTGGAATCAGAGGAGTGGCCTCAGGGGCATAATGGTGCATTACTGCTGTGAGATCAGAGTGTTTCACTGAAAGATATATATTGTTACAGGAAAAGGGGTTCCATGCTTTCTGATTCTGTCATTATTTATTGTTGCCATTGCTCATTTTCTGCAATGCTGGATCACATGGCAGAGAGAACTGTGGAGAGTGCTCTGCAGCTTGCGCTGGAGCTCACGTTATTAGCCATGGCAGAGGAAATTTTTCTCATTAGAGCAAGTTGTGTGCAAGAACTTTAAAGTTACTGCTCATCTAAGTATGAAAAACATTAAGTCTAGGAATAACTAGACTCCTTTACTTCCTGGGAAGGTCACAGACAGGCATTGTTCCTTGCTACCTCTCTACTGAACAGTTTGATGAAGACAATCAGGATGAAGAGAGAGGAAGGATGAGCAGGACTGTGACTGACCTTCCAACACAGACAACCTCATTAACATTAATCTCAGACACAGTTCCAGCTCTCACCACTTTTTGATATCAACAAAGGGCAAATATCCATTCTATTCTGCTCAGACCTTAATTAATAGCGGTCCCAAGGCTCTGGGAGGAACTTCTTACCAGGTGACCATTATCAGCCTTAATTATTTAGTAGATACACCTGACATTTATAAAGCAAAAGCCAGTGACTAACTGTGTATACATTTCCTATGCTTTTTCTTCTGTAAGCTGTTCTCAGTGGTATAACTCATAAGTGTATCATTCCTTAGGTTTGATGGATTAAAAAAATATGGGTTAAAAGTTGCTTGGATTAATTATTAATTGAACTAGGCTCATGAGTCATAGGATTTACGTCCAAAACCAGAAATGTGTCTCTTTAGAATCAGGTGTCTGTATACATTCCTGAAGATGGATGTGCAGATTTCTGAGTGCCATTTGGTAGTTCCCAGGCTCTTGGAACTGCTGTGGTACCTGCCTGCTCTGAGGCTGCTCTGATAGGCTGTTTCTGCTTAATAACTTCATACATACAAGCAGCCTTGTATGAGCAGGGCTGAGTGACAAGCAGGGATCGGTTCCACATGTTGGGAGCTGTCACTTTTACTAGGTAAATCAATACCATGCTTGCCTTCTTATCTTGAAAGCTGTGGGAGGACAGAGTATGTTAGCATGGAACTCTGCCTTGGCTCCTGCCACGCTGCAGCTTCACAAACCTCTGCCATGCGGTGCTGTCACTCATCTGAAGGAAAGGCTGTGGCTGGCTTGAACATGCTCATCTAGAAGATGTTTGGGTATTTTTTTCTGGATAAAACACAGAGGCAGTGGCTGCATGCACACTGGAGAGTCAAGGGTGGACCTTACTGCTGGTAAGTGGTCCCTGTTGGTTTCAGTTGGCTGGTGACAGATAAGACCAGGTTCACCTGAAGCTGATATGACTAGAAGCACCATGAACTTTGCTCTACCTCTGCTATTTTTTGGCTTCTCAGAAGGTCCACTGATGGGTCAAGGGGGGATTTCTGAGTGTGAACTCACAGTTTGTGTCACTGCCCAGACATGATTTTGTGAGTTACAAACTATGCCAGAAAAAAAACTGGCAGGAAATATACAGAGTAGGGTTATTAGACAATAGCTAAATCTAAGACACTGGTTTCTTTAGTCCTTTTTCAAGACTCGCTGAATACTCCCAATTTAAATGTTTCTATCAGGAGAGAAACCCTGCCACTCCTACCCTGTATCCCAAGCCCTTAGAATATAGAGGTGTCAGTTTGTTCTCAGAATTTTACATAGATTCAATTGCATTCGGTTATGTCTCCTAAACCCCAGCAAAGCTAGGACTGTCACTGCAGAAAAAGGTGCCTGACCAGGATGGTGTTTCTGGAGGCACTGAGCCTGCAAATCGGGCTGCGGTTGGCAGTACAGTCACCTACTGTCATCACTGCACACCTGCACTGGTGCCCCACAAGTGGGCAGGGAGTGTAGCCCTACACCCTCTGCAGGCATGGCACCGAGTGTTGCCAGAAATAACAGCAGACAGGCAGGTGGATCTGTAGACTGAGTGAAATGCCCAGTACAGTGCATACAGGGTGGTTCTGTGCTACACATCTGGTTTGTAAAGATGATACTTTCCTTGTAGAAAGCCTTGTCACTATCACACAAGGCATTCTTTATTTCTTCTGAGCAGTTCTTGGCATCTACAAATGGAGTTTCTATGTAAAATGCCAAAAGGAGCTTCTCTGTAATCCCAGATCAAGTAAGGGCATCCAGAAGATTGATTTAGGAATTTTATCTACAGGGCTGCTCCTGGAGAGTTCCAAAACAGAGACTCTAGTTTGCTCTGATTGTTTAGGTCTCATGTTTTTATTTTGGGCCAGGCTGTTAGGAACAAGTGTTTAAAACAGCTTGAATGTGGCATGCACCGACTCTTTCCATCCCTTGTCATTTTTACCCATGTAAAAAGGGGACTCAGCATCATCCTCCCACAGAGGACAGAGGTTTCAGACTGAAAATTATTGTTGGAGACTGTGTGAAGTGTTAGAGGCTAAATGGGAATTTGTGTTTTATAAAACAGTTTCTCCTGCACTATTTGTCAAATGTTGACCTCAGGGTCCTATATTTCCCATATGAGATTGATGATCTCACATATTCTGCTAAAGGTGGTATCTGTTCTTCTAGATATGGCATCTTAATATTTCTTTTGAGTTGCATTTACCTTACATACCTGCTGGAGAAACAACAGCTGAGATTTTCGTATTGCACTGGAATTTGTTCTGTGGTTTTTGGTAACAGTTTGTGAACCTCATTTGAAGATATTGGGGTTTTTTTCCAAAACAAATATGGATGCCGGAATATACTGCAAGATACTTCACTGAGGCCATGCATTAATATTCTGAGAAGGTAGCAGGTTGGTCAATGCCTTCTTTAATACAAATGCCATACAAGAGGATATAAAACAATTAAAATGGCATACATATACCTGATATTAAGCCAGAGTCTCAGAAAACTGGTCAGAAAATGTAAGTACAGCAGGGTGTAATTCAGAGAAGTCATCTGTACAGCAACACACTCACCCATGGGCACATACCAGACCAACAAGCCCTAATCAGCTCCAAAAATCTGTGCTGAAATGGCCAAGTCCCTTCCGGACTTTAAACAAAGAAACTAGTTGCAGAAAGAGAACTACATCCGTTTTGCAAGGATGAGTACTAGGTTATGGGTATTTATATTTTTTGTAAAACACTTTCTTGAGATGGTTATTCTCCTGAACAGCCAAAACAGACATCCTTCGGACAATGGAATCTGAAACTCCAGAAACATAGTTCAGTATCAATCCCCTGTTCATATACAGCCTTTATTTACTTTAAATCTGGATTGGGGGGAATTGGTTTTGATTTGGGTTTGGGTTTTGTTGGGGTTTTTTTTCTTAGCTTGAATTTTACAGCACTACAAGGAAAAACCCTCAGTATTGATCCTTTAAGGTTAAGAACTTGCTGCACTTAAATTATTCTAACCCAGAAAGTTTTAAATTTATAGTCCCTCTTGAACCTTTCTGCCTCACCAGCTTCCTTGGGAGGACCCTACTACAGGCTGCACGCCAACTGCAGTAAAATTTAAAGAGGTGAGAGAGAAACTTCCCAGAAAATATAAACATTTCATGGAAATGAAATAAGTCTTCCCTTATAGGAACTCACCTCAGCAAGCTTTAGATAAATGAAAAGGTATTCAGAATTTTAAGTGGGTATAAAGTGTGGTGGTTTAGATAAGTTTGTTTATGAGCAAAGCAGAAATGCATATTGTCCTGGAAGGGTCTGGGGGCCATCAGTCCCCCTGTCCTGGGGCCAGTGGCGACTGGGGCGGTGGGTTGGTTTGTACTTCCCTCCAGGGTGATGGCAGCCCCACTCCCCTCTGCTCCCCAGGGACAACCCCTGCCCCCACTCGCTTGAACCCATGACATCCACACACCTTGTGCAAGAGGGAAACGTGCCCGAGTTCAGAGATGGGAATCTTGGAAAAACAGCAGCAAGCAAGGCACAGGAACGCACTCTGCTCTCGTGTTCGAGATCTCTGCTGACACAACACAGAAGACTCGCACGGCTGTGGGGAGAAATAAAGTATGAGCACTACGAGGGCTGTAAATTCCTCAGCCCCACTTGCTGGGCACTGGCTTCAGAGGCCTACTCCTCCTGCAGAAACCTCAACACATCCCTGGAGGGTCTCAGATGCTCCTGGGAAAATGACATGATGTAGGCAGGAAGGGGTTTTTCAGAGGGAAACTTTTTTAGCTGGGAAGATGTTGGAAAATTCAGATCCGGTGGTGGCTTGGAAACACCAAGGGGTTGATGCCCACCTGGTGCTGCTCTCTGTGAAGGTCCTTGTCATGACCTCAGGAGAGACCTGTCAGGCAGATCTAATTGTGGCTTTTCCAGCCATTGCTCTCACATGGCCATGCATTGAACCAACCGTGACTTCAGCAAAGACCATGGGTGAACACAGCAGAGATGTGAACTGGCCCATGGCCCCACATGGGTGTTTGCTCATGCTGATCCCATGTTAATGACATAAAATAAAAACAGGCGAAAAGTCACAAAGCCTGCATTTCCACATGTTGTCACTGATTGGAATGGTTCTGACATCAGGCTTTCCTTTCCCAGTTGTTTCTCCAAAATGTTTAAACTCAATTCATTTAGAAACTTAAACCCATGCAATATTTGTCCATAAGAAATACTTCTGTGAGTATTTGGCTCAATTTTTTTCTCAAGGTTCCTTCTTTTTTCTTTTTACATGCCAGTCAGCCTCAAACCCTTGCTAAGCAACTGAAAGCTGGCTTCACGTTAACTGACGTTACCAAGGGTTTTCAGAAAGTTCTTTTTAAATGAGTTTTAAGAAACGATAAGAAGCCAGCTTTAAGAAAGTTGTCAAAACATATATATGGTAGGGGGACAGTGTCAGCCTGCTACTTCTGCGTGACAGTTTGGGAAAGGATCCTAGGGAGAATCATCACAGGCCATAAATCTGCATTTTAGTCTCTTAGCCAGAAGCCCTATCATTCTAGTCAGCTAATGGCATGTTGACAGGGTGTGCAGCTGAATTTCTGTAGAAATGAAGTCAGGGAGACTGCAGGAAAATTCAGTAGTTTAGAGGCAAAGTTTTTCACACCAGTGCCTTTGAAATGGGAGCACTGGTGGTGTATGTCTGCTCTCTCAGAAAAGTTTTATTGCCCAAAATTTATTTTAGATATTTTATGAGTGAAGATGAAGCTCGAGCAAGGATGTTACTGCTTTAGCCAAAAGCGGACAGGATATGGACAGAGGGGTTTGCAATGCCCCCATGCCCTCTCTGTTCTTACTTTAAAATGTAAGCCCCCTTGAAGTCACAGTGCTGCCCCAGCCCCATTAGGGCTCTCCCACTGCCCTGCGTGTGAGCATTGCAAGCGAGCAGAGAGAAGCCAGGGCTCACTGCTCCTGTTTAATGTATCTGCAGTGTCCTGGAGGTATGCTTGGAGGAGGCAGAAGGATGGCAGCAATGTTGCAGCTTCACTCTCCTCTGTGACATATTACATCCAGAAGAGAAAGAATTGCCTTGTAGGGAACGTAAATCAGGGGCTGCTTTCAGATTTTAAAATGATGTAAAGTTTGTATGAATATAATTATAGCCTCTGATGCAAATAAAACAAGATGTGACAGATACAGAAGGCTGCCACTACTAAGCTAATGCTATAAAACTTCAGTAAGTGACTAGCAGTTGGCAGGATGTTCAAAGAAGATTTTACTCTCCCTGACATTAATGTCATGACTGAGATATCTCTTTTTTAAAGCGTTTTGTTGAATTTTATATGCTTTTTAAAACAATGATTAGTTAAGATTGCCTTGAGCTGCATCCTTTAAGCCAAATTTATTGATTCCAAAGTACCAAATAATTTTCTTCAGTCATCGAAAACAAAGGTGTGCTCTTTGTGGTACTTGTTTCTTGGCAGTGATGTTGCATTTTCATCCAGTAAACATATACTCTATTTTCCAATTCAGACTAATTGAGGTTATTACCTAATGGCTCTCTAAAGCCAATCTTACCTTATCTCTCTGAAAGGCTGTATCACTCCACATGTGCCACAGACTGACACATATACACAGACGTGTGTGTTCACCCAGCAGCAATGAAGAGTTCAGCTCCTCCACACCCAAAACAGCTCCTTACAGGGACTCTAAGACAAGAGAAGCTTTCCTGATTTGCATTTGCTTTTGTATTTTTTTTAATAGATTGCTTTCCTTATGTGTGTAGCGAAGCAGTGCTTAAATACTTGGGCAATGTTCTCTATAAGGTGTGCAGGTGTACATGACATAAGAGCTGGTCATATTAGACCCTGTCATTCTCCTTTCTCTCACTATTGCAAGGCATTTAGTCTTCACCTTCAGCAGTTCTGAGAGTCTTCTGAATCACAGCTGCATTCTCTCTGAGCAATATGACTTTCACTAAGTCATTTGCTGTTCTGAGAATTAATAGAGTTTTGCAAAATGCCCTATTTTCAACTGCACTGAATGAGACTATCCAGTAACCTAATATTGGTCAGTGCCAAAGAGCAGGTAATCTTCAGCCCTGCCAGCTCCACATTGCTCCCCATGCCTCAGCACCAATTCTACTCAGAGAAGTTATCACAGATTTCCTGGAGGAATTAGAGTCAAGGAGTGTCAATGGCAGCGGATCCCAGCCTTGGGCAAAGTAAAACAAGGAGATCCAACAGCTGTAGCACAACAGCTGGCAGCAATTCGCCCCATTGGTGCTGCCACGGCAGAAGCTCTGGGCCAGTGCTGGGAGGGCTGTTCAGTGAAACAATTAATACAATCAATTACTTTCCAAGAATGTCTAATTAATCACTGGGCTATTAACCTGAAAAATCATAATGTATATTCCCAACATCAGTATTGCTTGAATAATCCCCAAGGGAATAATCAGAAGTGCATCACTTGGAAGAATGCATGGTATGCAATGAATTACTGGATCCTAATAAATACAATGACTCCTCAGCATACTGTCAGGGACCTAGAAAGAAGTCAATGGATGGAAGACAAAAAGGTCGAGAGAGGCATGATGTAAATACCTTGCTATGAATTTAGAGAACTTGTGTGTCTCTTTTTTTGGCATCAAGATTAAAGATGTGAAGCAGAGAAGGAAGGAAGTTACTTAAATTCAATGGTCGGATTGTTTCTTGATATGGGATTTAGTCCTCCCTGTGGCTAACCTACCAGTCTAACTTGCTCCTTATTTAATGTAGACCCCTGTGTCTGCATAATCCATACTTCAGTTACAATACTTACATTCCTTTCTACTTATAGTTAATTCCATCCTTGAAGCAACCTAAGCAGAGCTAGCTGAGTAATTCACACAAGGGTTAATCCAGGAAGAAATTATGCATGAGAAGAGGCAAATTACTCTGCCTCTGTCCAGGACAGGCACTTAACACTACCTCAAAAGCCTCCAATCCACCTTTGTGCCATGCCACAAGGCACAGAACATTCATCCTCTATGCAATGTTTTAAAAATCATCTAGCCCCCTGCACCTTTCACTACCACAGAAATTACATGGCCAGCTTCTGTAGATATGGATAGACATGCTCTTACCCAAAGGATGCTAGCCTTGAACAACACAGACATGACCTATAGACAGAGCAGAATTGTGTCTTTGTCTGCCTCATTTTCCCATCCTCATAAGTTACTATTGGTATTAATATTTGTTTAGGTCAATATTAAGGTCCAAGCTGAGCACTGCTACAGCCTGTGTCCCTACACAATAAGAGCTGGTAGGCACAGTAGGGTAGAGATATGACTCTAGGAGCCAGTTATTGCAAAATTAAGCTAAGCTGGCTTCTCAAAAAATCCCTTGGGTAAAAAAGCTCCCTTTACGCTCCTAAGACTATGAGAGGACATAAATAATTCACTCTCCTGTATCTTTCTTACTGCAGAAAAGATTTCAGGTAATACAAGTATAAAAACATAGATATACATCCACCATCCGCATTTTTTTCCTCATAAGGATGAAGAGTATATTAAGTGACCTTCCTCTCCAATAGGATAAGAAATCTAATGCCAGCTTAGGAAACTTAAAGTTATTAGCAGTTACATATTACTGGCAACATATTTTACACCAGACAGCTATGAAAAAAAAGAGTCATAAAAATGCAATTAAATGTCTGAACTGTTGCTATTTTGGAAATTAAAACAACACACGGTATCCTTGCTGCAGCTTATATTACTTACTTATGACTTCTGCAGTTATTTTCACCAGTTTAACCATGCTTCTTTTCCATAAATGTCTGCTGTAAATAGGTCTTTTGGGAACCCTGAAAATAACAAGATCTCTAATAAAAAAATTAATAACACTGAGAGAAAACTCAAGTTGGAAAGGCGTTTTTAGAGCCCTTTAAAGGGTCTATTAAAAAAAAAAACCACTTGCAGAGAAGCACCCCACTGCTCTGTAGCAGGTAGATCTGAACTGTCACTGCTGAGACGTAAAGAAGGGACACTGAGTTTTCAAGAGATTGGACTTTATGGTTGCTGGGAATACTATTAGACTCTCCAAAGCTGCATTAAAGAATCTTGTTCTCTTGATAAAAATCATACAAAATACCATTGCCAGTGAACAGCATCAACAGTCATGTTTATATTATTTCTACATATCAATTCTTCCTGTGCATGAAAAGTTCTAAGGCAGCACTCTCCCATTCAAAAGAAGAAGGTAGAATACAGATTCATTTACAGTTATGAATATTCCAATTGGAAAGTATAAGCTAAGGGAGAAAAGAAAAGAAATGAGAATTATATTGACAAAACACATCACAGCACATTGTCAACCAGTAGCATGCTGAATCCTGAACTTCTGTGGTTTCAAAAGATAATGGTTTGGTCTTTCTTGTTGCACAAAATTTGACACATCTTTGTCTAATTGGGACATTGGTGTTGTATGTAGTAAGACTACAAAGAGTTTTAAAGATCTTGCTGCTTCAAACAAAAATGGTACACTGTCTAATAAGGCAGAAGAAGATGGTGTTCAGGATATTATTTCTATCCCAAATATGAGAAAAAAATGACCAAGAATGGTTATTTTGATGGAAGGTGATGAAACAAATATGGTCAGAGTAAGTCTGATTGTTACTAAAGAGCAATAATTAGTCAGATATTTTTAAGTCAGCAAAACCAAATCATTTGCATCCAAGCATTCAAAAAGAAATCAGTAAAGACTGACTTGAACTTTGATACTAATTCTTTCTAGAGGGCTTTGAACATTTGGCAGTTTGGAAGAAAATTAATTTTTACTTCGAAGGCATATATGAAGTAGTCCAAGGGTTTAAAGCCAGTAAAACCAGTCTTCAGTTTTACCTAAGGCCAGCCACATCCTGGGCTGCATCAAAAGAGAAGTGGGCAGCATGATGATGCTCTACTCTGCCCTCGTGAGATGCCACCTGGAACTCTGTAGCCAGCTCTGGGGTTCTCAGCATAAGAAAGACGTGGAGCTGTTGGAGCAGGTCCAGAGGAGACCACAAAGATGATCAAGGGCTGAAACCCCTCTGCTGTGCAGACAGGCTAAGAGATTTGGGGGTGTTCAGCCTGGAGAAAAGAAACCCCTCCCAGTATTTAAAGAGGGCTCCAAGACAATGATCTTAATCCATTCTTGAGGGGTCTTCTAGTGTCAGACTTCACGGCTGCTTCTGTTCCACAGATTCCGTTGCTGCCTTTCTCAGGATTGAGAATCTGAACAGATACGAGACAGGAGCAAAGCTGGGAAGTATCAGTCAGTAGGTCTCTCAGTAAGCCCAAAGGAACGAGGGAGGGAATAAGATACACTTAGAGAAGTGCTGGAAGCAAAAAACACTTCAGGAATAAATCAGAGGCCATTACAAAACACGTAATAGTTTAACTACTTTCCCACCTCTCAACTGTTGTGGGAAACATGAGGCAGCTGTGGATTCTTCTTGTGCTTGAAGATTGTGAGGATTTGTTCCCACATCCTCCATGAGTCACTGAAGGTAAACATGCTAAAAGAAGACAGGGAAACACAGGCTTTAGATGGGGCCATGAAGGTGCAGCATCATAAAAACTCTCCTGTCCCCTATGAGGGTGTGCAAGCTCTCTTTGTCCAGCTGTCCGAGGGAAAGAGATTCTTGGAAAAACGTGAAAAACCCACTGCAGAAAAGATGGGGTAACCTGTTTGGAGACAGGTGACTTTCAGTGGCTGGGTGTTGAGAGAAGGACTTCAGGACATGTGTCTTCTCCTCTTTTCCAAAATGCCAATCCTGTCCTTTTTTTGTTTTTGTTTTTGCTTTTTGAGGGCAGAAGCCAGAAACAAACTGAGGAAATATCGCACTTATGCTGGGCCCTTCAGCTGCAGTCTGTGATCAGGGTTTTGAATCTTAGACAGACTCTATGCATTATTATTCAATTTCATATATTTATTGATTTTCAGTCCTAGCCCTTCTTTTTAATACAACATAACTGCTCAAATTATTAAAAATAATTGCAAGAATTGATCACACCCAGAGGAGGTCATCATCTTAGTTTATTCTTATGATATCCAGGCTTTGTAATATAAAACAGTAATAGAAGAGCACTTTTGTAAAAGCACATGCAAACCCCTTGATTTGATGGAAACAACTCTGAAGACAAGTTGTAGAAGACCAGATATGTGAGAACTCTTACTCTGCGGACTTTTAAACTGCAGACTTTGGTGAGAGATATATTTTAACAACTAAAACATCCTCTGCAAAGATGAACAAAGATTAATGGACTGTGGCATACTAAATTGCCATTAGAGTTGCCAGTTTTATTATATATTATCCCAGCACACAAAATGTGTCACAGAGCAAAGAAATGTGAAAGAAAGACTTAACATACAGGTTCTCTGAGGGAGAAGATTTAAGATTTGCCATACTAATCCTGTAACACAAGAAAATTTGTATGATTAGAATTATATGACAGCAGGCAATCAGAACTCCTCACTAAATACTAATTGTACATGAGGTGGTAAAAATCTCAATTTTTAGTTTTATAACCAAACATTGCTGGCAATGCTTATATAGTACTGCAGCAGTGGCATCCAAGAGCTATGTCTCTAACAGCTGCTATGGGCTCAGATCAAAACTCTGGCCCCCCAAAAATTAAAAGATTAAATGATTATGCCTTGTTGAAACTTTCTCCTGCTTGCTCTCTTTCAAGAACGCTGCATGTGGCTGAGAGCTGCCTTGCTACACTGAGAAGCCAAATGGTTAATAGTAAACTGACATCTGGTACTCTGAAAGAGCCAAGAATGTTACTGCAGAGGTCACAAGGTGAGTGGCACAGTCGCCAAATAAAATTAACTCAGAGATTTCATGTAGGGTATCACATTTCTGAGCATATTCTTGACATATTGTCATATACACATCACCACTGTTACAAATGGGACATAATAGCAGTTCCCTTTGAACGCGGTGCTTAAACAGCCAATATTCTTCCAACAAATTCCCTGGTTTTGATGAGAATTGAAAACTATACATTTTTAAAGCAATATTCTCAATATGAATGAATAACAAGTCCCTGCAAGGTGTAGACAATGACTAACCAATGGAGACAAAGACTTTTACACAATTTCTGTCATCTTTTTATTTAGTTCTTCTATTCATCTACATGCACCTTGAAAGACTGCTGTGAGAGAAACATTATCTACAGAAAAACTGTTTTTGAAATTATGAGGATGTAAAATGTTCTCTGAGCTTAGTGGTTTAGTGTGACAACATCAGCCGAAACATGTGCCTGGCAGTGGTACCTGCTCTGTCCCTCCACGTGCTCCCTGGCTGTCCCAGTCCAGCTGACAGCAGCGGCCATGCCCCCATTGGTACCCAGGTACTGAAGCAAACTAGGCACAAACACGAGGTAAAACACATTTGTGTTTTCTCATGGGGAAAACATAAAGCAAACTATTTTGGTTTGCACTTGCAATGCACTGAGTGCAGAGAGGGAGAGGTGCTGGTTCTGCTGATATACAGTAATTACATAAACTGTGATAAAGTGTCTAAGCATTTTGTCTTATTTAATCTGAGTATATAAATGCTGGTCTGTTTATAACCTAATTGCTGGAGACAGCCCTCAAATACCATCTCATTTTACCTTTCCTTCTGTGCCACACTGCTGTGCAGTCACAGCTGTAATACATGAGGAAATGCCAAAGGAAAAGCCCTTTCCACTCTGCCAATGAGATGGCTGAAAAAATGTCCATTGGGTGGTAAGAAGGGCGAGAACATTCTTCTCTGGACAGAACAGTGGAAGCAAACCCAAGACTTACAGAGTAATATATATATCTTTTATTATATCAGCTAACACCATAGTGTCAGACAAGCCTCTGGGTATACAGGCACTCCTCATGTCTGAAATAGCAGCATATGAGAGAGAACTGAAGAGAGAAATTCTAATTGGAGAGGAGAGGCAAGGTGAGGCCAAATCTTCTCCAGAAGATTCTGGCAGTGGGACATTCCATGTATCTCATCTGACTTCCCTTTGCAGGGCCAGTTTCTTCCTCAACACACAATTAATGCTTGTCTCACCAGAAACAACAGTTTTTAATCTTTCTAAAGATGAAAGGAACCATGGATGTTATTTCTTTTGCAGTTTAAAATCTGCTAAGCACCTGCTAGAGCATCCTGTGCATTCCACAGGATGACCAAGTAGAAGAGCCTTTCCCATCCTCAGCTGCATTTGCTCTTACATGATGAGCAAGGATAAATGTGAGAGTGTGATTTTCTGTGGACTTTTTTGATTTCTCATTATTACATTCTCTCTTTTTCATCTCTTCTCTCAACAAAACCAAGTTATTTACAGTAAAATTGAACACTTTTTGTTGCCTGTCTATGGACTCACTGATATTTGCACTGTATCATTTTAAGAATGAGAGAAGTGGAGTGGACAGAGTAGCCCTAGAGCATGGATCTCAGTAATGTAATTCTAACAGTTTGTAGTAAGTTTGTCCAATTTTTATGAACTACTTTTCTTTGACTAAAGGCTGCACTTTGCAGAATTTGCTCTCCCAAACCATCTGTTCTCCTTGCTAAAATATGTTCTCACTCCTCTCTAAGGCTGAGGGCACCCAGACATTCCTACATCCACAGTGTCTGCACTTCCATAGATTTTACTTTGCATTGACTCCACATGTGAACGCCAGCAGCTCCTGGTGAGCACTGCAAGAGTGCAATCCCAGTCTGAACACCACTAGCCTTTGCTGTGCTTTTGCATCTCTTTCCTTCACTGTAAGCCTTCTGTCACCAGCAGCACCAACGCCAAAGGCACTTTATCACCAAAGTAATCTTTTCTCAAAACATATGTCAGTAGAGTACTTCAAAGCTACACCTACTGTAAAAGTCATATTTGATCCCAGATATACTTCGAAGCTACCTTTATTTTACAATTCATACTTGATCCTAGATAATGTCTCTTAGTATATTCACATGTGTTTGTTCCAAATTGTCTTTTTAGGTCAGTTGCTCTTTCATGTTTTCTCTGGCAATCTGACAACATCCACTGACCAGCAGCAACACAGCAAATCCAAGAAGTCATTAATGGTTTTATGACTTGCAGCTAAGAGACACCAATTCACCTAAGATGTAAATAGCCTTATAAAGTCACCTCTAGCATCTGCTCTGCCCAGTGCAAACAGCTGAAGGAAACATCACATTTCAAGCCACTGTCACAGCACAGGACTACGGTACCAGCTGGTGATGACTGCAGTGTGACAGATATCATGTACCCATGACAACAACTACCCTGAGTGCTGAACAAATGCTGGACGACACAACAGGGCCATTTCAGTAGAATGCTAGGGATCAGCTACAAATGGTAACATGACCACTCTTCAGGCTTATGATAAGTCAGGCTAGCTAGAATTGTATTCTGCGAAACACGTCTTTCTTCCCTGTGACACCAGCAATGAGCCTCCAAAGGTAAACTACACAGGGCAGTCTCCTCACAACAGGCAATGGTGACAACAGTGACCAAACTCCATGTTCTTTGAGAAAGCAAGGAGAGTTAAAGATCTGATTCTTTTGTTGCCTCCATTCACCATCCATAACCAAGATTTAACAAAGACTTTTTTTTTTTATCTTACTGGCTGTTTCATTCTTGTAAAAACATTTCCAATTCAGTAACAGTCTATACAGAAAAATAAATCTGCTGTATGGCTGAAACAAGAGACAGACAGTAAAAGCTATTTTTCTAGCTACAGTGTGGCAGAAGTGGCAGAAGTCCTATTGGTCATCTCTGTAGTTTCACCCTAGGTGAATGACTTGTTAAGGGGACTACATGACTGCCTTTTCTACCACAGTCCTGTCCATCGCCTGTGCACTCTGTGCTGAGATCTGAGGGTACAGGTCCTCCCAGTGCTTTGGGATTGTACTGGGCACTGGTTCTTCATCACCACTTCTTTTTGAATATACCTATTGTCAGTGCTGACAAATGTGTAAGTCTGCCTTCAAACAATAACTGAAAATATTACTGGGATTAGCTTGCATGTCAGTGTCACTATCCAGTCACTTAACAATCACTCAAAGAAATGATATAAAATATCACTTTTTTACATAGATGAATAATAGAGTGTTTGTCAGTCACTTCTAGGCTGACTGAGCCCCTTTGACTTGCTGAAACTAGAGTCCTTTTTTTTTCTAAACCTCACGAGAAAATGTTGACAAAACAGGCAATTTTCTGTAATTTCTCTGCAAGCTTCTGTCAGCACAAGAGGCAGCCAGAGCCCACTCATTTCAGATAACACCACGGGGTAACCTTTGACATCCACCCCCTTGCTGCCATTGGAGGCTCCTCTAAGTGCAACAGTTGTGTCTTTCAGGTTGCAGGATGCAGACCCACAATTTGGGCTCTTGTTCGCTGAAGGCAGCCTTTGTTTCCCAGCTGACTGAGAAGCTCTTATAAAAGGGATAAGAAATGTACTTAATAGCTTGAGAGTGGCCTAATCATCGGCTGCTATTACCCCTCCAATATTAGGGAGGATGACAGACCTATCAGTAACAGAGCCCCAGGTGAGGTACAGCAGCTGATAAGGTGAACTTTGGCTTGATCTTTGCTCTGCAGAGAACAGCACTTATTTGAAAGAGAAGCCAGCACCTATTTTTTTTTCTTCATATTGTGCCAAAAATCATTCAGCTGAGCAGCTTCTGCTGTGTTTTTCTATCTTAAACCACAGTGATTTGACCAATTTAATTTATAAGCAGAGATGAAAACTTAAGAACTCTCCTACCAGATCATAGAAACTAGATATGCACCTGTGTGATGTGTCTACTCCCGTGAAAGTAAAAAGAGGTGAAATGAGAAAGCAGGTTTCCATGTGCTACTCATCTTTACATACATGTGATGCAGCCACATGCATGCACAGATTTGCACATGCATACATCACATGCATACCGGTTTCCAAGCAGTTAACTTTTCCTTGAGTAAACAACATGCAAAAGCTAAACACACAGCAAACGCATCATAACATCATCTTATGGTCACAACAAGTTAAATCACAAGCAGAAACTACAGACTAGGGCAACTGGATACACTCTTGCTTGGAAACAAGACTACCGATTTTCTTTTAGTACCACACAATCTCAGAAGTTATCAGCACTTCCCTAAGAGAGGCAGGACTGGGAGTTATGGGAGAAGCGAGATGAAGATCCAGAGTTGATGAGAGGACAAGGAAGACAGGGCAGAGAGTGGACATGATGATTCACTGACCTCTCTCCTGGTTGCTTTCTCTGCCTCCAGTCTGGAAAGGAAATGAGAACAGGCCCTCACCACCATAGGCTTAGTTCCACCTCTGTGGAAACGGGTGGGAGTCCTTCCACCAGCTGCAGTGTGCTAGGGTCTGAGGCTGTAAGCAACTGGTGCTCAAGCAGCTGGTGCTGGGACTAACTCACCTGCCATCATGACATTGAGAAAGTTAGGATGCAAACCACAGAGTCCTCAGCAGGCAGCTGCAGGTTCCCATTATGTTGCACTGAATGGAGATTAGTATTCAAAAGAGATCACAGCTAAGCAGGTTTTCTTCATTGTCAAAATATGTTTAGTTTGGGGCGGGGGGGGAGAGAGGGGTTAATCTGTTTAATCCTTTTCTTCTGAAATAAGGGAACTTTTAATATAGCCAAAGTGGATACTGCTTTTAAACAGATCCAGTTTTTTGAGAATGGGGTTTTTTTTCCATCAAGTATTTAACTGGAGTTTTGTTACTAATGCTGGACTTATAGTAGCTAAAGCCAATATAATACTTTCCTGAAATATTGCTCAGAACTACTTAAACTAATATTTCCAAAGCCAGAATTCTTTAAAAAGCTATGGACACAATCTCAAATGGCTCAGAGCCATGTACCACAGAGTCTGACATGAAAATGTTTTTTATTCTAGGCAAGTTCTGTGTTCTTAAACTCTTGTGGCAATTCTTGCATGAACTTCTCTAAAAGCAGCCTTCTCCTGAGCATAGTGCTGGCACTCTGAAAAGCATTAGAATTTATAATCTTAACACTGATGAGAGGATGCAGTGAACAGATTGGGATCTAAACCCAAGGAAACACGAGCCCAGAAGAAATAATCCCTGTGAATTCTAGCAGCATGCAAAGGTGAAGGAACCTCCCTGGCTGTGCTCAGGGGCCCTCCATGATCTCCTGGCTCAGAGGATTAGGCAGATCCTTGCACAGAGATTGCTTCACCCTGCAAACACTAACTTGGTCTGGGAGCACAGAGGGGAGCAGCTTTGGTCTGAATCTCACTGTGGTTTGGGAGATTCAGCCGGGTCACAGCTGGGGCCTGGAGCAGACCAGCATGATGTCCACAACACCTGCAGTCCCCCTTTTGACAGAGCCAGCTTCCACCATGGGCCTGCTCACCAGCACTGTGGCAGAGCCCAGCACTGGCCACTGCTCAGCTCCACTGGCCTGAGACCCTGACACGCCAGGCTGGTTCTGTCCCTCTGCCTGCAGCAGCACCTGCCGCTTTGCTGGATGTCATTGTGCCTTGAGAACCTCAGGCCGACAGCCTTGCCATGGCCATGGGCTGGCAGAACACAAACAAGGCCCAGAGACAGGTGCTGGTTTTCTAGAACAAGCGAGATCCTGGCTGATCTGGCTCTGCTTTTCCCATGCACTTCCACCAGCATGCATCTGGGTAGCTGCCATGTCTTGTAAAGCCCAGGACGTGCACTTGGAACATCTTTCTTTGCCTGCTAAACTCTGTCTGTTCTCTGTAAGTGAGTCAGGGTCGATGTCTCCATGGTGCCACAGCAATGCCATTAGTTGTATTAACCACACTCCACCCAGAAATGACAACTCAGCACATCTCCAAATTAGCCTTTTTATTGAAATCAATAAAGGAGAGAACACATGGCACTAAACTATTTTGGTGGCAGCTTTGTTATAAACTCATTACTGGAAAAGCCTTTTAACAGACCTTTAACCATAGCCATTGATTCCATCACAGCAAGGGTGATCTATGGAGTTAATCAGCTGAGTCACTGCAGACAGCCCTGGCTGTGTGCTGCCCTGACTGAGACTCGGCCACATGTCAACAGAATCTCTCCATGTGCAGTAGAGTTGTAGCCTCACAAAAGCAAGACTGACACCACCACCAGTCCCCAAACAGACTGATTTTAAAGGCAGTAGTTCACATTCCAGAGAAAATAATAATAATTTTTAAAAAATGCAAGTCCAGCGCTAAACTGGCTGGCAGCACTCACGTTGGCCTCTGCCACTATTTAGCCTTGGGGGATGACCTGCTTTCCCCAGCTCTGAGGTTGTTGCAGGTGTGGGACCCGCACAGCCTTTGCTGGGGTGCCCAGATGGCTCCTTGGCCCTGCTCATGAGCTCACTCACACAGCCACACAGATCCAGCCCTGCATGAGCAGATCCCAGCACACTCCCAGTTTGAGCAGTTCTCCAGAGATATGCTTTTAGGAATCAAGCAGAAGTTTCAGAGGATCCATGCACAGAGTTAATTTTTCCTCAAATGGCTGACCCTTTCTGACCCTTTTTGACCCTCTACCAGTGATATGCTCAAAGTTTTAGTCCTTCATACATGGGTAACTCTCATGACTGTACATCTGAGGAAAGGTTAATGTGGCTATTTTTTCTCAGTAACTACACTTTTAAGCTCCATTTGAGTACCTTTTTCACTGAGGTTGCTGAAAGAATAGACAGCATCAGTACATACACAGTGCTCTATGGCTCATTCCTGGCCTTGTGACAGAATTTAGACAGTAAAAGACTTAGAATCAGATTGGTTCACAAGAAAGAATTAATTGAATCTTTGCAGGTATCCTATATCTAAGAGCTTTAAAGAGACAGCATCTGATAACAAATGATTCTTGCAGGAGCGTGGTATCAGTTTATTCCAAAAATACATATCTACTTGCAGTCTTTGGCATCAAGCTGCTTCTTGAAAATACCAGGATACAGCATGTGATGTTAAATAATTTTTTACCCTTTTTTTTTTGTCCATGGTGCTTCCAGAGAGGTATCCCCTCATAAGTGCCTGTGCAGTTCCAAAAAAAAACAAGACCAAAAGAAATTCAGATAGAACGCAAACACATTGTGTAAAGAAATGTCTGAGAATAAGACACATTTTTTGAGGCACGTGACACACAATTTTCTTTTTTCCCCCTCAGAAAACTTCTATAACAACCACCACAATTTAGAAGTAAATTTTGAAGTGCTTCCAGCCACATCTGCACTTTCCATGCAGCACCTTGAACAGGGTGGGACAGGACAGCCCACCTCCCTCAGCCCCTCAATGTGCCCATTGGCATCCCATGGGGTCACTCAATGGCTGGATCTGCTGCCTGCCTTAAACGGGCTCCGTCCATCACCAGTGATGGGCAGGGCAACCATGCACTGGCCAAAGCTACCACCTCAACATCAGAGAGGCATCCTCCCCCTAGCTGCTATATTAAAGCTGAGCTAAAATGTTTTTCTGCTTTACAGATTTTTCTTAATGAGTTTTCCCATACAGGCACAAACTTCTTTTTACAGAATTTTGTGACAATACTCAAATTCATCCTAAGGAGAATTTATTCTATTTACTCAAATGAAGCCCAACTGTTTCCCCTGGGAACTTTCTGCAGGTTTCTCCCTGGGATGAAATTCACTATTTTTACATGAAAACATAGCTAATTCAAACTTTAATAGCCTTTACAAACAAAATTCAGATTAAAAGGTGAGTAAGGATTTTCAACACTCTGGATAGCAACAAGTTTATGACTTACAGGCAGGTGTTATTATGACTGAGGGGCTTTTCAGCTGGCATTACAAGAAAATCCTCCTTCCAGGCCATTCCGTACTTTACTGTGACTGAGGTGCTGTAGTCTTCTGGTAGCAACAGAATGAGTCTCTTACTCATAGGTCCTGTGCTGAGAAGATGATTTTTTTTTCTCAGTCATCTGGGTGCAATACTGCTCCTTCTTTAAATTTTCTCCTCTCATATTCCCTTGCATTCAAAACTTTCAGTAGGATTATTATTTCTTCTTGACTGTCTGTCCTGAAATGTTATTAATTTAACAGTTTGATTCTGTACATCTTCAGTTCCCATTGATCAAAGTTTCAAGGACTTTGGTCAAAGCTGCATCAGAACTTTAAACTGTGAAGTGCTTTGGAACCCTCCAGAATAAGAGCAGACGGGCCATGCTTGGTAATAGCAGCTCCTTCATGTCCTTCCTTCATGTAAAACTACAAAACTTATAATAGAAAAGTACTTTTTTCTTCCTACTTTTTCCTTGAACTGTTAAACTGACCTTGTTGCTCAACATCAATATTTGGCAAATAGGAGGTCAAATAATTTTTTGAGAGTTTTATTTCACCCCTGAAAGTATGTGACAAACAACTAGGCATGTATTGGTCCAGTATTCTCGCGGATATCTGGGAAATTTGGGAAAGACTCAGTGGATCCCAAGGCTGGAAACACAGCCAACAGAAGCATACTGTGAATCTTGTTGAGAAATTTCTAAACTACACATTTTACTTTAAAATGATATCCCAATTTTCAAGTTCCAGGATAGTGGCTTCTCTGGAGACAGTCTGGGTATGTCATGCTTTGATCCTTCATTAAGTTCAGAGGAAAGGCAATAAAAGGCAAGGAAAGTATTTTGTTCAATAGTCAAGTCCACCTTATTCCCATCATATTGCAGAGTTCACTCCACCCCATTTCAAAGTGAAAGAAAGGAGATACTGCTGTAAAGGGCACAGACTCAAACCCTGATTTAATACTGGAACAGACTCATGCACCTATCATGGGAAATACATAAATGCGAAGCTTACAATAGTGCACACATTGCACTGTGATGTGGTATGTGTTCAGATATAAATATAATAGAAATTGTTTCGAAAATACAAATGAGGAGAAACATAAAGATACATTGTTTTCCAAAATTCTAAATTTTGGTCATTGCATGTTTTTTTATGATTGAGCCCATATCCAGCAAAATTAGATTTAGTGTCCTTGCTTCTTATGAAATTACACAGAGGCTGCTGCTTTATTCCTCTCCAGGACAGTAAAAAGCAATAAAATTCTTGCAGATTTTGACAGCAGGCAATTCAATAAAAGGCTATGTATATTTTATAAGTACAATAAACACAAGTCTATAGCTGGATCATAAATGGGGTTTTGTTTGGCTGGTTTGTTTTCTGCATGCATCAGTGTTGGAGTCTATTTTCAACACAGGATGGTCTTCTCAGCACACAGCCTTCCCTTTTTGGGGAGAAGCAGAATGAAATTTATATTTTTATAATGTATTATTTAAGCTTTGCTCAAGGGATTTTGCAATGTGTGTCTGTTTAAAATTTAAGGGTGTTGTGGAACTGAATACTTTCCTGTTCTTGATGAGTGCTATAAAATTTTACTTTTTTTTTTGTTACATTGTAAAGTGTATCTGTCTTATCATTGTGGCATTCCCTTTTCTATGAGCAAACAATAAATATTTGATATATACATAATTATTTCCTAGACTTCCATCAATGCTCACTGGTTTTTTAATTCTTCAATAATATAATGGGGAGCTTAATGGATTGCTGTATTTCTGAGCAAAAGTGCTACAGTGCATTTAGTGACAGTGTCTGTCTGCTGAAATGTAAAATTTTATACAAATGTAAAACCAAAACTGACAACATACAAATGACCTGCCCTACATAATTACAGCTGTATCAATTTTTTCTTCTCACTTAAAGAAAGAAATTTTAAAAATATGAAGAAGCTGATTAAAGAAAAAATACCCTCCCTATTTGTCCCTGGGACAAGTTCTCCAGCACTGAAAATCAGGAAGAGGTTTATCTGAGCAGGGTTTGTGGCATCGAACCTCAAGTTTCTTGGAGAAGGAAACTTTTCTATGTAACTACACAGAATCCACAAGTACCAGTTTGCCCTTCTCAGTAGTTTGGTAGTTAAAGTCTGACTCATACAGCAAAGTATAACCAGTGTCATCTTACTAGATTTACCAAGAATACAAACTTTCAGAATATATGAACACTATGGGACAGACCTAAGGACATTTTTTTCACCATCAGAGTGAAGCTAAAGCTGCAGTTGTCCTCATAGAACTGTAGAATCTTTTCATGCAAGAATTATAGAGACCTTTTGTTTACCAACACAAGGTGATGCAGACTATCTCCATCTCAAAATCCAAGCAAGTATTCTTTGGAAAGACATATATGTCAGTCTATCAAATGTCAAGAAAAAAATTCCCTTTCAGCTCACTTATTCGAACATTGTATTTCTTGTTATAATGAAAAAGGTATGAAACCCACTGCCCGAAAAATAAATTATTTAAATGAATCACAGCAGGGAGTACAGAGGAGTTAAAAAAACATACTGTAATAAAAAAAGCATTCAAGGGAGAAAAATTATGGTCTTTAAGCTTAGATGAATGATCATTCATTAATTTGACCCAAACTTCCATAACCTCAGGAAAAAGTAAAACATACAAACATTAGTTAATGCTGTTTCCATTCGCTTCCTTTGTAAAATATGAATTTTGATTTAATAAACTAGCTTTGACCCTGCAGCCCTGCCCCTGCAGTCAGTGTTATCACATGAAGACTGCAGAACTGATCACAGGAAGGCAATCCAAAATGCTTTTCAGGCCACACTCATGACTAATCATAACTGGCACTGTAGCAGATTTTACCTTTAAAAACATGATTTTTTTTTTCCTGAAGAAAATGCTGGAGCAGGAAAGCAGAAAATGGTAGCAAAAGTAGCTGTTAATTCCCCAAACCCTGAAAAGTAAATCTTTAAAGGAGCTCACAGCACAGCAGTTTCGATGCTAATTTGAGTTCTCTCTGTTTCTTTACCATATAGAATGATTTTTTCTGTATTTCAAATAATAATCATATATGACCCACACCACAATGCTCTTCTCCCACTTATTCCATCCACTAAATGTGCTGCAGCCAGCTGCCATGTATTGCATCCCTTTTTCAACAAACATTTGTGCAGGAACATCCTTTGTTTATTCATTACTCAGCCCTGTGTTATCCTTTCTCTTAACTGGGACTGCCAGTGCTAATTCAGTGTAAACGCTGAGCCAATATAATATTCCACATCTTTCACTGACAATGTTATGAAAAAGAGCAAGGTTGTATGTATTCTTTAAACTTGAAGAAAATTCAAGACTTCATGACTGGCAAAGAATCAGGTGGGACAGAGGACAATGCTTTATTATTAATCCTGTTTAAGATGCTCTATCACATAAATGTAGAAATCCATCTTAGCAAAGAATTTAGTAGCTTCCAAAATCATGAGAGAGAAAATGAGGGTTTGGTTTGTAATTCTTCACCATGATCTCAGAATTCTACTCCATAGTTCAGAGGTGTACCAGACAATTCCCATCCCAGTTGGCTTCTATTAGACACGGCAGAGACAGAGGCCATTTCAAAGCAAGGAGGGCAGAGGAGTCTGGCAGGTGAAGAACCATCAGCACCATTTTAGCAGAGAAGGTAGCAGGAGCTTTTAAGACTCTCACTGAGATCTCAGTTTGCAGTATGAACTTGACATGAGTTGGGATATCTTCAAAACTGAGATACGCTGTTGTGGGCTTCCTGCTGGGGAATCGTGGTGCTGTCATAGCCAGAGGATGAAGCTCGTTGAGTCAGGTATCAATTGTGTGTGTGTTTTGACTCTTTACAGAAATCTCTTACTTAAGAAGTGGAGTACATGGTTGCTTTCCTATCCAAATGCTTAGGAAAGCTACCTGGCAGACCAAGCAAGGTGCAGAGTTAATAGTATGGTAGTCTGGAGAGAAAATCCACAATGCCTCCCTACAGAAGTGGCTTGTGCAATCAGTTGTGGTGGAAGTTAGATGACCCTTGTGAGGCTATACATGAACAACTTGCCTACCACTAGGGAGTACTTGCCTCCCCACACGTGGAGCAACTGAGCCCTTACTCCTCTTGTCTCCTGAAAGTGCAACAAGGGCTGCCAGAGCAGCCCCTGCTGCTGTTTATGTTACTGAAGGTTCAGCTGAGTTCTCTTCTGTTGTGAGTTGATTTCACATCTACTCTATAAATCATCATTCACTTTTTGCAACACTTTGCACTTCTTACTGTGGGATCACGTTGTTCTCCACACAGGCCGAAACATGTGCTTCGGTTAGCTGTGTGCTATTTCATCTCTCAGAACTTCCTTGCCCTACTGTTTAACATTCTTATGTAGTGCTTTATTTGGTCATGTACTCTCATAATGCCTATAAGAGACAACTACATAATTGTGTTGTGTTAAACATTATCTTTCTCTTTTCTCATTTTTGTATTAAAGTTTTTATTAGGATTCCCATTAATGTAGGAAGGATATGTACTTAATATATGAATGTGCATTACCAGACTTGAAAATATAGGCAATAGACCAAATTCTGTTCAGATACAGTACTTGCTAAAACGGGGATGGCGTCTGTCTAAGACAACTTCTTTAGCTCCCGTGGAACTGCTTGCTCTCCCCCCTACCCCAGGGTTTTAGCAGGTTGCCTTGTTCCAGTTCAGCCACAGAAAACTTTCACGGCTTTCGGTCAGGTGAGGCTTGCAGGTGACACGAGCGGAGAGCCGGGACCACTCCGCCGCACAGAACCTCGTGCTCCGGTTCAGTTTTGCCGAGGCCGCTGCGCGGCAGCGCGCGGGGCCGGGGCACACGGAACCAGCCTGGGCCAGCTGGGAGGGCCGGCCCTGCTGAACCCTTTGTGATCAATTTAAAAACTGAGATATTGTCGTCCGTTGCCTTTAAAAAAATATTAGGACTAAGCATAATTAATATTACATTCTTATAAGTCATTTGGGAAGTTTTCCCGCAGAAAGGGGCGGATTTCGGGTCGGGCCAGCGAAGCCGGCCCAGGCGGGGAGCGGCGCCCCCTGCGGGCCTCGGCGGGGCGGGCCCGTGGCTGAGCTGTGCCAAAGCTCCAGCACGGCTGTGCCGGGGCCGCTGGAACGGTTTGGCTGTGGGACAATTCCTGTGCTCCCGCACATCAGCCATCTGTGCGGAACACGCGGGCCGAGCCAGCGCCCGCCGAGGACAGCGGCCTTCAGTTGTACTGTCTGGCGGTCCCCTCCTAGCAGCGCCCACAGCAGCGCTGAGAATATTGCCCTGGGTAGCAGCTGCGGCGCAAAGGGGGAAGAGAGGGGAGGGGATCTCGACCCAGGGGGTTTTGCGATGCGAATCGCTCGTACTGAGCGCTCCTGTCAAAGCCATCCGCTCGCAAGCGGAAGCAGCAGGCAGCGCCGCGGTAACAGCCGCCCGCCGGCAGGAAACGGCCTCGCCCGGCCCCACGTGACCGGGACGCGGAAGTGCCCGCAGGAAGGGGGGTAGCTGCTTCCGGTGTGGGCCGGGCTGGGCGCGGGTAGGGCTGGGGCCGGGGCCGCACCCGCACCGGCAGCGTCCCGCTATGAGAGAGACGTCGCGACCCGCAGGTGAGACGCTGCCGCTCGTGGCCCCCGGGAGGCCGTGCTGCCGTCGAGCCCGGTCCGCGGGTCCGTGCTGGGGCGGCGCGGCGCGGCGCGGCGCGCGAGGCCTTCCCACGCCCCGCGTCCGCCGGTGCCGCGCTCTGTGGGGCCGGGTCCGTGTCCCCGGCGGGAACGGGCGGCGGGGGCCGCTCCGGCCGGAGCCTTTGGGCGGTCCGCGCCGCTGCGGGAAGCGCTGGGGCCTGTCCGGTGCCGTGGGCTGGAGCGGCTCCCGGCCGGGCCTTGCCCGTGCGGCCGCGGCAGTTCCGCGGGGGCGCTGGGAGGGTGAGAGATCAGTATCTGCAGGCCTGCGCGGGGAGAAGGGAAGTAACTCCTTGCTAGCACTTATTAGAAGTAATGTTATTTTAAAGCAACTTACATCTGCCTTTTATGTTCTACTCAGTGCTCTAGTATGGAGATTATTTTTTTTATTAACTGAAGTAGAAGGACTTTGTTCTTTATGAGTTTGGAGTAAAGGAAGTGCAAAACAAAACAGTGCAGAAGGAGGAAGTGAAATCCCTTTGGAAAACCGGTTTGCTTGACTGGTATGGCTTTGATAATTGAAAATACTTCACTTACATTTTGTCTTCATGAGAACTTAAAATATAAAAAAGTCTGCTATCATCTGGAAATGTTTTTGTGGTGACATACTGACTCCCTGCTTAAAGATGGCAGTTTAGATTACCAGTAATTGTATATAAGTTCTATAGGCATCTGTCTTTAAATTTCAGTTGAACGTCTCCTGAAGGTTTTTTTTTTTTTTTTTTGTAGGCGGGTATTGAAAAATAGAATCTTAAATCTGAGAATATTCTAAAGGGAGGTAAGGAACTGCATCTGTATAAAAAAAAATCTGATAGTTTCAAAAAATAGAAATAATATCCACAAGGTATAAAATAACTTGAAATACTTAAATAATTATTTCAAATTGTTTTAAGCAAAGTGGTAAGAAAAATTAATAATTGAACTGGCAGGTGCAGTATTCTGTTGCTCACTGGAAAAGTACTGGTAGCTGATTCTGTTCTGAAGAGGGCTAGTGCTTTGAGGAAAAGAACCTGAGGAGTGCTGAAGACAATAAATTTAAAGGTGGTCTTTTGTGATTATGTGGGTGGCAACGTCATGGAACTTGACAGAGGAAACCACTTGCTGCTCCACGGCTCTTCAGCAATCCCATTGCACTCAATTTACACATTATCAAATAGAAGAATTGCACAAGTTTAACTTACTCAGACAGTTAATGTTGGTCTTTCATAGTTGCATTTAAACTTCTGTCATTTCTAATTACAATAACATGCAAATTTATCTCAAATTCAATTTAAAATTTCAAGTATGCATTTTAAAAAGTTGTATTACTGCTTAAAGGGCTGTTAACTTTGTAGTAAGACATCTGGATGATGTGGGAATACAGGTGTAAAAATCTGGGAGCTCTTAGCTGAGGTTCTGGCATGTAATTGTTATGTTGTTACAAATACACAAGGTACAGGCAGGAAAAGTTCTGTGCAGCAAAGATATCAGTTTCTTGATTGACATTTTAAATTCTGTATGATTTCCCTAAAAGGAGTGTTATAATAATATCTCAATAAGCTTGGAATTAAAAACTGTACAAGCTGCTGCTGTTCCATCTTTCAATTAATAAAACAATAGGGAAATGCATGAGAAGGGTCATAAGCCTCATTCTTAATGGGGTTCTGCCTGTGCTTCCAGTGTCATCCTGTGAGTTGATACAGTTGCTTTTGAAAACTTGATCTTAAGTGAAATATTTCATGAGTAAAGTCAGTGTTTATTGGGAGATCAATGAGATTATTTAGTGGGAATTTGAAATACAGAATCTTTCACGTGCTGGTACAAACTTTGGGACATCCTGGAGTTAGAACTCTACTGTATAATTTCATGAAATAACAGTTTCATTAGCCTAAACTCATGTTTGAAATGCTTCATCTATCTCAACTGAGTAACTTGCTGTTTGTAGTTCCTGCTGTAGTTGATGAGTCCTCTTGGAGAGAAGAAACACAACAAAATACGCTGGCATAGCAATTTATGGCCTTAGTACGGCTTTCAGAAGAGAGAAATGAGGTGGCTTGAGAGAAATACAACAGTGGCAAAAGGTTCCAGAAAATGTTGTGTTGAGTTCCATGTGAGTGTGTTAAGAGAAAAAGAAAATGGAAAGGTCAGTACTTGATTAAGCAGAATTTCTAATTTTTTTTTTTTTTCTTGCAGCACAACACTAAATTTGTAATGAAATGGAGTCTGGGTCAAGCTCCTTTCGAGTGGAATTTCCAGATTTTTCTAGCACCATTTTGCAGAAGTTAAACCAACAGCGCCAGCAAGGACAATTATGTGATGTGTCCATTGTGGTTCAGGGCCATCTCTTCAGAGCCCATAAAGCTGTTCTTGCAGCTAGTTCACCTTACTTCTGTGATCAGGTTCTTCTGAAAAACAGCAGGCGAATAGTCCTGCCTGATGTGATGAATCCCAGAGTATTTGAAAACATTCTTCTATCTACCTATACAGGCCGGCTGGTAATGCCTGCGCCAGAAATTGTTAGTTACCTGACAGCAGCAAGTTTCCTTCAGATGTGGCATGTAGTGGATAAGTGCACTGAAGTGCTTGAGGGGAACCCAACAGTTCTGTGTCAGAAGATGAATCATGGCAGTGACCATCAGTCCCCAAGCAGTAGTAGCTACAATGGCCTTGTTGAAACCTTTGAACTTGGCTCTGGAGGACAGACAGAATTCCACAAAGTGCAGGAACTAAGGGACGGTGAAAATGAAGAAGAGAGCTCTAAAGACGAACTGTCATGTCAGCTGACAGAACACGAGTACCTTCCCAGTAATTCTTCAACAGAACACGATAGACTTAGCACTGGAATGACCAGTCAGGATGGCGAAGAAGGAACTAGTGATAGTGCAGAGTACCAGTATACCAGACCAATGTATAGCAAACCCAGCATCATGTCTCACAAGCGGTGGATCCATGTGAAACCAGAAAGGTTTGAACAAGACTGCGAAGGCGTTGATAATCCTTATGATGAACACCAAGTTTCTGAATCCATGAATGCCATCCAGGCAGATCACTCAATCCAGTCTTCGGGTGTTGAAGATTTTCACATAGGTGACAAAAAGATGGAAGCAGAATTTGATGAACAGGCAGATGAAAGTAATTATGATGAACAAGTTGACTTCTATGGCTCGTCTATGGAAGAATTTTCCGGTGAAAGGGCAGATGGAAATTTAAGTGCTCACAGACAGGATCTTATGATGGCAGCAGGCTATGGTGAAAGCATTGATATGGCTGCCGGGATTAAAGAAGAAACGTCTCTCACTGGATTCTCCCATGCCGATAAGCTCTATCCTTGTCAGTGTGGAAAAAGCTTTACACACAAAAGTCAGAGAGATCGGCATATGAGTATGCACCTTGGTCTTCGACCTTATGGCTGTGGTGTCTGTGGTAAGAAATTCAAAATGAAACACCATCTTGTAGGCCATATGAAAATTCATACAGGCATAAAACCATATGAGTGTAACATCTGTGGGAAAAGATTTATGTGGCGGGACAGTTTTCATCGGCATGTGACCTCTTGTACCAAGTCCTATCAGGCTTCTAAAGCTGAGCAGAGTACTACTGAGATGAACTAAGACATGAGTGTTTACATTTGTTTAGTAGAGTAAGAAAAATAAACTCATTATGCAAATAATGTCTGGTACTTGCTATTGTACGTTCTCAAAAAAACAAGTTTTAATGAGTATGCTGGTATAAACAGAAAAACATTTTGCTTTCTGCAGTATTACTTCAGGTGTTCAGTGTGTGAAGTGCATGTGGTTAATCTGAAAGGTGCCTGCAAAATGAGGTCTGACATTGTAATCACAGCAGTATTTAGAAGCCGTCTTGTATTTCTAAGTCATCTAAATTCACAGTAAAACTCAGCTCTAAATTGACAAAAATCCTGAAAATACTTAGATGAACCAGGAATTCAGGTAGAACGACTTAATGGAAAAGAAAATGAAGATGACCAAATCGCGTTACACGATTCACGTTTTAATGAAGAAAAAAAAAATTAGAATTCCACCTCAAGGTGAAGACTGCCAACATACTTAACATGCATCCTTAGGTAGTGTGCATCATTCAGTAGCCTTTGCTGTATTGCTTAATGAAAGGCAGTGGTAAAGGTGGTTTGGCTTTCCTTTATCTGTCTTCTGTTTTTTTAATATATCTTCAGTAAAACAAATGTCTAATTTTGTGCTGATTTCTATTTAGAGTCTGTAATGCACTTACATATAAGCTTCAGTATATGTTAAGTATACTTTATCCTTGCTCCTCTAGGGTCTAATGCTGTACGACTCTTGACTTCATTAGATTTTAATTACTACGTTGTGAGAGCTTCTAGACGTATGTGTAATAAGTATGTCTTGTAAAAAAAAAAAGAAACCAACAAAAAGATGTAACATTTGGAACTTAGTCAAAATAATCAAATATTTAAACTGTAAATTTCTGTTCAAATTTTTGTGGCTTACTACAGTAGCAAGTACCAAACTCTGGATTCATGAACTGACTTCTTATTGGTACAAAAACTTCTCTGAGAACTTCTATCTAGTTTTAGAAACCTGCTTTAGGAAAATTATGTAGTCATTGATACGTATTTATACTTCTAATTCTTTACTGTTTGAATAGTAAGAACTGTAATACAGATTCTTGGTACTGAACTACTGTGACTGGTGATCACAAGCAGAGTTGTTTACTTGCTCAAATGAAGTTGCTTGTGGAAAAAAGTAGGAAGTATGTCATTTGGATCTTCTAATGGTACTGCAGAACATGGTACCATGCTTACGTCTGAAGTTGGGATTTTTGCTGGGAAAGTGACACTTGTTCTTTGTCAGGATGAGGATCTGTGTGTGGGGCTCTCATTCGTGGAGACAGATGGAGGAGTGTGTATAGTTCTAAGAGATGCTGCCAGCTCTGCAGATAGAGTAAAAGCATCCGTTTTAAAGGGGACAACAGGATTTTGGGGTTTAAAGCTTAATGCAGTCCAATGCAAAAGCAATTGCTTCTTAGTAAGCAAAAGCTTCTTAGTAGCTTACTGAAATATGAAAAGGAAAGAGCCTTTAGAATATACATAGAATATAATAGAAAGAGGTGACATCCAAGTATAGTGCTGTTCACATGGGGAAAATGTTAACCAGCATTAAAGACCTAAGCCTGTCTGGCCCCAATTTCTGTCTTAGGCACTGCTGTGTGCAGGATAATGTACTGAAACAGATGACCCTGTATGGTGAAGCAAAACCACACAAAGATTATTACACTTCAGATTCTTTTTTGAACTCCCAGTTACAAATTGTCTTAAGATACAACTCAACTGTATCCTGAAAATGAATGTCTGCTGCAAGCTGAGGGTTTTCTACTCAGTGAGCTGTAATTACTGTATTTTCTTTACTGGCATTCTACTTTAAAACCATTTTTTTTTTTTTAAGATGCTCTTAATTATTGATCTTCTAATGCTTCAAATATTTTTTCATATGGAATTTTGTTAAAATAGATGTTCCCAAGTACAATGAACCCATTGCTGGCAATGGGCATGAATGATCAGCACCACAAGAGTTCCTATTCTTAGCACTTAATTGAACTCTACAGAAACCATGGTGGCCATGTTTAACCTTTGTGATCAAGGTACAAAACAGGGATTTTGCTCACTAACACTGTAACCTGCTTAATGTATAGAAGCACTTTGTATTTAAACAAAAAAAAAATAAAACAAAAAAACCAACAAAAAAAACCAACAAAAAACCAAACAAACCATAAAACTTTATAAGTACGTTTTTTAAACTTAGAAATTATATTCCCTCTATGGTTTGTTTACACACTGCTAACACTGTCTTTTTTAATACTAAAAAATACTTTAATGCTTGCCTGTTTACATGAGGGTAGAGGAAAGGGTTCTTGCACTCAGTGGCCCCATTTTTCCATTCTCCAAGGCGTTACCACATACATGGCGTCATTTCTGCAAGTACCATCATCCCATCTGAAGGAAGGCATTAGAATCATAGAATGGTTTGGGTTGGAAGGAGACTTTGAAGGTCATCTACTTCCAACCCCCCTGCCATAGGCATGGACACCTTCAACTAGGCCATGTTGCTCAGAGCCCCATCCAACCTGGCCTTGAACATGTGCAGGGTGTTTATTCTCATACTCATTAAAAGAATGATCTTGTGTATTACATCAGTTCTCAGCCCCTTTCCAATTGTCACTTTAGTTTTGCATAAAAAGGTTAAGGGTGCCTCTTCCCATTTAACCATAAAAAAGGCTGGACAGAAACACCAGTCTGAAAAATACGGTGAAAAAATCAATAAATATGTCGAACCCAGACCATCCTACAGAGCTGCCAGCAAAACTGTTTCTTTTACCAGCTTGGAATGACTTTTATATGGGATATTTCTAGGTTTAACATTACTTCTATTTGCAGTAAGATTACTTTGAAATAAAGCTTTAAAATCAAATGTACTGCGAGAGACACTTTAAAGGTTTTATAACAGGTTCAGTAGATCATATTATAGAACCAAGTCCTTTTTTAATGACTTAGCATGAATAGTAACTTTTTTTAGTATTTGCCTATTGCTGTTTTACCCCATATTATGGCATTGTCTTGAAAGTCCAACAAATGTTGCTCCACTGATTTTGTAGCATTTGGCTTTCTGCTGTTAATCTACATGAATCCAATTGATTGCAGGAAAATACTGATCTGATTGTCATGAGATCAGATTGAGAGGACTGATGATTTAAGGGCAGCTTGCGATACATGTCTAAAATCCTTACTTTTGCATGTCACAGGTGAAACAGCTGTCTTGTGGTGTTTCTCTTGAATTCAGTTTATTGCCCTTTGTCAAACTGCTAATCACCATTTCAGGTATTGGGGGGGAAAGATAAAAAATTACTTAAACCATCTTCCTCGGGCTCCGCTGAAGTCTAACACCTCTTCTCCCTGCCTTTGTAGTCTCAGTTTCCCTTGCTTTCACCAAGAGCTGTATTCAGCTCCTGCCATTTCCTTTTGTAAGGTGACAGGTAACACAGGAGTTGGGCTCATATGCACACTTCCTTTCTGATGCTCTTCATTTCTTAGTGGGTGTCCTCTGGTGCTCTGGTCTGGTCAGTGTCACTGTTCATGGTGACACTGTCCCTTCAGGGATGTGTCTGTTCTAGCTTGGTTCTCCTGTGGAATTCAGTTATTTCAGAGGTGTACCTGCTCTGGCAGGGCTTAGCTGTAGGCCAAAGTCCTCTTAGAAGTGAATCTCCTCAGGTGGAGAGTGTGTCCTTCTGTGAGTATGTCTGTACATGTTCTCAGTGACTTCTTCAGGTGTTTTCCCAAGAGCAGCTCTTCAGTTTCTCCACATATACCCAGGAGCATTTTCTCCATGTGTCTCCCTGCACCTCTTGCTAGTAGCTGCCATTCTTCCTTAAGTATGTTTAAGCAGAAGCATTATGTGCACCTCTGGTTGAGATTTTGGCTTGGATTGTTCACTTTCATTTTTTGTGCAGGCTGAACTTCTTTTCACTAGCACAGGGCAGTTCGCAACCTCTGGCCGCGCGTCAGCCCGTGCAGTCCCTGCCACTGGTGGCTAGTGCAGTTGAACATAGCAAGCCAAGATATACAGACGCAGCTTCTGTCAAGCTTCTGATCTTTGCTAATGGAGTGGTCTTGTTGAAGGTACGAAAAATTACTTCCTGTTTGTGGGGAGGAGGGAAGCAATCCATATATATATATATATATATATATATATATATATATGTATATATAATATGAATGCATATGTATATGATGACTTTCATTAATCTTCCTATATGCTTCATTACCTTCAATGATGTGGCTGTTGGCTGTAGTAAAGTGAGTGTCTTCTTATAGCCAGCAATATTGTACACCCAGGCGGCTTTCAGACTTTCCTGCTGCTTTGAAGCCATTCATTGTCCTAGCAGTGGTAAGAAGACTTAATGATACTGCAGCTAAGTTCCTTTTCATTCCGTTTTGTAACTAAGATGTTAATTACCATGGAATCTGTGCAACTACCATTCAGAAAAATTCAACTCTTAGCAGGGTTAAAATCTGCTTAGGTGTATAGCAGACCCTTTTGAGGGAGAAGGTTCCTATTTCACATACCAGTGTTGGTTTGCGGGGTGCTTTTTTGTTGTTTCATTTTTTAAACTTTCCTTGTTTGTTTTATGGTGAGCAGATAGACCCCAGAAGGTATTGTCAGTACAGTGTTTGGTCACAGCTTTTTTCATCTGAGGTGTGGCTGAGGTTGAGAAAGCATCCTGTATCATAAGCAAGGCAGATGATCAAAGGCTGATGTAATGAGTGTTCCAGTATTACTGAGCCTGAAAGAATGGAGGCACATCAGGGTTTGTAATCTTAATACTTTTGCCTGGGTGCCAGCAAGGTGACCTGTCTCAGAATTATGAGAGCCTACAGCAGTATATTGAGTGTTTTGCTGTAACAGAATTAGGACCTTTCTCTAAGCAACAAAGGAAGTTGGTTTTTTGTCTTTTAAATGCTTCATTGGATAGCTTGGCTTCTTTAGCTATTAGCTGTAAACTGTCAGTGGCCTAGGGGAAGATGCTGGAAAAGAAAATCGTATATTTTTAATGTGATTAAATTGCAAGTTCTGATTTTTGCTTGAAGCCTGTGTCCGTTGATTGCTGCTCCTTTTTTTTTTAATTCATGGGATTCCATATTTCTTTCAGAAATGTAACTGTTTATGCAAGTCAAGTGAATCTTCCTTAATGAGCTATAAGTTTTTATTCTAAACAAGTCATTTATAATAGTAAATTTGCATATCTTGATATTTTGTGAGATGTTATGCCTGTATTACAGAGGTTGGATAGTTTCGTCTATAAATATTGCTGTCCTAATTGTACAGCATGGTTTTAATTTAATGTTACTGTTCAATATTTTCTTCTTATAGAAGAGTCCCACGCCCCTTTTTTTGTATAACATGTTTTAATAAATGTTATCTGTCAACTTTGTAAATGTTTTCTTAAGCTTGAATGAAAGGAATGCATGTCCAGTACTAGTATTTAATATTTCACTTTGCCAAAATAAGTGCTTAAACAAAAGTACAAATCCAAAAGTTGTTGATATATAACTTTATTAAATATATAAAAAAGTGTATCTAGTAATGTGTCTTCTTGAAATAATGATAACATGCCAGCCTAGTCTAAGAAAACACTAAACTAAAACCTGATTTTTAAGACACAGTAAGTTTGATGAATTTGTGGCATTGGGCCCATTTCTTTGCTGCTTTAGGTAATTAGCTTCCATGCTAGTTCAAATTTATCAAACAGGCTTTGTTGTAACTGGTTTTTGCAGAATGGTGATCTCTGAAGTTACAATACAGAATGTACATGCTGTTAGGAAAATTCCAGAACACTCACTCCATAGTAGCAGCAACTGCATGTCCCAAAGACTTCTTGGTACATTTGAAGTAGGTACAGGTAACATAGATTTTTTTCTTGTCTAAGTATAAAAGAAATTTCATTCTGTGGAAAGTATTAAAGATTAAGTTTCCCTTACCTTCCTGTGAGGATTCCTTCTCTCCCTGACTAAATTTAGGTACTCATACTGAACACTTGATTTTGTCCAAGCTCCATCTGCTCAGTCCTCGAGGAACCATACCAGCTGCTGCTTGCTACCTAAGCAAAAAATGAGCTCGCTCTCATTGAAAGCATGTTCAGTTAATACCTGGAGAAGTCAGTATTTGTGTAACAGTCTTCAGCAAATTCAAATGGAATATGGTACAAGAAAATTAATTTTCTATTTTGGCTACATTTACTGAACACGGAAGAATAAGCCTAAAGTTTTCTGCCTGTTCAGAACTAGTTGCTTGAGTTTTTTTTATCTGAGTGAACAAATACAGTTTGTCTGTGTGTTTGTTAACTCTGTTATTTGTGCCCTGGCCAGGATGCTTCCCAGGCTGCTGCTTTATCTGATCAGCATTCAATACCTAAGGTATGAAGACTCTGTTCTGTGTCTTAAAGGGAGAGAAAGACACACCTCCAGAAGACAGAATGTGGTGTCCAGTTAGACCAGGTGGATATCCCAGCCGGACCTACTGGCACCAGTCGCTCTGACTCTTCCCAAGTAGTACATGAACTGTCTGGTTCATAAACTGAATCGTTGCACTACCTGACCTACAAGCATACGCAAGATAACTCAAAAAAAAGGTCAGCGCGTGCTTGCTGAAGCGATTTCTGTGAGTTACAAGGCCAGTGTAACACAGGTGAACTTTTTAATTCTTTGCTCAGTGAAAGTGGCAGCTCACAGCTGGAGTGGGGGATGTCCTCCCCCAAAAGCTCCCTCGCTGCATCTGTGAGTGCCTAACGGGGTATGGCTCTGAGTGCGCGTTCTCTTCTGGAGCTGCACACCGTGAGAGTTGTCGAAGGAGCTCTACCCGCGTACGTACCGGCTTCAGCTAATGCTCAAATCCTTCTGCCTTCGTGAGGAGTCGCGCAGCGAGGGCGGTTCCGCCCTACCCGGCGGCGGGCAGCGCCCGGGCTCCGCGCCGGGAGCGGGGCGGGTTCCCGGGCGGCCCGGGGGCACCGCCCGCTGCCGCGGCGTCACCAGGAAGCGGAACGGCCGCCAGCGGAATCAGTTCCGGGTGCGAGTGGCTGTGGGAGCGGGCGGGAAGCGGCGGTGGGAGCGGGCCGGGCCGGCCGGGATCCGCCATGTGAGAGCCCCAGACAGCCCCAGGTGAGCGGCCGCGCGAAGGGCGCTTGGCCCTCGGGCCGGCGCGGCGCTCCCAGCTGGGACGGGGCCGTGCTCGGGAAGGGGTCCCGGCGCCTGACAGGCCCTGCGGGGGCGGCGACCGCGGCCCGGCGGGCCGTGGCTCGGTTCGGCTGCCTGGAGCGGCGGCAGCGGCTTCGTCGAGGCTGCTCTGGCCCGGCCGTGCCTCGGCGGGAGTTGTCGCGTAACCCGAGCCGGTGGCTCTGGTGCAGCTTCGGCGTGTGGGGAGGGAGGGCGGACGCGCCTGTGTCGGGGTCTGCTGTTAACCCGAGCGAGGCGTAAAATCCTCGGCACGGCGGATTGGGGCGGAGCAAACCTGGCCCCATTCAGGGAGGTGTTTATTGCCCGGAGCTGGGGGACCTTTCAGCTGCTGCTGTTCCGTCAGAGAAGGTGGAAGTTCTAGTGAAACCCCAGTCTCTCTAATGCAAGGGTCTTTCCAAATCCCGGCAGGTGTGCACAGCACGCAGAAGTCGATTTGGCTTAGAGTAAATCAGAGTTGAGAGTTAATTTGGAACAAGGCAAAACAGTCTCGGAAACATTAATGTGGGTGAGCCTGGTTTTCAAAGGAAAACAAAGTGATGTAGGATTAGCTGCACTGCAGTTGTTACATGTTACGGAATCCTCAACATCTGGATCAGAATGTGCCTGAGCTTCGTTGCCTGTCCAGGGACAGCTCCGAACAGTTCCATCTATCCCAAGGAGCGAGCTGGGAAAATACCATGAAAATGTGCTCTTCGCAGCTATTGTAAATCTGCTGCAAAAAATATTGCTGATCTCTAGAGAACATAGTCACTTCATTGCTTAAAAGAAACATCAGAACCAAAAAGTCCAACAATTTGATGAAGAGTGGCTACTATTTAAAAAAAAAAAAAAAGTGGACAGATTAAAATGGACAGTGGTGATGAAGTATTACCTTGGTAGTAAATAGTATTGTAATATCAGAAGGTTCAAGAGCCCTCTTCCCACTTGGTGGAAATCATGGCTATATATATATCATCAGTCTCAAAATATAGGCTGAAGTTTTTTTATGATGATAGTGACATCTCAAAGTTGTCAGATGTTCAGCGAATGTGGCTATTTAGCATTATATAATGGGGATGTTGTGAAATTTGTGCACAAAATAAAAGTTTCTGATCGTTACTTGTAAGATCTTGTTGGTTTGGTATCACCAAGAGGCCCCTTTGTTTTATTTATCTCGCACAATATTTTTGTTGATACTGAAATCATAGACACATAGAATAGTTTGATTTGGAAGGTACCTTTTGATCTTGGCTTATCTCCAGTTTGCCTCCTGGTAACTTTTTTTTTTTTTTTTTTTTTTTTGCATTCAGAAATGGATACATACCTGTAACTACTGTTGTGGTAATTTGATTTCAAGGGTCAAGATTTAGAGATTATTTCTATTGAGGTTTCTAAGGGTTAGGTGAAACTATTTTTATGCATTGATAGTTGTTTCATTTTGCCCCAGTCACTCCCACACAGGCAAACATTTGTGAAGAAGACAGTTAAGAGAATAAGGGACAAATGTGTCACTTGGACTTCAGTTTCATATCTGCTTTCTTTGGATATTTGCTCAAATAAGAGGCTCCTTTTTCTTTCTATAAAATGCTAAATATGCAGTTCCAATAATATCTCTGCTGCACCATGCTGACCACTGAGAATGAGTTTGTAGTGTTCCTGGTATTGACATGTGTGTCCATATATGTACATACATCTAAATAAATTGATTTTATTTTTATGCTAAAATCATCCACTCTTTGAAGTGATTTTCTGTTCATCATGTTGTGAATCTTGGTGAGATAAAAATAAATCCTTTTGAACTTTTGTTAGACAAAAGTTTGAATTAGTAAAGCTTTACTGAACTGAGTGTCAGGGGTTACTGCTTTGCTCCCCAGGCAGTTGGTGATGTTGTGTCCCGTAGCACTGCCGGAGCTCTCACCTGCCCAGCAGGAGCTTTGTGTATGGTTTCTCTGTAGCTGTACTTTGGGTAGAACGTGGCCTGTCTGGCTGCAGAGAAGGAATGATGACCTTCACTGGGGCTTTCTGGTATCTACCAACACAAAAGTGCAAGAGCTAAGTTTTCTAGTAACTACAGTTCAGCCTGCATTTACTGCCTTCTGTTTCTGAGGAAACGGGGCATTTCCAGCATTTTTTGAGGTAAAGTAATGAAGTTTTAAATTGTTGTGTAGTCTTCACCTAACTGATTTTGTATTGTAGCCTAAACCAGACATGAAGCAGACTGACTTTCAAGGCTGTTTTTCAATTAATAATAGGCCACGTGCACCTCTTGTTGTGTGCTTTCCTACAGATAATTTGGGCAAACTGCTTGTATCTTCTTTGGTTCCAATGGGCACTTCGGAGGAAGTGAAGAATTAATGCAAAAACCAATTCTACGTATTTGCATAGTGCTGCTTGTATTATTATAAGTTTGTTGTACTTAAAAATTATCTCAGTTGTTGGGAGATAATTATTGAGAGAGGGTTTTTTACCCTCTTTTAGTTTTGGGATTTTTTAATGGCTGCAAAATTGAACTCTTGTTTTTTAGCAGTGGGGTAGCTTACCCTGCTTTGGGGATTGGAGTACAGCAGATTTCAGTACAGTAGCAGTGCTGTGTGGCACGTCGTTTAAGGCCATCCAAGGGCACTATGTGTTGACTTTTAAAGGATAATTAATATTTTACTGTTATGAGAGGTATAAGCTGATAAAATGTTCTATGATCACTCTCTTCCCTATTTTCAAAGATTATTTCAAGAGTGTCTTAGAGACTCCTCTAGCCTGTGACATAATTGATGGCAGTTTTTCTTTGATACAACTAGTGTTAATTAGCGTGGCTTCTGTACATATGAAGAGTGATGCAAATGCAGTCTGAAAGGAGTAAGAGTGATGAAGATGGTTGCCCAAAAACTTCTACGATCACAGCTGATGAGGTTACATTCCTAGGTTAAAATTCTCTTGAATGATGATATGTATGTGCGATGATGTCTTGAGTTCTCACAGAGATGGTGCAGATACTAACCCCTACAAAATGCAGGGGAGGAGTGCACGGATTTATACAAATACCTGTTTATTGTCTTGCCTTTTCTCTGTATTCTGAGTAGTGCATAGTGTATGGAGAGAGTGTGACAGAATCATTAAAGTTGAAAAAGACCTCTAAGATCATCGAGTCAAATCTTTAACTGATCACCACCTTTTCAACCAGACCAGAGCACTGAGCGCCACATCCAGTCATTTAACACCTCCAGAGATGGTGATTCCACCACCTCCCGGGGCAGCCTGTTCCAATGCTTAACAACCCTTTCAGTGAAGAAATTCTTCCTGATTTCCTACCGGAACCTCCCTTACCTCAGGGTGAGGCCATTTCCTCTTGTCCTGTCGCTTGTTGCCTGGTAGAGGCATTTTTGGTGTCATGGAGTACTTTGTTTTGTTTTTGTCTTAATTTTTGCTATGACCCTCCTAGATTTTCTGTGTATTCTGTTTTCAGACGTGCTACAACAGTAATGGTTTGTAATGTGGTTTTTTTCCCAAGGATTCCTTGTTGCTGCACTAATTTAAGAAAATGCAAGGGATCTTTTCTCACACCTTAGTGTGAGTTAAAATGAGTATAATTTTTGTCATTCATCTGGCTATGGGAATGGTGAATCATACTTCAGTGAGTGAAGGAAATTAAACAGGTGCAGACTTAGAAGCAGAAACTAATACTATGTTGGCAGACGCACAGTTTCGTGTTATAGTTATACGATGCTTCTCCCCTGCTACTGTATGATGTCAGTAAAATTAAATACCTAACGTGGTTTGTCAACATCTATTCTTGTTTTTTAAATTAAATAAGAGTTTTCATAGAACATAATTTTTAAAGGAAGTTTCTTTTGAAATCTAGTAAGAAATGTTAAATGCCTATTACTCTGATGTTCACAGGTTACTTCAATAAACACTTTTGTTTGAGGACATAGGGC
Organism: Corvus hawaiiensis; assembly: GCF_020740725.1. NCBI lineage: Eukaryota > Metazoa > Chordata > Aves > Passeriformes > Corvidae > Corvus > Corvus hawaiiensis. Next base: position 192,594 of record NC_063233.1, on the reverse strand, counting down.
AGTGATCCACTACTACTAAAGCCATTTTGTGGGCTGCATTTGTTGTATAAAACCCTGATGAATAAATGTAATGCAGGTGCAAAGAGAATTTATATGATTCTTTTGAGTGTGACTGGATCATCTCCTACAGAAATAGACAGGAGGCTCAATACATAGCCCTTCTAGGACTTAGTGAACTTGGTATCCAGTTTTGGCCTGTGCCTTCAGCCAGTTTCTTGGATACATAATAGCTATGAAAACCTTAAATACTTTGATCTACTTTTGAGGAAAGGTTAAGAGAGGACCTATTCATAGACAGGTGTCCAGACTGAAATTTTACAGGACTTTGCCCTAACTTTACACTAACTCCCAGGCAAGGGTGAAAGCTAAAGCAAGATGAAGTGCATTACTTCTTAACAATGAGTGTACCTGACACTGCTGTGAGTTTACAGAATCACAGAATATTCTGAGTTGGAAGGCACCCAAGAGGATCGAGTCCAGCTGAAGTTGTCTTAGTTCTCACTACCCCCCAAATGCTTGAGTTTGTATATTGCAAATAAAACTGTCGTAATTCTGAGCTATTGCTCTATATGACTATCCTGAGCCTAAATAACACAGGTTCCCTCTGCATGTGCTGAGATACCACGGAAGGTACCGAATGGGACTTCTGACTGAGCAATTTTTTTTTTTCTTCTTCACCTGTGCTAATTTTGTAAAGAATTATTATGTGTATAATTTTCATTATGACTGTCTGGTTAACTGCAGAGAAAATTTTTTTTCTTTAGAGCATACAGTGGATGTGTCCAAAGTTAATTTGTGCTTTAGAGTACCTTTTTGCTTCAGTTTAATGCTATATGCCTGACCCCAAAAGAGAAGAGGTTAGGGAGATGTTTCAACTTGGAGGAAGCTGTTAAAAAAACTGAGGGGTTCTTACTAGCCTTTTCAAATTGTAGTGATCTTCCAGGACTGTTTCAGAAATGTTTCAACCATAAATACTATTGTCTTGAAAGTGCTACTGCTCTGCCAGCACTGATGAATAATTTGAGTATTGTTACAGTACAGTACCCTGCTGAACATTATTTTGGTTAATGTTACTAGAATTTTATTATGGAGCTGCTAACTTGATCCTATATACAAATAAAATAAAACCTTCTTGTGTATGGTAATATAATCTATGGATTACTTTCATTTTCTAGATAGTGACATTTGGGACTTTTGGGAATAAATAAGATCATTTTTCTTCTGGCTGTTATTCACCAACAAAACACAGCGAGTGGTGCCTGCTTCTGTGATCCATGTAATGCCCAGGTTTTCCCCCAGGTCTTGCTCTCCCAAGTTGATACAAGGTAGTTGGGGTGCTCTGGTACCAACCCTGGCAAAATTACTGCAGCCTCATTGCTGTTCCTGCTACAGTCCTGCCTGCTCCTGAATGGGGTGCCCATTGGTAACCTGGTCAGTTCTCCTCTAGCTGGAGTTTTAAGGTTGTGGCTGAAAGTGGAAGAAGGATTCCCTTCTGCCCACTGCTGCTGTATTTCAAAATAATTGTCATTTAACCCCAGCTTTCCACAGATGTTTTCACGGTCCCAGGAAGCATGTGTCTGCAAAGGAAGAAACTAAGGTGGAAAAGTAGTCACAAGTGTGCGCTGTAGCTTGTTCACTTTGTTTTTTAGGAGCAGATGGGTATAGAATTTTGTTGTGCACTGCCTTTTAGGCAGTGTGTACTTGACCTGTTTGCTTGCTTTAAAAGCAGCACTGTGTTCGCTTGATCCCTGTTGGAGGTTTTTACTGCTTTTCTGCTACCCTGACGAACAGACTTACAGACCTTTAACTCCATCATCCTCTCCACTCACTGCCAGGATGTGCTGTTTAATCCTAGCATCCTAAGCAAAATAAGCTTCTTTGTTTCCCTAAAGAAAGATGAAACAACTGAAAACAAGGATGTAGAGTTACTTACAGATATGTATATGCATATGGAGATAATGGGATGTCAGTCATGGACAGTCATGATGGGCAAGGATCACTGTGGATTCCTGTCTCCTTGGTGTCCTTCTCACCCTTTCTCCGGTACGTGTTTACAGTCCATTTTCAGTGTGTGGCCATGTCCCAGGAACTGTGAGTTCATCTAGAGATGCCATGATGGAAAGAACATAATTTTTTTTTCCTCCATTGTACGGCATAAAATGTCCATCTTCTTTCTTGTCAGGTGCCTATCCTTAATTCATTCCTTCTGTCTGGACCAGTGCTAGTGGTGACAATTTATATTTTAATATTTTCTCCAGGAGTAAGTTATTCTCCATTTCGCTGGGTAGGAGCCCTTAGGGAAATATGGGACAAGGAGGAAGGCCACTGTCCATGCGTGACAAACTTTCTGTACATCCTAGACTGGAATGCCAAATTATTGCTGCTGGGGACTGGTCTTTTGGTTTGTACACAGTCGCTGACCCAGGTAACTTGTCCATTCATGTCACTTCAGGTCAACAAAAGCTCTTTTTCCATTTAGCAAAGAGAAATTTAATCAGGAATGGCTGATGTTGCATCCGTGCATAGCTAATAAGTCCCACAAATTAAAAGTTTCCTGTGTTGGGTTTCTAAGAAGCTTGCTGCCCTGTAAGACACAAGTGAAGATGACAGATTGTGGTGGTGCATTCCCTCCTCCCTGGTGATTCTTTAAGTGACCTTAAAACACTCATTTGTGACACAAACATGCATCCAACTGCTGGAACTCCTGTCTTCCCCATGGGACTGGGATAGTGGTTCTCAGCACAACAGGCAGGGATGCTCAGAAAAGCAAAGTTAATCTTGCCGTGTAACTACCCCACCACTGGGATAGGTTGTGTGTTGTACTGTTTGGTTTTTGACTTGTATCAGCTCACAACTCTGAACCGTTCTGTAGCTTTGTTCGCTGAATAAAAGAACTGTCCTGCCAAAGCCATCTCTGAATGGATTGCTGCAGTCATATCACTTCTGTTGGCCATCTTGCAGTCCTTATTTCCCACCTCAGATATAAGAGCCTGTAAAATGTCTTTTTCCTCGCTGTTACATCTCAGCCAAAAAATCTCAAATGAAGTCCCGTTTACCCATTTTAATGGATAATGGCATTGGTAGCTTAGAGAACATGTTTAGCAAGTCTGATAACTTGATTTTGAATGTTCTGTGAGAGTTTTTGCCAGTTTTCTAAGTCAGACAACGTTCAGTCAGGAAGCTGGCTTTCTTGTGTCTGCTGAAAAGAAGTTCCATTTGCTAAGGTTGCGAATGTTAGTTTTAAGTGAGAGTCAGCTGATAGAGCTCCAGTTCTTCCTTTTAAACTTTTAATCCTATTTCTACCTGTTGATTTTCTTTTTAGAACACCTGAATTTTCATAATTTGATTTAAATTGTCCATATGTCCCATTACAGCATGTAACATAATAGAAAAAAAAATCCGCTAGTATATTTTGATACATTGGACATGCTTCCTGCATCTGAAGTCAATGGATGATGTTGAGATCTGTTTGTTCAATTGGAAAAGCAGGTATGGTGGCAATATTATGTCTTTAGACTTCTGCATTAATAAGAACAAGAATAGCAATAAAAGTCTGAAGGTTCTTGGGCACTTGATTAGTGCCCAGTCTTGGAAATGTAAGGTAATGCTGCAGATCGACGTTCTCAGGCTGAAAGTGTGTGTATGCTTTTTACAATAGTAATCTGTGGAAAGTGCTTTTCTTTAGCTTTTGTTTGGAACTCTATATATTACTTTAAAGGCTCTTTGAGTGCCCTTTCCTCATGTTTGAGTACCTATGGCTTTTAAGTTAGGTTAGATTAAATGTCAAATTATTCTAGCTAGGAAATCACTGCTGTGTCAGATGAGCTTCAAAGTTCACATCGTGGTTTATTAAAAAAAAAATTAAAATCACAAAAGAATTTTTTTTTAAAAAAATTGAAAGTCCATGGGTGGCTCAAACACTTTTCTTTCAAATGCACCCACATAAACACATGCCTGTGACTTTTCCTTAGGAGATTTTTCAAACTTCATGAACTACCTTCCAACAATCATTCTTGGGAAATTTAACAATGCAGTTCCCTGCAAGTGGCACTGTAGTACCTGGCTTGAACACCTACTCAGGGTGTTTACCTTGCCTAATGGCTATAAAATTGGTATTCTTTTGGGTGGGTGGATTGTTCTGCACTTCTTGCCAGGTAATGAAATCGCAAAGTTTCTTTGAGGACAGACTGTCCCAGAGAGTCTGTGATGTATTCTGAGCAACTGCGTTGTGAATGTTGCAGAGGGATAATTCAAATTATCGAAATGCAAGAAATGTAGATTAAGACTCTACTTTTTTTATTATGCCAAGTATTTATGCTAAATGTTTTCTTGTAATGCACCTTTAACAGATCAATGTGGTTATTAAACATTTGCAAGCATTTATTTTTGAAATGGAAAACTCCATATTCATTCTCTGTTGTAAATCTTCTAATTTTTCTTTCAGATTACTCTTTACATCTGTAGAAATGGACAGCAGCAGTTTCATTCAGTTTGATGTGCCCGAGTACAGCAACACTGTTCTGAGCCAGTTAAATGAACTCCGCTTGCAAGGGAAGCTCTGTGACATAATCGTGCACATCCAGGGTCAGCCGTTCCGTGCCCATAAAGCTGTCTTAGCTGCCAGTTCTCCGTATTTTCGTGACCATTCAGCATTAAGCACTATGAGTGGCCTATCTATATCAGTTATTAAAAACCCCAATGTTTTTGAACAGTTGCTTTCTTTTTGTTACACTGGAAGGATGTCCTTGCAGCTGAAGGACGTTGTCAGTTTTCTGACTGCAGCTAGCTTCCTACAGATGCAGTGCGTCATTGACAAGTGCACGCAGATACTGGAGAGTATCCATTCAAAGATCAGTGTTGGTGATGTTGATTCTGTCACTGTTGGTGCCGAAGAAAATTCAGAGAATCGCAATGGCGTTAAAGACAGCAGCTACTTTGCCAACCCTATTGAGATATCTCCTCCCTATTGCTCTCAGGTGCGACAGTCAACAGCAGGCAGCGATCTTCGGATGGAAACTACTCCAGGCAAAGCTCTTCGTAGTCGTCTGCAAGAAGAAGGGCATTCAGACCGAGGGAGCAGCGGGAGTATCTCTGAATATGAGATTCAGATTGAAGGTGATCATGAGCAAGGAGACCTGATAGTAAGGGAAAGTCAGATTGCAGAGGTGAAAGTTAAAATGGAAAAGTCTGACAGGCCAAGCTGCTCTGATAGCTCTTCCCTTGGTGATGATGGATACCACACTGAAATGGTGGATGGAGAGCAGGTGGTGGCAGTAAATGTTGGTTCCTATGGGTCTGTCTTACAACATGTTTATTCATTTACCCATGCCTCATCACAGGCTACAGGTGTGTCAGAAACCTTTGGAAGCCTGAGCAATACAAGTCCTTCAAGGTCCATGCTGAGCTGTTTCAGAGGAGGTCGTGCACGCCAAAAACGAGTACCTACAGGTCACTTGCATAGTGATGTCCAGGGCTTGGTGCAAGGGGCTGACAGTGAGTCCATGGTGAGTAATCCCGGATATGAAAATAGTCCACGGGAAAGAAACGCAAGAGGTCATTGGTATCCATACAATGAGAGGCTAATTTGTATTTACTGTGGGAAATCTTTCAACCAGAAAGGGAGCCTTGATCGACACATGCGATTGCACATGGGAATAACTCCTTTTGTGTGCAAGTTTTGTGGAAAGAAATACACCCGTAAGGACCAACTTGAGTATCATATTCGTGGTCACACAGATGACAAACCCTTTCGCTGTGAGATCTGTGGAAAATGCTTTCCTTTCCAGGGTACACTAAACCAGCACTTGCGAAAAAACCACCCAGGGGTTACAGAAGTAAGAAACAGGGTTGAGTCTCCAGACAGAACAGAAGCGTTTGTGGAACAGAAAGTAGATAATGATGCTTCAGCTTCTGAAGCCATGGATTCTAGTATGGAAATTCATGCAATGTCTAATGCATCTGATTAAAATATTACATCTAAGTGCAACACAGACAAGCATATTACTAATGTATTTTTAAAGTATTTTATTATTTTAGTAATCATCAGTACAAGTGTAACAGCCTTTTAGTTTTCCTGACCTTCTGGAAATCAGTTAGAAATGGTTTCTGGAGAAGACTACGAAAGTATTCTTTGTTTTTGAAGGAGGCTGAGTTCTTTGGGTTTTTTTTTTTATTTGAAGATGCTCAGAGTATAAAGACAGTATACTGGGGAAAGGAAAGGAAGAGTCTGCTGAAGTGTCCCTGCTGATTGATCTGGCGAGACAAAAATGCCAGTGGGGACAGGTATTAGAATAAAGTTGGCAGCTCTGCTGAATGCTCAGAGAAGCTGTAATTTCCTTTATTTCTTAAATCCTGTTGCTGGTAATGAGTTATACAGCAGTGGGGAGAGAGAATATTACAGCTTTGACTCCTCTCGCGTCACAATGAAATCTGTTCGCTCTTACTAACTGGTTTTGGTAGTGAGTCTGTTTATATATATAAATTTGCTTTATATATATAAAATGCTTTCACTTTCCCTATTCTGGTTGAGGTGAATGTAAAAGTATGTCAAGACTGATACCATATGCCACTCTATCAACTGTTAGTACTCCTCTCTGCTTAGGGTTTAGAACTTCGTACTTTGGGAGGATGGTTTTGGTTTTAAATGAATGTTGTTTGGTTTTCATTTTATTAAACTATTACTTTGTGTGCAAAAGTGAGCAAAGTGAATTACCTTGTTTTAATAGCTTTGCTTTATAACATATGTAAACCAAATGCCATAAATCTATTAAACTATGGTTAAATTGTTGAAGGGTTTTGTTAGTTGTCTAGAATGCAAGCTGGACAACCTGTGGTGCTGACCTTTTTATATATATAGAGATAGATATATCTATATATCTATAGATATACACATATATATATATATATTAAAAAAAAAAAAAAAAAGAAAAAAAATATTAGCAAACCTAAAAGTAGCATTGTGGTCTAAAGTGTGTTTTTACTGGCCTCAGAATCTACCTTCATTTCGTACTGTAGAACCATACCAGGTAATTAAACTTAACTTCATCACTCTTCATGGTTGGTTAAAACATGAGAGAGATGTAGTTTAAACCACAGTATTTCCAAGCAGTATTTTAATAGGTCTCTTCACAGAGAGCTGTTTTCAGGTGCACATTGACTTCCTACTTAAATCTCCGAGTGATATGCCAGCACTTGGAATTTGTACTTTTTTTGTATAGAAAAACAAATACTCTATGGGAATTTTGAGCAATATGTTATTTCATGTGTGAGTATTACAGAGTTGATATGGCTTCTCTGTTTTCTCAGTGTTTTTTTCCTCCCTAAAGGAGCTACCAACAACTTTAAAAATACTCTAATCTTTTTTGTTTCACCAAATACGTGTTTTTAATATGGTGCTAACTTCATAATTTAGGTCAGTATAATATATAAAATGTGAAACATAATCATAATGGCTAAGAAGAAAGAATCCCCAAAAATAGACAAACAAAAGCCCCCCCTACGCAAACCAACCCCCCCCCCCCCCCCCAAACCCCCAACCAAACAACAAAACAAAACAAAAAAACCCCTCAAACAAAAAAAACCCCATACCCCAAAAAACGCAATGGCTTAAGAGACCTCAAAAGCATGGACTGGCAAACACTACTGTTTAAGATTCTACCTGAATTCTACCTGATGAACAGAATTAATTATTAAATTAATCACATACTTCCTTAGAATACAGATTTTATATTATTTGGTCTTATGTTTGTTTAGCTGATACTGAAAATACCTTTGTGACTGTGCTGTCTAACTCCCAAAAATTAGAAAATAAAAGCTCATTTCTAAATTATTGGAGAGAAAATGGTAGGTTTGCTGTCTATTAAAACATTTTGGCTCCTGTGAAGCTGGGGCATATTTGTGCAGTAGCTTTATTAAATACACTAGTTCTTATTATTGTGACAGTCTGCAATAAGAATTAATCTCTCAAACATGGATTTATGGTATAACCCCCCCCCGGTCCATTGGAGCAGTTTCAGTTAAATTGAGTACATCATTTGCCTCTTTGTCCTAAAACTGCCTAAATAAAGAGGCAGGGGGTGGAGAGATGTTTCTGTCCTAGAATCAACAACAGAAATTTTGTTTCCAGTAAGGGAAGGGATAGTCTGTGTCTAGGGCAGGTAGCCTGTATGTTTACCCACCTAAAAACATGGTGTTTCTGATACAGTTTTTCCTTGAGTGTTTGTTTTAAGTAATTAATGCAAAAAGTGTGTTTTGGTAATTTAAGTTTGAGACATGCAAAATCCAAGAAATGTACAGTTATTCTTAACCCTTTATCTTGAACCTGTGCTGTGGTGCCTTTGGTGTGACTTTTTCCCTGGAAGGATGAGTTGAGGATAGCAGGATATGGGTACAAATTTTATATTTCTTGAATTTCTCTGTGTCACAATCTTAGCATTATTTAAATCTAGTTCTTTGTATTTGTAAATGTATTAAAATGGTTTGAGTTTACCAAAGAGTGACTTATCCAAAATTGTCTCAGACAAAAGCAAACAAAAAACCATCACGTTGATTGTACAGGTTCAGGTTCAGAACATTGTAACAGACTGTTAAGGGGCAGGAAATGATCCATTTTTCTACAAACCCACGATTCAGCAGTGTGCAAGTCCTGTGTGCCCCGGCTGGCGCCGGGCGCGCCGTGCCCTCCCCGCCCGGGCAGCGTTCCTGATTGCCAAGCCATAGCTCCGGCCGCCCTGGGCTCGGGCAGGGCCCGGTGCGCAGCTCTTCTGAGCACCGCCGTCACCCCTGGCAGCAGCAATCCCACTGTGCCTTGTCACATAACGGGGTGCCAGGATCAACACGGTCACAGACACGAGGCATGACCTGATGAAGTTTATGTCACCAGGCCACCCAGAAGGAGGCCATTACTTTAGCAAATGATGGAAATACTGTACAATGTCTCGTGTCTGTGCAGTTCTCAGCACAGAGCTGTTAACACATTTCATTTACAATAAATGCAGAAGTCAATAAAATGTGTGAAGAAATATTTGACAGCAAAATAAGTAATGAAATTATACAGGCTGGTTCATAATTGAGTCTCTTCTTAATCTACCTTTTTAAATCTAGACAAATGTGAAAACAGTGACAGTGTCCTTTCCTCTAGATGCTTAACCTATTCTGACAAACTGTGAAAATAAAGGATTTTATACCTTTGCTAATGTTTCTGCTTTTAAAGTATTTTACTGGTTTTAAACTATTTTAGTTTTCTTTATCAGTTATCTTCCCTATTATTTCTTTTAAACTTGTAAATACATTTAGAAAATAGCTTTGTAAATACTTACAGTATATTGAAGGTTCAGTTTGGTCACTAAGGCCTCAAGATTGGCTCTGCTTTCTGAGTGTGAAATCTTTCTGTAGCATAAAGGATACTGTCCGTTCACTGTCAGCAGGGTAGACTGTCGGCCTAAATTTAGAGTTTTAATGTAGTCTTCCCCAGCATAAATTCATGTTTTATGCTGAAGCCTTTGGTTTACTTCTAGACAAAATGATGAGGCCTCTTAATATGTTTAGGCTGAATTATGGGAAGAACAACAGGAATAAAATCAAGGGCTGGGAAAATATTGAATAAGCTTTACCTTTAAATATATATATATTATTTGAATTTTTGTATTAGTTTACTGTGATTCTTTTATTGTCATTTTTCTAAACGGGTTTCACATGAAACCATTGAAAGGGACTCAAATATGCAACACCTAATCTATTTTCCAAGGGAATTTTACCCTTGAATGGTGCTTTTTGACTGGTCAGGGTTATTTATTAAATTTTATATTTGAAAGTATTTGGGGAATTATGTAAATTCTTTATATGAATCTCTTTATTTCATGAATTGTAAATTTCATAATACTCAGTGATCAAATTGGAAGTTTAGTAAAGTCATTCAAAATGTTCAAACTTTATAATCTGTGTGCATTTTACATATATTTTATCAAGTGCCAGAATAGTTGTATTTAATATTGTAGATTTAATACTACTTGCACATCCCTGTGGCAGCATTAACTTAAGTTGCGCAAGTTTACATTAAAAAAAAAAAAAAAGCTAAACAAATAAGTAAGCCTGGGACATGTGTTCCTGTATTTCTTCAGGGGATGTGAAGCCACGTATCACTGACTGAGCAGGTTCGCTTCTTGCTCCTGTAGCTCACTCCTGCCACGGCAGATACAGAACTGCTGACTCTCCATTCCCACAGGCCAGGGATTCAGCCTTTGGACTCAAACCGAGCCTCTGGTTGTAGATCTGGTTAGAGGTAGAGCTCTTGCACGATTTTAACAGTGTTTGTTTCTGACTGAAAAGTTGTATTTTTAAATAACTTTTATTTGTATGGTTATTTTTCAAGATAAATAATTGAACAGTTTGAATGACTTGACTTGGTGTCATTATCTTGCAATATAAACCGGGAACCTCACACCTCTGCACTTCATCGCCACGTGAAGTAAATGAAGCTAGCTAAGCTGATGCTGTAACAATTAGTAACTTGCCATTAAGGATTATTTTATAGCATGAACTTTAAAATATTTATTCAAATGATATTTTACTCTTGTATTCACTTTGTTTTTAGATTTGTGACATGAATATTTCTGTGCTGCTTTATTTTGTTCTGATGAATTTGTTTCTTGCTTGTAAATTGCTTTTTTTATGGTATAAAGTCAATCGGAATTGCTGTTTGTAAATTAAAATGCTTCTAGAGCAAATCTGTGGTGTCAGTGTCTACATTTAGATATTTAATTACTAAGGGGCTTGCATTTTAGATGCTATTACTGAAGTACTACAAGAAGCATTTTAATACTCATCTACCAACTAGAAATCAAGAGTCTTTAGAGACAACTACTTGCCAGCATTAATTGCTTAGTTCTGAACAGATGATCATTTGAGTTTTGTGCTCCAAAACCTCATCCAGCTTTCAAAGCAAAACCAAAAACCCAGCCAGGTGGTGGCAATCCATCCGTGCCGCTCCAAGGCAGGTCTCTTGGGGAGAGACACCCTGCTTCATTTCCCACAGCAGCATTTATGTTTTGTGTTCTGCCACATGTATCAGTAGGGCTGATGCTGCTCCTAGCAAGTGTAGGTACACTCCTCCTCGCCCACAACCTTGAATTTAACAGGAGCATCCCCAGTGGAGCTGTAGGCCATGGTTATCTTGACCGACCATGGGATTTGGAGGGGCTGGAGTTGAGTGGGTTAGTCCCTGAGTCCCTGTTGGTGTCAGAGTAGCTATTCCAGCAAAACCTCCCTTCAGATCTCCTTCTTACAAGGTCTGAAACTGCCAGTAATGCAGAATGGGGTAAACAAGACCTGACTGTTAGGAGAGGGATAAACACTGTTGCCTTTACCTGGAGAACAGAGAGAACACGGCGTGCTGCTAGTATTCCATACCTCTGTTAGTTTGGTTTTGTTGAGTTGGGAAAATTGCTTCAGCTGGTCAGGCAGCTATCAGGGTCAGAAATAAGATGCAGCAAGGTTAGTCTGTGGAACTTGATGAAGTTTACTTTTAGAGCCATGGTGCTCTGCAGGTCCTACAGAAAATATTTGCTGGTTTTCCTTCATTTATAAATTTCCATTCAGAGACCAGTTACAGCAGCAGACTTGCGAGTTTGGGAAGAGCGTGAGCTGACATGGTCCTCGACATCTGCCCTGTAAGCATCCTGAATGTGTTTGCAGCAGACAGCCTGTGCACTGGGTGGCAGCACGGGTGTCACACAACACTGGACACCTTGTGGAAATTCCGTGGAGTGTGCAGGTGCAACAGCACTCCCAGGCCCTGGTACCTCAGTAATTGCTGTTTGATGGCAAGTGGGAAGCATCCTCATTACAGCTGGATGCTTTTTACGTCCTGTAGTCCATCAAAAAATGTGCTGTGTTTTCTGTATACTGCTCTCCAAGTACAATCTAAGTTAAAGGATTCTAGATAAATTTACCCTTTACTTCCCCTAAGGGCACCAAACGTTTTGGGACTGATGGGGGAAGGGAACTAGGTAGTTTCATTCCCATAGAAGTGTATGTTTCTAGTGCTTCTGGAAATGTGGTTTTCAATAATAATGGGATGTATGTCTGCAGCACTGGAGCAACAGGCATGCATGGTGTGTGCAATAGTGTCTAGATAGCATGCCCTATAACACGAGTGGTATTGAAATTATAAAAGTCACTTAAAAATCTTAATGAAATAAAACATTTTTTCCTTTAAATTGCCTTTTTTTTCCCCTCCCATTTAAAAATTGTATAATTTTGAAAAGCACAAAATTCTAGCACTAGAAAAAGGTAAATATGCCACTATGGGTAGTGGTAAACTACCAGTCCTGGTCACCTGTCCCTGAATGTAGTGGAGTTTGGTCAAGGACAGAGAAAAGTTGTACTTTCATGAAGGCTCATACTTCTATGTCCACTATCAAACAGCTTTTTTTTTTGGACTCTTGTTGAAGACAGACATGTTCTGATACAACTTCCCCAGAAATCTTGTACTCTAAACCAAAGGACAACAGATGTTGCCAGAAGAGGAAAAGATTGAAGAGTTTTGATCAGAGCACCCAGAGTGAACTCTCCTGTCATTAAAACAAAGGAGGGCTCTGAAGATGACATTTTGAGGCAGTTTTGTAAGGTTCATCAGTATGAGGCAGTATCAGAGAAATTACAAAGGTGTTTGTTTGAAAACGCAGTAAGTAGACAAAGGACAGTGATCCTGGCTAGGTGTAAAGGAAATGCGATGGTAAGAAAATAGACTTGTTGAGGATTAATGGAAAAACACATAAAAGTGAAGAACCACAGTTGATTTTGGAAGAGAAAACGTGGGAAAACAATGAAGGGATATCACCAAAGCAACAAGATTAGAAAACTGGGTAGGTTTTATGAGTTGAAATTTGCCAAGCTAGTCAGAGAAAGCTTAAATGGTGTTATAATGAAATTTTCACACAATGTAACACAGTGTCTGTCACTTCAAGAGCCATTCATAACACATGAGAAGACTTCACAGTATCTGACCAGTCTTTCGAAATACTGGTTTCTCTCCTTGTATAGAGAGGAAAATATTTGGATGTGAAGACACAGAGTTCCACTGTGCTCAGGTGGGAGATGACATAGGTCATTTGCCCATGTAATCTGGCTGATAACTTCAAAGGACCCCTTTTCTGCCAGTTTTGTCCCCATGAAAATATGGAAAGAAGGGAAATTATAGTTGTGTGTGTAAGATTTTAAAATTTTAAAAATGTCTAGCTAGTAGAATAATTCTGATATCCTTTGCACTTTAAAATTATTCAATTTTTACTCTAATTCAGCTTTTTTTTCTAGCATTGGATTTCAACTTTATCTAGTTCTACCTAAGGGTACATCATTGACATTGGGTAGGTCATGTTTGTTTAAAGTTGCAATCCGTGGCAATAATTACAGTGTCATAGTACAGTATGTGTTGTTAAACTTTAACTTACCTGCTTGTTTAGAGTTTGTCCCTAATAAGTGGAAAGTACTTCAGGTTATTTCAGCGAAGATATTCAATGAAAGTACTTTATTCCATGAACTAAATTAACTCCCATGAGACCCACCACTGGGAGCACTGTATCCAGGCCACAAGGATGATCAGGTCCCTGGAGCATCTCTGCTATGGGAGACAGGCAGAGAAAGCTGGGGACCAGTTCACCTGGAGAAGAGAAGGCTCTGGGGAGACCTTAAAGCCCCTTCCAGTGCCTAAAGGGGCTCCAGGAGAGCTGGAGAGGGACTTAGGACAAGGGCCTGGAGTGACATGACAAGGGGGAATGGCTTCCCACTGCCAGAGGGCAAGGATAGATGAGATACTGGGAAGGAATTCTTCCTTGTGAGGGAGGTGAGGCCCTGGCACAGGGTGCCCAGAGCAGCTGTGGCTGCCCCTGGATCCCTGGAAGTGTCCAAGGCCAGGTTGGACGGGGCTTGGAGCAACCTGGGCTAGTGGGAGGTGTCCCTGCCCATGGCAGGGAGGTGGAATGAGATGAGCTCTTAAGTCTCTTTCAACCCAAACCATTCCGATTCTATGAATGTTCTGAAATACCCGAATTTTTCTCATCCTAGCTGGCATCTCTGAATTCAGCATCAAGGGAAAAACAGACTGAGAGATTGGATACTTGTTTGAAAAGTGCTATAAAATACCACTTTCAGCAAAGCAGGAAATAGAAGACAAAGATTTTGTGAAGAAGTTTTGTTAAGAAGGCTAAGGGAAAAAATTGGTTCCAGTTAAAAAGAACTGGTTCTGTTCACCTGATCTTTGTGTACATGCAGACACAGGCCCCATTGCTTTTCATAATGCAAACTTATTGAAAACAGGTTGAGGAGAAGGTAGACTAGCCAGTGAACATGACATATGGAATTTATACTCTTCCAGCAATAATCACGCAGAGAAAATGAAGCCCAGTCTCATGGATGCTACATTTCATGAACTATATGAAACAGCATAGTACAATTGTATTGTGCATGGGTTTAAGAAAAATTTAAATTGAATATTAAGTCAAAAGTCAGTTGAGTTATAGCCAGAAACATTTCATTAAAATTCTGGGAAATTATATGGCTAATGATGTTGTCAAAAGTAACATTGCTTGTCTATGCATTCTTTTCCACCAGAGGGTGCTGGCTGATTTTTTAAAATATGTTATGTAGGGGTCATTTAAGGTGCTGTACATAGCAGAAGCCTAAAACAAGAACAGAAAAAGAGGTTTCCAGTCGTCATTATGACACCTTCAAGAGGAGCAGGTGCTGGGTGATTCCACTGTTAGCAGAGCAGGGTTTATACCCAGGATTTCAGAGGCTGTCCTGCTGTGCTGCATGAGACCTACCTGGGCAGTGAACAACACCATTTCACCGTACTTTAAGCGGCAGACTGGAAACTCTGACGGAATCTCATAATCATTTGGATAAGAAGTTAACTAGTTTTCAGATAGTTTTTTCCAAATTCCTGTAGAAATACCAGTAACTAATGTATATTTTTGAAAGGCTGTAGCCCATGGACTTCTGTTTTAATGTCCTGACACGGTGATACAGGACAGAGCGGAAAACATTTTGCGAGAGAACTCGGTACTTTTTCTCTAGTGGGAACTGATGCTATAAGTATTAGAGGAAAGTGTGTTGCTTGGCAGTACACCAATAGGATAAACTCAAATAAGAATAGTCTATTAAATGTTTGGAGATTCATATGAAATTAATTTTCTTTAGCCTCTCTGAGAGGGAGGAAAGTGTAGGGAAAATACCTTCCCATATAGTGCCTTTGGCTTTGATGTAATTATTGGTGTTGTGAGCATCAGGACTCAGAAGCAGATCTCAAATCTATGTTTAAAGTTATTTTTACAGTTTATTCTCAAATTGAATTTTTATGCTTTGAAAAGCACACTCATACATTTAGTTGGGATATCTGAAGATGTTTAAACTGCTCTGCATTTGATAGGCACTGAAAACCTTTAGTAACCAGGAGTTTGGAAAGACGCTTTCTAAATGTATTCTGGGCATCATGCAGTATCTCAAAGCTTCCTCTGCATACCCTCACTAGACTTTTGTTCTCTAACATGCAAAACTGCAGGCCAGTCTGATGGGCTGGGTGAATCCCGCATGTAGCTACCAGTCCACAGAGCCAATGTTTTTCCGTAGTGAGGCCTGCACACACTGTGCCTGAACGTTGCCTTTAGATAAGCTGTAAATCGGAGAAAGGTGCACCATCCTTTTGCCTCGTAGCTTCAAGTACCACTCTCAATTACCAAAAATCCCACAAAGCCCTCTTTGACTGCCTTGCAAGAACACACATGGTCACTACCCAGCAGCATCATCACCCGGACCTGAACCTAAACCCAAACCCGGTTTTAGTTTGGAGGTTCCGAGAGGTTCGTCAATGCACCGGGAAGGGAAAGGCACAGCCCATGCTGCAGCGAGCGGACGCGAACGAACGGCACTTCACCGCCTCTTCTCCGGGAGCGGCCAGACCCGCCGCTGGGGCCGGGAGGGAGCGCGGGCGCGGTGCTCTGCGGGGCGCCCGGGCTGTTCGGAAGCCCTGCCCGGACCTCCCGGAGCGCGGGCGCGGTGCTCTGCGGGGCGCCCGGGCTGTTCGGAAGCCCTGCCCGGGCCCCCCGGGCTCGCCGCTCTGCGGGGAACCCGCGCCCGGACCCCGCGCTCCTGCGGCCCTCACGGAGCCGCGTGCGGGGCCGCGCCGGGACCGCCAGGGGGCGCGGGCGAGGCGGGCGCGGCCAAGGACGGCGCAGCAGCACCTGCGCTCGCGCGCTCCCGCCCCGCCCGCGCCCATTGGTGCGCGCTCCCGCGCGGGAGGCGGTTGGCTGGCGCGCGCGTCAGTCCGCGCGCCCCGGCCCCGCCCCGCGGTCCCCAACCGGGCTGGGCCTCGTCCCCGGCGGCGCAGAGGGCGCCTCCCTCTCGCCGAGAGGGGTCGTGGGTATTGCTCGGGGCGTCAAGCCCTGAACAGGTGAGGAGCGGATGAGCCCCGGGTGCCCGGCAGAAAAGGTGGGACCGGCCGCCGCAGCCCCTCGTCCCTCCGCCTTCTGCCGTCCCCGCTCCGGGCGTGTGCTGCGGGCGGAGCCCTGCGGCGACGGGCCCGGACGGGCGCCCACCCTCCGGAGGCGACGCTTGCGGGAGGCCGGCGGCTCCCGGCCCCCCAGAGGGGCAGCGCCCATCGCCGCCCGCCGTGGCGGGTCCGGGCGGCTCCTGCGCGGGGCGCGGCAGGTGCGCGGGAGGCGGGGGCGGGGGGGGGGGGCGGGCTGCGCTGGGCTCTGGCGGGGCCGGGCGGCGCTTCCCCGCTCCGCCAGCGCCCGACCGGCCCCGCGGCCTCTCTCGGAAAGGGCGCTGGGCCCCTCCCCGCCGGGCGATGTCGCAGCGGCGCGGGGAGGGCGGTGCCACGGCCCTGCCTGCTCCCGGGAGGCTCCGGGACTGGCCCGCTGTGCTGAGGCGGGGCGGGCACGTGCAGTTGGCGCTGCGCGGTGCGGCTCCGGGCGGGCAGCGAGAGCAGCCGGAGTACGGACGGGGGGTGTGGGCGGAACAGGTGGAAACCACCTCGGGTTGGCCACGTCCTTCTGTGTCTGTAGGAATAAATTTGGAAACTATTTGCGTATCCTGTGGATGGTACCGTGCGGGTCTTGTTAAGAGCCTTGACTGCGATCTGTCTTCAAATCACTTCAGACAGTTTTTGGTCTAGCTTCTGTAGGCTTATGTCAGCTTGGGGTTTTGGCATGTAGTGGATGGAGAAGGAATGGAAATGGAAGTTCTTGGTTATAGAAGTACATCGTGCCTTTTGTCTGTGGTTTGTTGTTTTAAACCTAACAAAATGGAGCTTAGATACTCTTGTCATACTAATTATTGGAAAAACTGAGATGCTTTGGTGTCTCTGAAATACAGAAGGATATTCCTTGCCTCAGAAACCTTATCTATGAATGTTGCAATCTGTGCCTTTTATTTCCAGTAGATGCTTTGATAGTTAGATTTTTTTTTCTCTTGTTGAACATTCATGCCATGTCTAGTAGATATTCTTCATCTCTGAGGACACGAAGGTGCTGTAAAGGGCAGAACTACACACAGTTGTTTGTTCATTTTCTGTATGTTGCCTATCCTGCGTGATGTAGCACCAGTTTGAAGAAAAATATTACAAAACACTTTTAAACCAAGATATTTTCTGTTTACTTGCCTTATTTTAGTAAAGGGAAGATAGCTAGAAGTTGAGGTGCGCAGTAATTACAAGGTTTGCCCTTTACTAAAATGCCACATGATGCAGGGCAGACAACAGGCATCATGTCTGTAATTTGATTGAAATACTTAAGTGAGTGCTAACCCATTTTTAACTTGTCATTTTGATTCTTCTGTGAACTAGGATAATTCGCTCATGCGAGGAATGCCTACTGGATGAGTTTTAGGTTTGTGAAAAGAATACTCCTTGTCCAGCAAAAGATAGCTTGCTTTGATGCCAGTAGGAATTGCATATATTTAAAGTCTAGAAAATAGAGTTTTTTAAGGTGGAGGTTCCCTAACGATAGAAGGAAAATAAAGACTGTAGTAGAGGCACAGTTGTAACACCAATTGATCTGCAGTGATTTTTACCTTCATCAAAGCAGCATGGGCTTTAATGGGATTTTCATGTCAGAGTATGTAAAAGAAGCTGTCTTTGAGATTATTTTCTTCCCATTTGATGCATAATTTTATTAAACATTAGGTTTTATAAAAGTTGGTAAAAGGCAAAAGAGGAGAAAAGGAAAGGGCTATGCCTAATAGAAATATTACCAAAATGAGTTACCTAAGCAATATTTTTCTCTGGTTTGTTGCTGATCGTGTTCAGTGGAAGAGCTATGGCTTTATTTGCTGATACAGAGATAAAATAATTACTGTATTTGGGTTTGTGTCCCTTTTGCTTTGTTTAGGTAAGCCTTGAAGAAAGTGGTGTGAGGATGAGTATCATTTACAATTCATAAAGCACATTGAAAGAAGTGAGTGAAACCAATAAACAACATGTATTGGCTTGAACCTTGTGTTGATTGACAGAGTGAGGGAGAGTTACAAGCACGTATTTGGAGTATATTTAGCTATGAAATTTGTAATACATTGCTCTTCCCTCTGTGAGGTATTTGTAGTTCTTTTGAGTTTGGGCATTTATCACATAGCAATGAAACTAGAATGGGGAACTAACAATGAAAGTTGTGAGTGAGAGGTAAGAATAAAAATACCAGAGTGCATGTTTCAGGTGAGGAGTGCCCCGTTTGAGAAGAACTGAGTTGTAAAATAAATGTCACCATAATCCTGCTTCCTGGTATTTGCAGGGATGTTATGCTTTTAAGCAAGAGATAAAACTACTGAAAAGCCAGAGCTAGACCCAACAGCGGACTAATGGAGGTGTGCAGCAAAATGGGTTGAGTGCGCAGCTGCCTTATTCCACTGTAAGTATGCAATTGTATTTAAAGTTACAGGTACTTTCATATTTTCACTTACATTTGATAACCAGAGATTACAGAAGTGTTTGTCACTTCTGTTTGGAGAACTTGAGTCGTAATAGTATTTTACTGTAATTTGCAGATAAATGTTTCTTTTCCTGTAACTGTTTCATGAAGATTCCCTTCAAGATACATGCTTAGGGAAGTTATACTTAGTCTTCTAAGTTGATTCAAGTTTGCAGCCTTGCTTGAAGGGTAATGACTTTTGAAGGAGGACTTCTGCTGGAGAGAGCACTGCAACCCTGTCTTGATGTGGATCAAGATGGTATTGGGTTCTTTGCTTGGGGTTTTTTATGATTTATTATTTGTTCTTTTTTGAGAACATGTATTGCTTTTGTAATTACTGTTGTCAAGCAGAAATGTTTTTCACTTTGTTCCCTTTGACATTGTGCAGCAGTGCTTTCCCTCTTCATGTTTGTGTTCCATTTGTGTGGAGTCATTTCCAGTTAACAGATGATAACTATGTCTGCATGGTTATAAAGGTGATTATTTTTTACCAGGTACCAACAGGCAGTCTCCATGAACTGCTTTTGTAGGATGACTCCTGCTACCATTCTGATGTCTGATACCAAATTCTGGAAGGCAAATCCTCTGAGGAGTGGCTGAGGGCTTTGTGATTATCTAGTTTGGAGAAAAGGAGGCTGAGCGACAACCTTGTTGCTCTCTGCAGCTTCCTGAGAGGGGACATGGAAAGGGAGATGGTGATCTCTTCTGCCTGGAATCCAGGGGCAGGACATATGGAAATGATTCAAAGCTGCACCAGGGGAGGTTCAGACTGAACATCAGTAAACATTTCTTTAGTTGAGAGGCTGGTCAAATACTGGAACAGACTTCCTAGAGAGGTGGTTGGTGCCCCATGCCTGTCAGTGTTTAAGAGCCTTTGAACAATGTCCTTAATAGCATGCTTTAAGTTCTGGTCATCCCTGAAGTGGTCAGGCAGTGAGACTAGATAGATGATCACTGTATGCCACTTCCAACTGGAAATATTCTGTTCTAAATTTATTTTAAAAAAATCCCAAACCCTACTGGTTACTTCGTTGGTTCTAACCAAGTTTATCAGTGCCCAGGTGGGGCCCTTGTGCACTTTAATTGTTTTCACTGAGCTACTTTTCCAGCTAATTTAAGCTTAAGGAAGAACAGTTATTTTGGTAGAATACTGAAGTATGTTTTCTTAAAAGTGTGTTGCAGCTCTCAGTTCATGATTCAGTGGTATTAGGAAAACCATAATCAGCTAATGAAAATAGTAAGTAAATGGTTTTTGAAATCAGCTAAGCCAGTTGACTTGTGGAGTCCAGAATGGCCAAATTAGGGCTGACAAGAAGCATGACTAGTTCAGTATTTTTCCCTCCAGTGAAAAAAACAATGAGAACAACAGTCATCAGTGGTTGCTCACATGGTTATTTTTGTATTGGCTGAAAGCAATGTGAACAGTCAGTAACTTCCTATGCTCTGCTAGCATTCAGAAATTAGAGCACAGGGACTTTCTTGGCCAGAAGTGGTTTTCTGCGCTTAAGAGTCTCAGTGACTTTCTTCTGAGTTGGGTAACTAGTACTGAGACTGAACTTACGGGCACTTTTACTGCATTACGTGCATATTACTAACAGCAATATAAAATTCACATTTTGCTTTCAGAGAATGTTGCTTCTATGGCATAGATAACAAAATTTGACAAATGCTGCTAAAATAATGGCTATAAGGTTTACTTCTGTGCTTGGTTTTGATGGTGGTATTTTTGGGGGTTTTTTCCAGTTGTTTTTGCACTGTCCTCAGTTTTGCTTCAGAGAGCGCTACGTATCTAAATGGGTTTGTCAAATTGGCAAAGAAGAACAGACAACCTCTGGTGGTATGTATGTTTTCATCCTGATTTATCCACTTTGCTTCTGGCTGCCTATGAAGGAGATCTACTGCAGTGTGCCCATGAACCTTCTGTGCAAACAGATAAGGTGTTTTCTTACTTTTGATTTTTAGCACTGTTTGCATAATGCATCATTTTAATGATTAACCTGAGCGAGTTGAAAGAAATTGTAAGAATCAAAAGCTGTGAAAAGAAGTTGTATGTCATTTTAGTGACTTCTTACCTTTTGTTGCCAGCATATTGGACCTTTGATAATTTTTAAACTTTCAAAAATTTCTTTTTAATTTTGTTGGCGTGAAATATTGCAAGTCCTGGGGAGTATTATTTTTAATATCTTTCTCTGTGTTGTTCGACAGCCTCTTTGTACCGTAGGCTTAGTATTAGCTCCTGTGTTACTTTGTGTGCAGAGTGAGGCTTTCTGCAGGTGGGGAAGCGCTTCAAATGACCAAGTGGACTTTGACTTAAAAGGATAATTGCTCCCTATGACTTTCATCAAGGTAGCAAAACAAGTGAAGAGGAGTATTTTTTAGTAGATGTGAATCTTGGAGAAATCTGTCCACATAGGAAGAAGCAGTGCATTTTTAGTGCTTGTGTTATATTTGAAACATTTGCAGGGGGGCTGTAAGGGGAAGCAAATCTATTTTGATCCTGTCTAGAATGAACATTTCTAGCCTTGCAAGATTTATGTATGTGCTGAATGTTGAAAGGCAAAAGTATATTAGTGCTTTTGGGTTTAGGTATTAGAGCAATTTTGTCTCACTTTGATATAATGAACATTCAAACATGGTGTAAAACTGAACTTGGGCATGATACAAGTTCACATATGGGATTTTTCTTTCCCCTTTCACAGCGTTATTGATTCCTTGCACTCTGGAGAGCCTATTCAGAAAGGCAGGGATGGAGGACACAATATTTTTGCGGCCTTAATGTAAATGCCACACGGTAAAGAAATTACATCTACAGAATTACTTTCCACTTCAGTATTGTAAGGACTATTAAGAAGAGCAGCTCCAGACCTAGAAATACTTAGAAGTCTGTTAGTGCTCAAAATATGAGTTAGTTTTATCAGGAGACAAGGTAAAAGAAATTGAATCTTGCCTTGTTTAGCAGAGAAGATTTTGACGTTACTTGAAGCAAAATTAGTGACTTGTTTCATGCGAGATCCTGGGGGGAATTGTTTGTCTTTGTAGGAATGAGAAGTGAAGACCTCATCTTTCTAAAGAGAGTAAAATAAGAGGTTATTTTTATTTTTAGCTGTTTGTTTTTTCAGAATTTTTCTGTTGGTGTGATCAGTGTTGTGGGAGGGAACGCAAGGACCCAGAGGGAGATATGGCAGTATCCCTAGCTGCACACATGAGCAACTACAGATTTTGCTGAAAGAGTCCAAGGAATCAGTGGCAGTACTTGCCATGGGCTCATCCATGTGTGCTGTGGGGAATGATGACACAACCATGTTGTTTGTTTTCTCAGTTAAAGAGAATCAGAGCTTGAGCTGACTTGCCAGTTCTGTAAGCAGTTTGTGGTAGCCTGCAGTTTCTGGGACTTTGTCCTGCCTAGGAGGGACTTTATATAAAACCTAATTCCACATAAATGATAGATCATGCTTTTTTTTTTCCCTGCATTTCTTGAGTTGAGCGGAAGTAAGGGTAAGGACTTAGCATGGCTTTAGCAATATTCAGTTGTACTCCTTCACAGTTGGTACCTGGAAAAAAAAGAGCATCTATCTCCTAAGAAAATCTTGTTTCCTAAGTCCTTTGCTCCAAGGAAGAAAACTGGAATCTCTTGTATTGCTGGGTTATTTTCTGTGTGCATTTTGGTTTTTTTATAGATTTCATTTATTCCACAAATTATTTGCTTTGCAGGAATTTCTGTTTTCTGTTTTCAACCAGTGCTGGCTGAGCTGAAACTTCCTGCATCTTGTGGAGAGCATGTATAAAAGGAATGACCTCATGGCCAATGTGATGGTTACCTCCGCCACTCCAGAGGTACAGTTCCTTGGGTTTTATTAGCTCCTGTATCAAAATGGAAATTTTGGTTTGTTACAGCTTTCACAGCAGCCCTTTCCACTAGTAGTCAAATACCACACCATTTGTAAGAAAAAGAACTAACATGGCAAGAGAGTAATTGTAGAATACTCCATGGTTCTTGGTGTTCACAGCCATGTTTTTATATTGTTGTCGTTGATGATTACTCATTTTATTTAGTTTTAAATAGCTTTTTTGACCTGTAATTTAGAGCAGCCATGTATTATTAGTGAGTTCAGAGCAATGTAATATACCATCAAAATGGAGTCAGTCAGAAATAGAACCCAGAAATATCCAGCTGCATTTTTCCTTTTTTTTTTTCTTTTTTTTTTTTTTTCTTTTTAATTTACTGGTCTGCTAGTGAGAAAGTGCTCTAAGATTTTGTTCATTTTAATATTTGTATCCTGTGGAGACCAGGAGGCTCTTTTGTGCTGCTTCCAAAAATGTTCAGTGTTGAGCTGCTGTGCACAGCTAACAGCCTGTTTGTTGCTCCATGACAGCCAACGGAACACTGCTTGGGAATTAGCTGCCTGAGTTTTTCTAGTTTTTTGCTTTCATCTAATATTATGATGAAATAATCAGCTATAGTAAAGCTTGTCCTGTAAAGCACACATTTTAAATGTGGGATTGGAGAAACTCTTTTTCAGCTTTACGATGGAGACTAATACTGCATATGTATTCCAAAGTTGCGTGCAATGTGGATTTATGAAGGACCATATTAATAATCTGTTATATATTTTCTCTTTTCCTTTTCTAGATTTAATCAAATCCTGTGAAGGCCCTTTTCAGTTTTTCATTGCCAGGTTTTTTGTTTTACCACGTTAAATAAGTAAAATTAAGAGCCATAGTTTTCAATAACTACAGGGTTTTCCAGATTGTTGAATATATAATAAACATCACTTACTTACACATAATTCTCTTCAGATTCACATATTTTCAGTGCTTGTAACAACTGCCTTGTAACTAATTATTTATCTTTGCAAGGACAGTTTCTGTGCTAGGGCTTATTGTCTTTGGAGTGAGGAATAACATCAAAAATCTTTTGGAAGTCCAACAAGACTGTGTTACTCTTGATCCTTCACTCACTACCCTCAGTGGATACTGAGGCAGTGCTTCTCTTTCTGAATGCTGACTTGGCACTTTCCTGATACAACATGACTGTCTGCATTTCTACTCATTCCCCTTTATTCTCTTCTTGGGTTTGACCAGTACAAATGTCAGGCTTTCCTAATCAGTAGTGTGCAGAAAATTAAATTTCAGAATGTGTCAATTTTCCCTTTGTTATAATGTTATGGATAGAGCAGCTTGACTTGGATCTACCTACTCTTTACTTTGCATATTTAATTTTAAAAATCCTATGGAATATGAATCTTCAAAATCTCAACACGTTTCCTTTTGTGTGGCAGCTCTTTCATTTAGTCTATGATTTTAAAGATGGCTTGCTAAAGCAGAATATTTCATAGAGCTAAAATTTTATGTCACTGTAGTTTTTGCAGAAGGAAGTTGGAAACATTTGTGAACAGTGCAAAACTAAATTTGATAATTTGATGTCTGAAACTTTTTGAAGTTCATACATTTTCTTGTGATTACTTAGTATTTTTACAGATATTTATTTCCTGAATTTGAGATTAAATTCATCATTCTGCAGGTAAGCCTACTATTTTTTCTTTGTAGGGTAGTAGCAGCTCAGATTCTCTGGAAGGACGAAGTTCAGATTTTGCCAGTAAAAGCTACGATGCAGTTGTATTTGATGTGTTGAAAGTAACTCCTGAGGAGTTTGCTGTAAGTAGAAACGTTATTTTTGCATTTAAGCTTGTATAATATTCAGAGCTTGCAGAGTACTAAATACATGAAATCTTTTTTCTTAAAAAAATATCTTTTAAATAAACTTCCAGTGTTCTTGAAAACAAATTTCTGATTTTATCAGCTTCAGTAAAATAAGCCTGTCTTGGGATTTAGTCATTTAGTACTGACCTGACACAGCATATTTGTTTTACTGTATAAAGTCATTTGCATTTTTTAAAGTCTTTTAGGAGACCCTAGCATAGGTTTGAAGATGTTACTTATAGAATCATAGAATCCTAAAGGTTGGAAAAGACCTGTAATATCATCAAGTCCAACCTTGGCCGCTAAACACAGTCTGATTAACTTTTTATTTAATTGACAAATACTCAGCTTCTCTCCTGAAGCAAGTTTCTTAAAAGCAGAGAAGAAGCTTACAGAGAGGAAACAATTTCCTTTCTTTGATAACAATTTTTCAGTGTTAAACTGAAAGCAGAATTGCAGTTTTGACAAACATCCAATGCAATTCTTGTCCTTGCTCCTTGTTTTAAATTTCCGTGTTAACTTGCTGGGGTACTGGAAGGAGTGAGGATGAAAGCTACCGCACATAAGGTTGAATGTTTTCATTAATAATTCTGAGCGTCAAAATGATGTGTCATTATTTGATGTAAGTTTGTTTAATACCTGTTCACCAAAAAAAAATCTTGGAGATAGGCCTACCTTATTCCTTTAAGTTTGTCACTTTGGAACCTTTTTGAGACTTTGAGTCTTTTTTAACACTAATAGAGAATACACAGATGAGAGCTGTTGTTAGGTAAAATTACAAAAATACTTGAATGGCAAATCTGCATCAACTCAGTTAAAAAATCCCAAGGCTTTTGCTCCTAGTTATCCAGGTTCAGATGATCCATGGTCAAGGACTGGATTCAGAAATTAATAGACACAATTTAGACAGAACTGTAAAATCATGTGAAAATAGGTATGTCTGATTTCATCAGAATAGAAATGTTACGTCCAAAGACAGCCCAGAACATAGAGTGTAGTCTACATTTGTGATTATCTTGGAACTGTATTTATAAAATGATGAAGTCAAGGTAAAGTTGCTTGTAAGCTTAAACTCATCAATTTTCTATTCCTATTGCTTTTGGTTTGAGATGGAAGCATGTTGATTGAGGGTCTTGATTTAGTGCTGTGCTTTAAAACCACAGATGTATGCAACCTTATATCATTGTAACATTTTTTAACTCAATTCCAAACTTCTGTAAGCTGGTTTTTTTCTCTCCAATTCCATTTGCCACCTGTAGCTGTGAGCAAAACAAATAAAAACCCCACTAACATGCAGAGAAATGAAAAACTGAAATGTGTGTCTGTGGGACTGAAAATCTGTGTACGACCCCTTTAAAGCATATTCCAGTCATAACTAATTAACATGTAATAATTTATCGCCTTTCAACCCAGTGAACATAAAATGTATGCTGCTCTCTGTGTGAAAGGCTTGTAATTCTTCCTGCCATTACTGTCTCAGGCATTTATTGCATAACAGGAAGACTCTCAAGCACAGGTATTTCCCCTTAGACTGGTGCAGGTACCGAAAGTCTTCACCTGGGGACAGCCGAGGAATGACAGGGTGTCACTCAGGATGGGGCACTTCTGGTTGTGGTGTGTCAGCCTGGACAGGCAAGGCCAAAGCCAGGGCTGGTTAGTTCTGGTCATTGAGGAATATGTATATGGTTTGTAGGTACTGAAGGGCAGATGGAAATATGTCACTGTTAGCTCTTCGTGTTACATGATGTAAAATTCTGTCTTCATTGCAGAGCCAGATAACATTGATGGATATGCCAGTATTTAAAGCTATACAGCCTGAGGTAAGTTTTCTTAAACCATCTGCTTACATCTTTGGAATTCAGTGCCTGAGGAAATGTGACGATTTAAATAATGCTTTTTTGTTCAAAAATGCTCACCTTCTTGTGCTGCACTAATATTTTTCTAGGCATATTCCTTGTTAGCACTGTGAATATGTAATCCAGCATGAGTTATTTTGATTTGTCATCTGTTGCCAAAGGAGATGACTTTGCTTTCCTGGAAGTCGTCTTGTCTTGCTTTTAGTGGAGTGTTTCTTCAGGATAAGTTTAACAGGCGTAAAAATCCTCTATTCTCCCTTCTGCTGCCAATTTTCAATTCGTATCTGATTTCAGAGTTTGACTTGTGCCTCTGGCCATAAGAAATTAGCAATACCCTTAGAAAAATCTGCTAACAAAAATATTTTCAATATGTACAAATTGATACATAGATATTCTTTCATGAGGAAGTTTTGTTTAGACAAATATCAGAACAAAGCAGAGGGGGTTTTTTATTCTACCTACCTTTGCCAAAAGCAGAGGTAGTGTCATACTCCAAGGAGATGAATGACCAAAAAAATAAAATACAAAACTAGAGATGTTCATTTCTTAAAGCGAATTTTGCATTTATTTTAGTTACTATGAGACCTGTGCCACAGAATTTTATAGCAAAAAATATCCCAAACCAATTGATTTGCTGTCCTTCTTTTCCTTTGTCATTGCTTCATTTTGCCTTTTCGAAATGAAATTCCCTGAAGTGTTACTCTGGCAAATAGATGTAACTCAGTGAGGAGTGATCAGAAAGAAAACTATTGTGTTTTCAGCTTCTGCTAGAATACAGGTCTTTGAATACGTAGCAGTTACCAGGAACTATTAGTTGTTAATTGTGCTTTCTGATTTTCATTTTATTGGAATTGTCAATATAGTTCGTTTGCCAAAAATAAACGACTGTTTCTGCTGCAATTCTGCCAACTGTAGGACTAGGTTTTAAAGCAAGAAATAGTCTGTGTGTTTGTCATGAACCTGCCTCTTGTTATTAGGTAAGTTATTAGACTAAGAAGGTTAACATTTTCTGGTTGAAATTCAAGGTTTTAGTCTTTTAACATGACCTTATGCATGGATGGAAATACCTAAGATTTTAGAGTTTTGGTTGCTAAGTCTTATCTCAAACACACAAACATCCTTTAAATGTGGTATTTGCTGAGGCTTTTTCCTGCTTTTCAACAGCTATTACTAAAAAACACATCTGCATTTTACTTTGCAGAGTTTAGTAAGAGGATGTCTAGTTAACAATTCTTTGTTCTCCAGCAGAAATAATTATGCTTACATTCTAGATTTCTATGTAACTTTACTTAGATTTTTTTCCAAGTCCTGAAATTGCAATCTCCACAAATTTCAGTTTCCTGTGACTGTGCACATTGAGGAAACTGCCAGCATCCTTCCACACCAAAAAAAAGCCAAAAAGAGATGAAGTGTAATTCTAGAACATGGTATATTGTAGCAGAGTAAAAAAAATCAGCAGGGGTATTTTGAATCACTCGCTTTTATCAATCCTCCTATTCAGTCTGAATTTTAAACCTAGTCAAATGATTTTGCCATACACAGGATTTTCCATTGTTACTCACTAGCCGTCTTGCAACCGCTTAATATCCTTAGGTTACTGACCTCTTCCACTCTTCTGACAAAGGTAAATTTTGCTGTCCCTAGTAGAGTCTGAGATTTTTTTCCACATAAACATATGATTTCCAGCATCATAAGACCAGACATGGACTGTTCATGTGGAGAATCTGTGTCCTGACAGATGCAAATTGGCATTTTTATCTGCAGAAAGTTTAAGTGCTGGAGATTGGGATTTAAAATATGTTTGGAACTGGTAGTGCTTCTCCTGCTGCTCACAGCGGCATGTACAGATCTCTAGAGTGTGTTCCATTTATCAGCATTACAAAGTGCTTTTCAGAAGCAGAATTCTCTTTGGCTGACTCTGCCTTTCCGTGTGAAGGTGTCTAAAGTTAGTAGTGTACATTTGGAAAGTTGAACAACATTTTGATTGAAACTGAGACTTGAGATTCTAAAAACAGAAGAGTGATTTAGAACTAGTGTTAAGGAGAACTAATTTCTGGTTTTTATGGCAATTTTTAAATGTATTTCCTAGGAACTAGCCAGCTGTGGATGGAATAAGAAAGAAAAACACACCCTTGCTCCAAATATTGTTGCCTTTACTAGGAGGTTTAACCAGGTAAGTAATTTGATTGCTGTCATGAACAGGTACTGTTTGACAGTTGTCTTTGAGTATAAAGTTAAACGGAACTACTCATGTGAATTAAAACCTATTTTTCCAAATCAGGATTAAGATTTTTAAATTACAGCCTCTGTTTTCAATTGCTTTGTCCACATTTTCATGTTGTTCCTCTAGACCATTCGTTCCTAATTATTAGTTCCTAATATGTTTTGCTATGGTGCAACGTGAGCAATTTTGTTCCTTTTTTTTTTTTGTTTCACTTGCTAGTTCAGTTTTCTTGGTGTTGTCTCACTTCTCTACCTCTTCATGGTAGTGGTAATAATGCTCCAGGGCAGTTGCAGTGATACAGATGAGAATTCATGGGATCAGAACTTTTTTGTTTCCTTACCCTGTTTTCTTCCTGGAGCCTTGTGAGAGTTTGCAAATGTTTCATCTCATGGACTAATAAAGTCCATTTTTTTGTAATAAAGTTAAATGTGTTTACTTTACAGGTCAGTTTTTGGGTTGTACGAGAAATATTAACAGCACAGACCTTAAAAATAAGGGCAGAAATACTGAGCCACTTTGTGAAAATAGCAAAAGTAAGTGCAAATTTCTTACACTGTCATTCAAAACCTTAACTCCTTCTTGTTTGTTTCTGGACTACTCGTGTGAGCCATTGTTGGATTGCAGAGGGTAACAGTTCTGTTTTAGCACATCTATTATGTTGTACCACATGAGTAAGATAAAGGCATGAAAACTGTTCTTTTCTACTTGGTTAGATGCAACTACCCAGTTCAATGTGACTCATCTTGTACCTCTGCCTACCAAGTTTAAAAGTGGTTTGAATTGTTGGTGGCCAGTTGAGTGTTGACAACATAAAAGGAGGTTGTAAATTGTTTTGGTTTTTGTCTCCCACCATTTTCAAACTTAAACTTTTATGAAAAGAAATTTCTTGCTTCTAAAATAGCTGTTGTGAGACTTGTATTCCTGCTTGTGATACGTAGTTGCTGGTATAAAGCACTGCATTTTACTCTTAACTTTAAAACAAACAAACAAATTTAAAAATATTTATCTCTTCCACAACCTGTGGTCATTCTGTTTTATATGACCCTGAGTGACACAGCACTTGGATCAAAGTCCTGAGTGCTAATTTTGTATGTGAAATTGTATATGTGTGTAGGTAATTAAAATAATATTTTCCATATAGTACAAAACAATTTTTGCATTGTGCATATTTCCAATCAATTTACTTAGAACTTTTGTACTTATAGAAGAATATTTATCTGTGTAAGTTACTGGCACAAAAAAATAGTCCAAGTAATAGGAGAATGTTCAACTTGGAGGTCCTAGGTTGCTCTTAGAAATAAGAGTTGTGGTGCTTGTTTGGGCTTTTTTTAGCCTGCACAAGGGGGAACACTGCCCTCTTTCATTCTCTTGCTTTTTTCCTTTTCCTGCTTTTCCCTCCATAAAGTCCAGATCTTCCTTAAATGCTTCTGAGCAGTGAGTAAATGGATCACTCAAGGATGAATCCAGCCTCTTTTTAAGCTTTACAAAGAAGCTACATGACAGCAATTCTCATTTTTCTATTTTCCATTTTTATTCTTGTTGTAGCAAGCATTATCATCTTGACAGCTGTATTCCAAAGTATTGTCTGCCTGAGCTCTATGTGTTTTGATTAATTGTCAACACACAGAATAAATTTAAAGTACATTGAAGTGAGGTAAATTTTTCCTATAAAACAGATTACAAAGGCAAAAGTTGTGTTAATTCTGAGAGGATTGTCAGCATCTTTATGTAATGTTTTTGCTTAAATCTTTAATTTCCAAAAAAACCATAAATTTTCAAGATCAATGCATCAAATACTTTTTTCCTATTTTCTGTTCCTGAGGGAACAGCCTTAGAAAATAACAAACTGAAATCAAATACGGTTTGTATTCTCTAAACTGAAATGCCTATTATATTGATGGGTATACTTGTAAAATTGGCAACTTTTAAAGTGGTCTTAAGAATCTTGCACATGACAGCATTGGATAATATTGTTATCTGCAGTCGTAGATGAAAACTTGGTATTTTATTAATGAAAAAATAATGGTTTATTAATGCAACTTTGATATTAATTAATCCTGCTTCCATTTTCAATGTGCTAAAAGCTATTACTCCCTTTTTTCAGAAGCTTCTGGAACTGAATAATCTTCATTCTCTTATGTCTGTGGTGTCAGCACTGCAAAGTGCACCTATCTTCAGGCTGACCAAAACTTGGGCTGTAAGTGTTGCCTTGACCATTGTCCCTTCTGTCTTGTTTGAATTCTGAGTTTCTTTGGAATTTGTCATATTGTAAACTCTGGAGGAAGATGCTTTTATGTTTTTGTGGTACTGTGGTAGCAGAAGTAGCGGCCTGTTACATGTTTTGTGAAAAGTAGAGTTTTGGCTGCGTATTTGTAAACAATCTATTTTCCTGTAAATTTCCTGTTTTCCTATGTGTTCTAGAAGCCAGTGGTTATATGCTCAAGAAGACTTCGGTTGATAAGTAATCTTAGAACAGAACGTGTATCAGTGTCCCCTTATTCAAAACATAGTGTATCATTTAATACATTACCTAAAAGGAAGGAAAAAGGCATGTTACAAATATACAAGCATTAATTTTGTGATTATTGCGTGATGCATTTCAATTTTTATTTATTTTAGAAATTAAAAGCATTGATAATTCTGTTTTCAGAAACTCTGTCCCTGGAAGGCAGAACTTCTTAGCAAAACTTAAAGTAAATTTAAATATTTCTTTAAAGAGGAATACACAGTTATAGGTTATTTCTACTGTATGTAACATTTAACTGTACAAAGGTTTGGGTAATTCTCATCAATTAAGTATTCCACACACCATGGATCACACTGGCTGTTCAGAGCTTATAAATAAAGATGGCTATATTTAAGTCTTAGATAAGTTTATCAAGCTTTTTAAATGCTTGCAACTATTTTGTGACTTGATTGCTCAGAATAAGGTTATAGTCTAATAAAAAAGTAAGTGCCTGGTGTTTTGAGCAGCTTGATGAAGCTGGAACTTAAATAGGGAAAATTGCTCTTGGATGAAATGAACTATGTGACTAATTTGACTTAGACCTAAAGAGGTGCCAGGCTCTTTGTAGGCACAGTAGTTCAAAAATGCAATACATTGCAGTGGCAGGGCCTCTAGCAATTCTCTGTGCTGATTAAAAGAAAACAGCAAAATTATTCTGATACATTCATTTCTATCCTTTTTATGTTATTTTTTTATTAACATTATTTATCCTTTTTATGTTATTTTTTTATTAAAGCTTAGTACAAGAACTGGAATTTTCCAGGGGAAAAGGGATATGAAGGAATGTGCTATGGAGCAGCTGTCTCTTGTCAGAAAGGACACATGCAAGAAGCCAGAGTACAGTGCCATAATTCTCCACTCACTCCAGCTTGATTGGCTTTTAAAACAATCTTAAAAATACTGCTGGAGTTTCTTAAACCAGCTGAAACAGGGAATGTGTTTTTATAGCTACAGTTGCGTATTTTAAGTTTACTTTTCAGCCTCCTGTCACTAGGAGTTTTTAATTCCTAAATGTTTTTCTAGTTGTCTGTAGTAAGTCTAAGAAATAGAAAACGTGGATTTAATATCACAATGGTTTACTTTCCATATACTTTCTTCTGAATAGTTTTGTCATACCTTTGATAAGGTACTGTTGAAATGGCATAATTTGCATTTATTTAGAGCATTTTCCATTGCTGTTTGTACTTCTAAATTCAGAGCATTTTTAGCAACTCTAAGTTACGAGAACATTGGTGACTGTATAATAACATACTTTTTCTCTAAAAGTTTAATATTGCTGAAGTTATTCAAAACTGATGTCGTGATATGAGAATCCTTGACAAATTAGTCAGAAATAATGGTCATATTTTTTCATAGCTTGACTTACACTGAATTGCCTTTTTTTTAACAGCACGTTTTCAAACATTGTGCTGCTTTGGGTGATGATGATAAAGTTAGTCATACCGAGACTGTGCTTTCCTTTACTCCGGGCAATTCAACAAGTTATTGATTGTTGGGTTTGTGTGGATTTGTCTTTGAAAATTTTATGATCTCCATTTTCTCTGTAGCTTTTGAATCGGAAAGACAAGACCACCTTTGAGAAGTTAGACTATTTACTGTCTAAAGAAGATAATTATAAAAGGACACGAGAGTACATCAGAAGCTTAAAAATGGTTCCTACGATTCCATATTTAGGTGAGTGTGAACAATTACATTATTTATCTGTAGCTCATTGGCAGACAAGTGCTAATGTACCATGTTGTGCACCTGAAGAACACCATATGTAGAAGATACGGTTCACTCCATTTCGTATTTAGAAAAATTAGGTCAGATTGAGATTTTTAGGCTATACATGCTTCTTGTAGGAGTTTTTCTCTCAGGTGCTGAATAAACACACATGTAAGTCAATGTGAAGGTGTATTAAAAGGGAGACCTACAGTTAAAATGCTGTCCAGTCTTGATATTGTCTCCTTTTGTGACATGCACCAAGTAGCCATTTGATGAATTGGTTTTTTGGTCAGTGTTTTCGCCTGGGAATATTTCTGCACAAAGGTTATTGTGAATGAAGGTAGTCCGATATAATGAACCATTTTCTGGCTTTATTAGTGATTTAGTAAGATGCTAAACTGCAGGTAAAAAGGATGAATGTTTTTAAATTGCTGACCCTGGGTAACAAGAGCTCAAGAATTCTGCTTAGCCTTCCTGGGCCAGAATTGCGGTCTCTGTTATAGTAACCTCTAATGCCTCAATAGATTTATCTTCTGTGAACACTTGCACTCTCACTTTAAACACACATGAACTTGCGTGCACAGCACCCAGCTGGCAGGATTTCCTCAGCTCTCTCCAGTACCATATTCTTTTGCTTGAATTGAATATGGTATTTTTTACCTTCACTAGATAAACCCTACCTTGTTCCTTACGCAGCTGGAGGCTACTCCTGACATTATGGACTTCAGTCATTATTTGTTGCCTTCGCAGTAAATCTTCAGTTACCTCTCTTCCAAAAGGAAGAGTCCTTGGGTTACTTGATCATGCCTGGTGCAGATGCCACTTGGCATCCTTGACAACTTGCCTGGGCAGCATGTCAGTCCTGTATCCATTTTTAGGGGAAGAGGGTGCACATGGAGTGCACTGCTTGCAAAATTCAAGATAGAAATGCAGGATAGATTTTATGCACTTAGCTTCAGGAAGCTTTTTGTGCTCTACTTAATAATTTCTAACATTCTATTACCTCAAAGTTTAGTAGCAATAATGAACTGTTTATTGTAATGCTAAGATTATGCCTTTTTTGGCACTGGTTTACTTTTTTTGTTTTATATGGAAAGTCAGGATTTTTTTTTTCCCCTTGTATGTAACACTGTCTGTAGATTTTCATCTTCTGTTTTACTGTTCAAGCAGTTTATCTCATAAATCCTTCTGTAATTCCTATCGGTCTGCCCTTCTCTTTGCTTCTCTCAATTAGCTAATATCATTAGCAGATTTTTGTTCCGCTGTTCATTCCCATTTTCAGATCACTTACGAATAGGTCGAGCAGCATGAGTCCCAGTACAACTTGCTGTGGAAAACAATTAGCACTGCTTATCTAAAATACTTCTTATTTAATAAATTTGACAGCCATTCCTAATGGCCATACTTCTAAAACTGTCTTGAAAACTTGATTCGAGTTATTGAAACTGCTTTGTAAATAACTTCAGGTTTGAATGAATATTAGCTTATCAAAAGAGAATATTGTTTCAGTGAAAAATTTCTTCTCAAGGAAGACATTACTTACAGAACTGCTTCTTTATTCTGTTTAAATGAACAAGTAGACTAACAGCTGATTTTAGGAGTAACTACTGAACATAAAACAATTGAATGAGAGTGACAAGGTGTGAAGATTTGCAGAGTTCATGGGAATCCTGTTTTGTGCTGTACAGCCTCTTGTCTCACTGCAAGAAAGTTACTTAGTTGTTAGAGAATGGGAAGCCTGAGATTGTTTGAAATGAGCTGGAGAATGTACTGGGAAATTAAAACTGCCACTTAAGTTTTCCAGGTACTCTGGTTTATAGAATTGGCTCACAGCCTTGTGTAAGAAGTGTTTTAATACTATCCAGTTATTATTACATCACTCCAAGCCACTTCTAGATAAGATTTAAAATATTTCTGAAATGAACTTAAGTGTTACAAGCCTAATAAAATACTTGGGTAATGAAAGTGAAAGGAAAAAATCGGCATGTTGCTGAGTTACAGGATTGAATCTGAAATTCCTGCTGTTTTCTAGCCAGTCTCCATGAGACTTTGAATCCTCCTGCATATGTTGTATCTGGCGTTTCATACATGAGAGACCCTCTCCCTGCTGATTACAAAGACTAGGCAGTGTTGCTGTTCTTGTAAAGTAAAGCTTTCCCTGCATTCTAAGAGATGCAGTTGGACATTTTGTGTAACCAGATGAATACAGCAGACAACTGCTCTTATGTTTCCAACCAGGCTATAATATGAGAAACTAATATATTCCTTACTATGTTTAAAACATCCAGCAGTTGTTTTGTTTTCAGACAGGTCTTTCAACTTTAGAGAGAGAAGGAAAGAAAAAAACAAATCATGGGATTGGCAAGGCTGTGATGTGGACTGTTGGAAGTGTTCAGCCACAGTGTGATTTAGGAAAAAATAGCAGTCACATTGTTTTGAAAATTCATGGGTGTAATTGCTAGCTACAGCTCTTTCTTGTCTTCATGGCTGGTGATCTTTTAGGTTGTCTCTGTATGCTGTAGAACAAAGAAAGATGGGTATGATGTTATAATTTATAGATTTGTTGCACTGTTTGCTTTTTTCTCCTTGGAATACAACAGTGGGGCAAAATCTGGAAACTTTGAATGATAATAGAACAGTTTCAGGAAAGAATTCTTTGGAAATGTGTATGCAAAATAACTAGTTGTTGTCTGAGGTAACACCGATCTTGTGACAGCTTTTTGTCTAAATACTGTAAGTGGAGCCCCACTATTTCATTCCTGATACATAGATAATGTATTCGTTTGACAGCATTTTCTTCACTCTTCCGAAGAAGGTAGAGATATTTCAAAAATTCAGAAGAGCAACCTCAATTTCTAGGAGTTTGCTGTTGCAGGACTATTCCTATGGCACTTCTTGAAATGGAGGTTTACAGGAGAATTGAAGTTGTTAGAAATCTTCTCCATAGTGCCGCAATTCTCTCTTGTAAAAACTCACCTAAGGTGCTTTTGCTAATGATAGGAAGGTGTATTGTATGGGATTTTTAGACTGCAGTGTTGTCAAAGATGTACATTTGGGGAGCGATGAAATAATATAATTGAAACCTTTGGAAATAATTAGGGAAACAGCAAAAACTAAGGCCTTTCACAGTTTATAGTAATGTCATCTACTATAGTAGGTGGACTTAGTGGAAACTGAGTTCTGTTGTGTGAATTTTTTAAAAAATAAGCATAGAAATTTTGCAAATCCGTTATTTCTACCAATATACTTGCCAATAACTTCACAGTATAAGTTCCAAATTTCTAGTGTTTGTTTCTGATGTGCCAGGCTCTGTTTTTAAAATTATTTTATGCAAATTTTATGTAAAAAATTAGTAAGTTCTCTTCTCAGATGTGGTATCTCCAGGTAATCATGAACAGACTTCTGTGCATTATCTTTTTTAATTACATGGATGAGTATCTAGGTAAATCATTCACCTTTTAGGTATAAAGGTTAAGAAATGCGATTATTTTAACAAAAGACTGTTAACTTGGACGTGGGTTTAAAGCCTATTATGAGTGTATACTGTGAAGATGTATCTGCAGCCATATCTCCAGCTACAGAAGAGCAACGCTAATAGCTTTTCTAGGGAATGCCTCATTCTTGCGATCTGCACAATGGGTACCTGAAGTTCTCTGGGTTCTTTCCTCAAGCCAAGCATGAAGTAGGTGTAATGCTACTGGTTGTAAGAGCATTGCAGCCAGGATTTAGGGCCATTGAGTATGCTTAGGTGCATTTAATATTTCTTATCTAAAACTTAAATCTTTTCCAGAATCCAGTAGACAAACCCGTGGAAGGTAAAGCTTGAATACCAGTTGAAAATTTTGGGCATTCATTTCATTTAACCTACAAAAAGTTGTTCCTCCTTGGGCTGTTTGGAAATTCTGTATTTTTCTCAGCTGAAAATTGTTTTGGTTTTTATGTTGCAATATTTAAACACTTCACACATGTGAACAGCGGTTGCGTATCAGAGTTTGTTTGAATCAGAGGCGGACTGATGTGAAGTAATGTGAACTACAACAGGATGAAATCTGAACATGTCAAAATAACATTTGTTACTTTATTAAGGGATTACAATATTACAGGGGTAATCTAATATATTAAAAACCCTACTTTCAGTTATATACAACACATGCTAAATCACACATCATACTGTGGTAAAGATGTGATGAGGTAATAAGGGAAAAGTATGCAAACACACACAAACGCTCAGTGTCTTACAGGCTGACCAAAAAAATATGTTGAACTTCTGGAGGCTTTTACTCTGCCTCTTTTATGCATTTTTTAACTTGTATTTTTTGTAGTAGTTGCTGTTTTGTAATGGGTGTGTTAACAATCTGTTATAGAAACCTATTTCAGAAGAATATTAGAATTATGGCAGTCTGTATTTCATAAGTGTGACTGACCTCTAAATATAAATTGAGTAATTCTATTTAATAATTTGACAGTAATGTTATAATTGTGAAATACGTTAAAAATAACTTCTCTTGGCTACTGATAAGTTCTCTATATAATTTTTATCTAAAGGCTAAGGATATTAAATAGCTTATAAATTGGTATCCATCATTTGCCTGCAAAGTTGGATAGACCCTTTAATTTATATCCAGCCATTTCTGATTACAGAGGCTACACAGCAGGTAATCACTGAAGTCAGGTACAAAATACTGTAACAGTTGTGTAGTATAATATGTTGGCTATATAGCACATAATACCTGTTATAAATCTGGATTAATTTCCATATGCAAGTAATTACTTCATTTTGGTAAGAGAAATAATTAGTTTTTAATCTAAAATATTTGAATTAATGGTGAATTTTTATAGGAGCAGATTATTTAAATGCTCTTAGTGAAGGGAAAAGGCCAGATTTATGAGGATGGTAATGGTTTGAGTATCTGCTCTCAAAACAGAATTATATACTAACTTTATTCACGGTAGTTAATAAAGATTACATAATCATCACACTAATGTACATATACCAGCTACATAGTTCAAAGGATATGATTCCTGTGTCAAATGATTGCTTATAATAACAATAATAAAACTCTTGCTGTACAGTTTGTAATATTTCCTGTATTTGAGAATATTTATACATAACATACAAAAATACTTAAATGTGGTGGCAATATTTTTATCATCCAGACTTAATTTACAGGGAATAAAAACCCGGCAGTTTATCTACAGTTTTCATCTAAACTGTGAGTTCTAATAGTACCAAGACGTGTTCTGAATGTTATTACAGTTCCTTTTTTTTCATCAGCTCTTTTTCCTGGGATGATTCTTGAAAATACAATATACAAGCCCTCATATCAATAAATGTACAGTATCTTACATTCCTTATTTCTGAAAAGATAATTTCAGGTAATAACATCATAGCTTTATGTGATTTTTAGAGCAATAAAGCAAACCAAGAGAAGAGTTATTTCAGTGAAATGTGTTAGGGTTAGGTCTTATCATCATAACAACTTTCTTTAGTGAATATGATCCTCCCCGGAATTCAGCCCAGTAAACACCATCCTGATATCGACTGCGGTAGTGTCCTCCACGATACCAGACCCCATTGAGATTTGAGTGAGCACACGCATTGTACCACCATCCTCCCTTCTGGTAATGAGCACAGTTACCTGCAAAGGAAAGCTCCAGTTCAGTCTGAGAAATAAATGAAAAATCTTAAAGCAAGCAAGCTATGTACAAAACTTGGTTGGTTGTTTTGGGGTTTTTTGGGTTTTTTTTAGTAACTGTATGTTTAACACGTAGATATCCTGTGATACAAGGTGAACTTAGGCTTCTTCAGGAACCAGCTAAGTAGTTACGTTCTACAGATAGAATCCTTCTTGTTACTCTCTCTTGCCTGAAAATCAGTGTGTGTTACTGTCTCAAAAAACCATCCATAGGGTATTTTACAGACCCTTGTCTAGTGTAAATGACTTTTAGTTTTGGTGTTAGCATGTGTAAGGGTTGACACATCCGTTTGTACTTCATAAGGTACTAACTGACAAATCCCTTTGTAAGTGCAATTTCTTTCTTTGTATGTATAACTGTAAGTATTTTTCCTTTTTCAAAAAAAAAAGATTAAAGGGGTGGGGGGGTGGGATATAAATGCAAAAATGGCAAGGCAGCTGAGAGGGACCTCCTACCTGTATATACGTCATGGTCCCTGTCTAGCGTGGTGAACTGTTTGCCGTTGTGCCAAGTGAAAGAATCTCCTGCGTTGCCGTTGTAGCGTCCCAGTCTCAGCTTGTAGTACTCACTCTCAGGCTCCAGTCTGAAGCTGGCATACTCAGCAAATACTTTTCGACCTGACCAGTCTTCCATTGTTATGAGCAGTTTGTAGTTGCCTTGATTTGTTAACCAATAAATGTTTTCTAATCCAAGCCAATATTCTCCATCTATATTACCAAATCCTTGCTGTAAAGGAAGCAAGAGAAGCATGTTAATATCCTGCATCTGTGTTAGTGGTAAATATGAGTGTATTCTTAAGTAGAAAACTGCAGTAACTTATTTTATAGAGACTTCCTCTTCTGTAAGGATAAACACACAAGTTCTTTTTCAAGTAGGCTCTTGGCCAGACTCTAAAATCACTCTTTAAATTAACTTTACCGATAAGTTTTAGAGGGTGGAAAACATTAACTGGCTCTCTCGTCCTAACCTTGTATGTCTCCCAGTTCCTGAAAAAGTTGACAGAGCCATCCAGACGTCTCTGAATGACGGTCCAGCCACCGGGGTCATGCCGTTGGTCACACCAGACCTGCATCAGCTGGTTTGTGTTTTCTGGTTTTACAAGATAGATGGAGCTTGTGTCATGGCCGTCTTCTAATGCTTGTAGACAGTCTCTCCAGGGCCCTGTGTCAAAACAGAAGGGCTCTGCATCAAACTGCCATTGAGCATATCTTTAATGCAGGGCAGTATTTGAACTGGTAGCTTTTTATAGTAGATTGGTTTCACTGAATAGTGGATTTGGTTTTCCTCTTATTGAAGGACGAGTATCCACCAAGTGTTTTCAGACAGGTGCATTTATTGTAACTTTATTTCTGGAACATATCACAATGAATTACTGCTAAATGTAGATTTTCTAAAAATTTATTTTTTTTAAGGCAGCTGTACTGGTACTTTTACCATCTATTATATCTTCAAAGAAACATAAATATGAATGACTCCATAGATCAGTAAGAATTTCCTTCAAAACAAAACAGTAAGTTTGACCTTTATTCTGTCTTTGAGAAATTCAGCTTTTTAGATCCCCAAAAATGTCACTGGCAGAGACATTAACAGTGGAAGCAACAACATAAATTCTGATTGTAGGTCTTAGTGCCGCCTTAATAAATTACAATGTAACATAGAAATTAAGTTGTTTTTTTTTTTACGTGGAGTGCTTGTGAGAGAAACTTTATATAAATGAGAACACTCTTAAAATGCTTTGCATTCACAGACATAGCAGTTAACACAGTCTTGTTTTCAGAAGGAGAGAGAATGCATTTTTTCCTTCAGTTCAGTAGAGTCCATAAAGAGCTTACACTTTTTAAAGTATCTTATATTCCTGATTTTTTAAGACATTTTCTCCAATGGTAAGATAGATTCCATTTTAATGAGTCTGAGAAATTCAGATATAAATGATTTAGCATCTGTGTTGATATCTGTAGATAGACTCCCCCAGCTGCTTCCTGAGCAGAAGAGTGAAGCCAAAAAGAATCCTCAGGATTAGAGATTAGAGCCCCTGGATTGATTCTCCCTGCCCACTGAAGGAGTAAGGCTTACTCACTGAAGGAGTCAGGCTTGTCAGATCTTCTCATTAGGAGCCTTACTGAAGCATATACTGCTATCAAGAGTAATTTCTGTTTTAAATTATCTCAGTCCTATGCTTTTTCATAATTCCCTGTCCAACACTAGTAATGGTACTCAGCAAATGAGTTAGAAATAAATTAGTTTCATAAAAATGATCTCAGTGTTTTGGAGATTATGTTTTTTTTGGTCTTTTTAATTCTTTTAATCGGCAAGTCAGTGTACAAAGAGGCAATCCAAGTCTTTGTTCTGTGGCTAATGAATGCTGTGTTCTTGTTGCCTCAGTCATAATCAGAGAGTGTACCTGGAGTTGTGCTTCTAAGCCCCTTCTCCATTTCTTTTGTGGCTAACTGTTTAGATTTCTGGAAGTTAAGATGCAGATGCTGTGCTCTGTCACACAGTTGCACGGCTCATTATGAGAGGGGGGAAGAAAATGTTAATGAGTACTAATAATGTAAATTGCTCTGGTTTATTTTATCACAATATGTATGTAGTGGCACTTACTAAAAATAAAAAAGAAAGTCATTATTGAAGAAACTCCTAAAATAGTCAAAGAGCTTTGATCTTGTCTTCATAAAAATAAATATATAGCAGTATGCAGTATAGTATTTACACCATTCTAATCTTGCTGTTTCTTATATGGCACATGGCAGCAGTGCTCTACTGCACACAATTCTTTTTTCTGAAAGTGATTTAAGATGAACTTTTAGAAATATGTCAAAGTAGAATTTGCCACTGTTTTTCCATGATAAGTGGTTTTTTGTCAGATAGTAACTTTTCAAAATTTCCACTAAGGTATTTTCCCTTGAAAAAGAGAGAACACCCTGACTTTAAGGTAGGTAGTTTTGATAAAATCGTCTCTAGGGAGTCATAGAATCACAGAAAGGCTTGGGTTGGAAGGGGTCTTAAAGCTCATCTCATTCCACCTCCTTTCCACAGGCATGGCCATCTTCCACTAGGCCAGGTTGCTCCAAGCCCCATCCAGCCTGGTCTTGGACACTTCCAGGAATGGGGCACCTACCAAAAAAAAACCAACAAAAAAACCACAACCAGAAAACAAACAGCATGGACAAAGTTTATAGTAAAGCTACTGAGAGTAGTAAGACTATAGTAAGACTGTGATAAAGAGAGAATATTGGTCTACTACTTTTTGAGAAAGGAAGGCTGTCAACAGATTAATAGAAGACATTCATTATTTTTCTTGTATTTTGCTTTGGTTTTCATTGCACAGGTTGGCTATGATCAGATGGTTAGTACAGCCAGGAGCTTTGGCTAAGGTTGAGAACTCAACACATACTATGGAAAGGACTGGATGAAGTATGGGTGGATTTTTTCCGGTGGCTGGGCAGTTGTGGTGGTGGGTTTTATTTGGTTTGTAGGATGTTGCTTGTGGGTGTCTTTTTGAGGGTCCGGACACCCAACTGAAGCATCTTTTATGGCATTAATTGTAAGGAGGGGTTTTGTTTGAGATGTGCTTTGTGAATGGAGAATATTCTGGAGGATGAGGAAAAGGTATTAAATGTTTCTTGACTGAAAAGAAATGTGAAGAGAGGGGAAGGAGGATACCCTGGAAATAAAAGCTTAATTAGCTTAACTTCAGTTGTTGGAAATTTGCTTGAACAAATAAAAAGCTGCAAGTGAGAAAATAAGAGAATATTATAATCAACTTGTGCAGGAGAAGCATGAAACTTCTTTTTCTGAGAAGTTACATAATCCAGGGAGAAGGAGCAGATGTCAAATCTTAGAATTGTGCACTGCCAAAGGGACCTCAGGAGATCAATGTGAAAAATTGCTGAATAACCAGCACTTCTTCAGGTGAAGATCTGGGAGTTCCACAGGGTTGCAAACTGGTTCCAAATTAGCGTTTTACTCTCCAAAAGCAGGAAAATGTATGAGGATAGATCAGTGAAAGTACTGTGCACCTGAGGTAACTTTCTGTTCTGCTGTTTGATAGTGAATCCTCAGCTCCAGTTTAAGGACTTGAAAGCACAAGGAGGATGTGCACCAATTAACAAGTTTTCAAAGAGTGTAAGGGAATGAAGGGGAAAGGTATTTCACTTCCAGAAAGATACGGGAATACTGTTGAAAGCTTGAACCTACTTTGAGATTGAAGTAAAAATGTAATTATTAAAGAGGCCATAGTGTATTGCTCCAGAGGAGTTGTAGTAGACCTGATTTTCTTCTGAGAACTTTTCCTTATATAATAGATCAGAATTGTGATATTTCTGGCAGAGGTTCTGCATGCCACAAATGCAGGCTTTGGTGAGCTCATCTTTGGCAATTCCATGAAAATGCTGCTTTGTAGCAAAATGGTTTAGAGACTTTAAAGACTTAAGAGACTCAGTGCTTTCGACTGAGAGACCTTAACTCAAGTTTTCTTCATTGTGAGTATTTCCATGGAGAAACAAGCTGGGGGTCTTTTGGTTTGGTTTTTAACATGTGGCAGTTGCATTATTTGATAGCCCTAAAAAGTTTGTTGATGTCCTTTGGAGTATGTTGCAAATAGCCAAGAAATACACGGAGTGCAGTTCCCCTGCATTACTTTATTTCAGTTAGCTCCGAGTTCAGAGATCTGTGACTCCCTGTCTTTTTTCTGAAGAAGATATGTGTCATCCACACAGTGAAGAGCAGACCTTTCTTGTATGGAACACATACCTGAACTGTTTTGGGTATGGTTTTTTTCAAATGTGGGACCATAGGTGAAACTGAATTCTTTACCTGTTACTTTTGTAATCACGTAGATCAGTTGTTTCCTAATGTGATTTCACATAATTTAATCTTGTTTGTGGCAGAACTCCTAAGACTCTTCATAAGGTCTGTATAATATCCCCTACTATTCCACCACTTCCTTCCTTTTTCTCCTGTCTAGAGCACAAGTGCCCCAAGTAAGATACACAGCAACTATGTATTCC
Organism: Corvus hawaiiensis; assembly: GCF_020740725.1. Classification (NCBI taxonomy): domain Eukaryota; kingdom Metazoa; phylum Chordata; class Aves; order Passeriformes; family Corvidae; genus Corvus; species Corvus hawaiiensis. The sequence continues at coordinate 148,939 of NC_063233.1, read as the reverse complement.
TTTGTTAATTACACAAGCGCATTATCGTATGCTAGATCAACAAATTTGTAGTAACTTCATAAATGTTTACACAGTGTCAAACTCTTTCAGATGTCATGACTTGTAGCAGTTCAGTCTTGAGCAAGGGTAAATAAAATTTAGATGACTTGATAGTAAGATTTTTTGAAAGTCCTTTATCTCATACATATAATAAAAATGATAGGTTTGTCTTGGCAAAGTCGCATGAGAAAATCTGTGGGGCTAGTGTGTCTGAGTCTTAGACATTCACAGTTCATTTTTTTGCTTTCTTTCTGTGTTTGTACTACAGCATATATGTAAAATTTGCCAGCTAAATAAATTCTGACTGCATTTTTGATTATTACAATTAAAATATTGCCCACTGCATATTAGCATAAACTGAAGTAAATGTATCAGTAATACTACTTACCAGATGGTTTATCAGTTGAAGTTGGAATACTAGTAACTGCAGGCATGGTTGGCAAGGTAGGTGGCAGAACCTTTAAGTTCTGATCACTTTGAATCTCATTAGTAGATATCTGGTTATTAATACGATTGTAAGTAGGAGGATGGTACACTTTAATTGGTGGTTGTGGAGTTTGTGGCAGTGGCTTTATGGATGGCATTCTTTGACAGTGTTCTTCCAGCTGGGCAATTATTATTGTCTGGTTATTGGCAATTGACATCAAATGTTGATACTTGTGCTCTAAGTCTTTGTATTTGTTTGCAAGCTGCAACATATCTGCGGTTTGGTTCAAAATCTTATTTTCAAGTTGAGAAAGTTCTAAGGCGTTATCACGTTTTCGGATAATTTCATGTAATAGCTGCATGTAGAGTTGTGTGACACGAGAATTCATATTTCTGCTCTCTTTTCTTAAGAGTTTAACTTCATTAACAATTCCACCATCCACCTCTACCAGTTGCTGGAGAGTTTCTATTTGTCTCTTTTGTTTAAGAAGTTCATTGTTAAGTAACTGTAATTCTTGTTTATTTACCCTGTTTTCAAGCAAAACTTCAGGCTCCTTAGAATTTACACAAATGGCACCTGTCACTCTCTGCTGAGGTACAATAAAGGTGTAAGTGCATTTGTCCTGTGTGTCACTGGAACGCTTATATCTGTTCATATAAATGAATTCTTGATCTTCTTCCTTGTCATTGCCTTCAAATTCCTGTGTTTCACTTGTAGTAACTCCCACAACAGTTACTAGCATTAAACAGATGAATCTTGTTGTCATCATGATCCTCTAGTTCTGGTCAAATATTCTTCTGCAAAGAACTTCCTAAAATCTGTTTTAAAATAAATTTAATAGTAAGTAAGGAGTAGGAAATCAGTGTGGATTTACAAATAATAATCTCTTCTAAAACTTACAAAATAGTACATAGTAACTATGAGTACAGATGAGGTACTTTTCTTGTCCAGCATCAACTTCTGTTGATTAAAGTGGACATCATGGGGATTAGTTGTATCTTTCTATGGTCAGAACTGTAGTTACTAGTTGCTAGTTCATCTAAAGCCTGCCAAGAACCATAAGAAAGTAAGCAATAAATAAAAGGATTTCAAGAGTCCTTTCTTCTAGGCAAGTACCACAAAAGTTTCCAAGATTGATGTTTTCATTTAAATATTAATTACACTTTCCATTTCTTACAGTTACAAATACAACCTTTAAATGTAAACAGAATGTAAATTAATATGCGTATTAATGCTGCTAGAAGTTCTAAAAATATCAAATAGTTAATTTGCAGTATTTTATAACTGCGTATATATATATTGCAAGAGATACAGCTTAGGTGACATGTAACAATTTTACTTTATTCAGCAGTATTGAACCTCCATTGTTTAAAAAAAAAAAAAAAAAAGGAAAAACTTATTTTACATTAGTCCTTAATAACTGTAAATTAAAAACTCTACTACTCAGATATTATAGGCAGTAAAATCTGTTATTTTTCCAGACTAGTAGAATTTACAGCCGAAACATTTACTGTGACTCTCACTGGAGACACTGTCTCTACACTCAGCCTAGTCATCTCACTTCAGAGTTCCTTCATGAAAGGGGAAAAGCAGCTGCGTCTGTGTATGGTGCACAGTGATCTAAATCAGCTGGTACTGTCTACAGGCAACTGCAACAGCTCCCCTTTGGTGAAATTACCCTAACTTATTCTCCACGCAGATTCATATTCAAGGTGGAAAGCTGAGGCCTTCACAATCTCTTAAAAAATAAGTCAATACCAGAACTTTGTAGGCAACAGTACACTCGGAAACATGGGTTTAGCATTGTCACTGCTGCCAGAAATGCCCATTTCACAAACCACTCTCTGATCAGCCACTTGAACAGCACTTTGATGTCATGTATTTCTAAAGCTTTTTTGTTGTTGAATTTTAATACTCATAAGCAACCTAGTTTTCTTAAATAAAATGAATGAAAAATGCAGTGTGGAGTTTTTTCAGTGTATAAAAAGACTTGATACTTTTTAACCAAGGTGGTGTTGCCATCCTGTTTTTCTTTGCTTGTAAAACATTTCAGAGGGAATAACCAGTCAGTATTTAAGTATCTATCACCTTACATCGTTAGTACCATAATTTTTTTTAAATTACATGAAATGGTGATAGTAACAGCTGTGAGAAACTGGAGTGAGTCCAGCTGAGTACACCCAGCATGGATTGCTGGAGGCTGGCAGACATGATGCATGAAGAGTAGCAGGAAGAGCACGGTTTGTGTAGCCTCCAGAAGAGAAGGTAAAAAAAGACATCTTAACTGCTCTCTTCAGCTACTTAATGGGTGTTCATAAAGAAGATTAATTTCTTTTTGGAAGTGCACAGTGAAAGTATATGGTGGATACAAATTACCTCAGGAAAAAATTGGGTTTTATTAAAAAATGAGCTTCACTGTGAGGGTGACTGAGGACTGAAGCAGTCACCCAAATAGGTGGTAGATTCTCCATTCCTGGAAATACATGAAGTTTTGATTTAGGTAAGGCTATGAGCAGTCTGATCTAATGTTGAAACTAGACTTGCTTTGTATGACAAAGATAAGGTCCCATCCAATCTAAACTGTTTTATGATTCTAGGCAGCTGCTGACTTTTAGGAGTTTGGTTTTTTTTTTTTTTAATTTCAAGCTAATAATGGATGTGCATCCTTAATTATTCATACTGAGAAGAGAGATGGTTGTCATTCGTATTTTTCTGTTTTTGTGAAATAAACCATAGATGTTTCTGTAAAAGACTCAAACAAAGTGACCAGGACTTAATCCTTCTTAAAACTTTTGGATATATCTTTTTGCCTCAGTTTCTTATTTGGAATAAACTCATTTTCATTTTGCAAGTAGAAAGGAATTGTGCTGTACAGAACTTTTCAAAAATCTTGAAAGCATGTCAGGTGAAAATCTGGAGTTTGACACGGTTTCTGTAAGGAAAGCAGTGCTATTTGGAGCCCTGGAAAACAGGGAACGTAAATTCACCTCAGACAGCTTTAACTTGCATAATCAGCATTTGCACAGCAGGTCACACTTGGAAAACCGGGCAGTTTTCCAAGCCTCATGTTCCTGCACAGATGACTGGTTTTGCAAATGTCTCTTGCATTTAGGTGTAAAACAGTTTTATTTCACTGTTGGAATTTTAATATCCTTTTCTCCCCCCTCTAAACCTGTACTTATTGTGACCATGGAAAAGAAACTAATTTTTTCCTCAGAGTTCACTTCTGTTACAGCTCAGATGTTACAGCATCTCATGTCTTTAATTGAGCATGGCTTTGGGGTACCCATACTTTTCTGAGCTGAAGAAAGGGCAACATCTAACAGATTTTTCCTCCCAATTTTTTTTAAGAACTGTGTAAGAAAATAATGGGACAAAGTTCATCAGCCTCATTATAACATACCATCTTAATGATCATCTAGTCCCACTGCCTGACCATGTGGGTGACCCCTCTCTAGGAAGCCTGTTCTAGGGTTTGACCACCGGTTGCAGACGGCAGGCCACCAGTGAATGCCATCAGCATGATTAGACTGTGCTGAAATGTTTCTCTGTCATTATCCTGCCTGTGTGTTACCTTTTCGAAGATGTTCTTCTTACAAGAAAAATGAGTGGAAGGAAAATCACACTGGTAAGAGAATGCCCCAGTACAAACAGAAACGAGAACCATACTGTCATCAGCTGTTCTTCTTGTAGTCTGTTTATGAAAATTTCCTAAGTCTCTTATTTTCTGTACTTGTTTGGTAAAAAAAAAAAAAAGTGTTTAGAATGAGGCCTATTTGTTGCATATTGGGAAGGACCACATGAATAAATGACATTCCTTCCTTTCTGCAGTTGGATTAAAATGGAGTTCACAACATGGTCATTTGAACAACTCTCAGTGATTAATCTTCCAGGGACAAAAAAGGCTTCCTGGAATGGAGGAGCTAGGGAGGGAAGCCAGAGAAACAATTTTAAGGAAGGATTTAATGCTTTTTTAATACCTTCCTCTTTGAGTAGCAGAACATCTGATTCTTAGGACATTAGGATTCCTTTCCAGGTGAGAGGAAGAACGTATCTGATGTCTAGGACATTAGCTTTCAGTTTTCTCCTGTGCCCAGTAATTGCTGATGCTCCTTGTACTTGACTGCTGCCATTGCTTGCTGATCATTCAGTTCTTCCACTTTCTCTGGCTCCCTTCCTCTCACCCTCTGCCAGTAGCTCTTCTGCAGTGGCCTGGGAGGAAACTATCTTACTAGGGCTGTATTTGTTCCCAGTGCAAAATTCCACTTAGGCAGCTGTAGACTTTTCAACCTAAAAGCACGCTTGCAGGTCTGGGGCAAATTTTCTTAATTACTGGAAATACAGCGTGTCTGTCTCTTATCCTCATGCATACTGACAAAACTTTAACATACAAGCATACCAACAAAACACAGGTGAATGAAGCACACTTAAAAAAGAAATTATTTTGATTAAACATCAAATGGAGCTTGTAATTAGACTGAAGTAATTTTATTATTCCATTTCTAGATTCTAGCTGTTCAGTACTCATAAAAGCACTTTTCATGGCAGTATATTTTACTTTTTATTCAGGCGAAATGCTTTTTTTTCCTGTTTGTCTTTTGCCAGTATAACTGCATTTGTATGAAAACGTTTGGCAGCATTGTTGTGTGGCATATAATTGTCCCAGCTTTACACTCCTAGCCAGCACAAGTGCTTTGGTTAAAATTTCAGCTTGTATACCAGATGTTTGCCTATCTGTGTATATAACTAGAAGTAGGTGGTTTGCTCATTCATTGTTTACCCAAGTCAGGATGTTTTCATGATCTGGTGACAAAAGAGGAAATAAACTTTCTGAAAGGGATATTGGATGTTTCAGCATTTGATTGCTTTTTCTGTCTTTTAGAGAAAAAAAAGTAAATAAAATCTTACTTTGGCTTTCCTTTGAAACATTTTTCTGTCCTGTATTCTGTCTTGCTTATATGCACCTTTTCATTAGTCAAAATGTTACCTTTTGATTTTTACAAATATCTTGAAATTTATCTATTTCAAGAAGATTTTAGTGTTTTACAATATAAAATTTTATAGATGTTTCACAACCTCTTGTTTAATCACTGTCATGACTGAAATTACAAAGGTAAAAATATTTTTACATGCAAAAATATTACTGTTTGGCAAATATTCACTTCTGTTTTCAATCAGCTTGCCTTAAGAAGGAGCATTAAAGGTAGCAATGTCAGCACTATGGTCTTTTTGGGTTTCAGCTACTTAAAATATGCATCATATTGGATAATCCAAATTGTATATCTTTTTTCATTATCTGCTGGCTTTGATGTCATGCCTTGGGAGATCTCATTTTTACTAAACAGACTGGTTAACTGTCTCTTTCAGGTTTTATGAAATATTTTCCCTATGAGATTTCTGTGTACAAGTGAAGGTCCGTCTCCATCAGATGAAAAATATGACTTATCATAACAATCATAAAATCATTAAGCTTATCTGAAAATGCTGCCAGTAGCTTGCTTTTTTTTTTTTTTTTTTTGCTATGGCTGTTTTTTGTTGAATTAGATTTGTTCATACAAGAGACACTTGCCTTATTACTCTGGCAAGAAATGTGTATATGAAAGCCTCAGTATATATTGTCAACACTCTTGCATCTAGATCTCAAGTGGTTTTGCAATGTTGAGTCTTTCAACCATTGAGAGATTGGCATTTGTGTCTAGGAGTTTATACTACATCCGTTTTACACCTGTGCTTTTCAGGGTCCTGCAAAAAGTAGAGCCAAAACAGTAGGAAGACTACTGGATGGTGGCTGAGCACTGAACTTTATTGTTGCTTAGGATTACAAGTCAGTTTAAGGAGGAAGGGTTTTGATACTTAAGATGTCATCTGCTCTGTAGCATTTTGGAAAAGTACAAAAGCAAAACAATGATCTGTGTGAATCTTGTGTGGAAAACCTTAACTAAGACAAATGGGTAAAATAATTCCCTGGATTTCATACCAGAATAGAAGTTTTGTATCTTAAATTGCATTATTACGGGTTATTTCTACAGATAAGGACCATAGCAGATCCCAGTAGGTAAAAGCAGTAGAATTGCTTCTTGCTACTATTTCTTGTTGCTATTTCAAATATTACTGTATTTCTGTGTATAGTAAACTGCTACAAAGCCAGAGAAACATAGGTGTGACAGTGTGATGCATTCATAGAAAGGCAGCTTTTGAACACGTGATACGTGACACTCACTACCCTTGGAGAGACTCCTTTACAGAGAAGGCAATTTTCTGTGCTAAAACTCATTACACAAGAGCATTTCTGGGGACTTGAGTAGCTATTTGGACTGCAGTATAGTTGAGTTTACTGCAAAGATAAGAAAAAACACTACCAGTTCAGTTTGTGGAACTGATAGTCAGAGCCTGGTATATGATGCAGACAGCAGCAAATCTCACTTTAACAAGTTAGAAAAGATTTTTAATGGCTTGTATGTTGCAGCTGAGGAACTAAGGAGGCAAGACTAGTTTACTGGGCTATGATAATTTTTGTGAACAAGGTGATGCAGTAGGTTTCCTACATGACTTAGACTTAAGCAGGAGTGCTCAGAAGCTGTCAAAATAAAATAGGATTCTCCATTTAAGTCATTGTATCTTTGGGATAACAACTGTTGTTTTTACAATAATCGTTGTCACTCTGCCTCCCTAAAAAGACTCACAGAGTATTACATACCTTAGAAGTTAATTTCAGGATTGTGGGGGTTAATTTTTTTAATTATTTCACTCCATTTTCTGTATAGGGTTTTATTTTTGTGGTGTGGGTTGGGATTTTTTTGGGGGGGTTGGGTTTTTTTGTAATAGGTGACTTTCATTTAATTAAAGAGTGGATAGGCAAGGTCCAACACTCAGCATTTATTTCCATCTCTACAAATTGCTCTGACTCAGGAAGGGCTTACAGTCTAGAGGCTGGATTGTTAAGTTTGTGTAGGTCCAGCGTGCCAGAACTGAATGCACTGTAATTACTCTCACACATCAAAGCCTTTTAGAAATACCCAGATAGATGAAAAACACACATATAAAAAGGATGACATACACACTTTTGCATAACACTCGTATTTTCTGAAATGGTTGCTTTGACGATGAAGAAAAAATGATACCGTACATACAGATGAGCTCATTCAGCTACACTAAACCAAAATTCAGCTCTGTGGGTTAATCAGCTCTTTTGTGCTGGTCATATTTAATAAAATGAGGCTAGGACTCCTTCTGATGGGCTGGCTTCTCCTCCATACCTCTGATATGCCATCTTTTGTGCAGAGTCCTCAAGCACTGAGGCATGTAAAGGAAGGCATGTTCACAAAAGGCATAGTGTTAGCTATGACAGCATTTATTCTCAAAAAGATAAACTGCTGTATTTTATTGTGAAGTCATACATAATTTGATAACTGTGCATTCTAAAGAAGAAACATGAACAGCTAGCAACACATCTTGACTGTTTAATACTTTTTGATACTAAAAGGTGTTTTTAGATTAATGCAGTTTTACATTTTTATTGCATTATAAAAGCAAATGAAGCAAGGGTGTTGAAAATGTAAAATCCTGCTATGCAAAGATCAGAGGGCTTGGTTTTGCATTTTTTTAACAAATCTTAGGTTTTTGCTTCTGCAGAATCCTTTGATAGCCAGTGTTTGTGGACTTACAGTTAGCTGGCATGTTCCAGGCACCAAGCCAGTAATATGATCTGGATTTCACAACACCATTGTGATAAGACAGACAAGCATGAATTTTTTGAATCTGCTTGCTTTCCTACTCCCTGCCCCTCGTCTTAGAGCTCATGCTCTGTTTTCACTCCTTCTCACATTTTCTTCCATGGAATTATATTAATTTATTCTCTCAATTTTTACCTCTCGAAGGTAATCTTCAGACTTAATGTGAAGTGTGTTCTTTTCTAAGGAGAGGGACTTCCACTGCTGCAGGGTTTCTTTTAGAATAAACTCACATCTTGACTTTTAGATGAAAAGTATTGCTGTGAAAAACCTAGATACTAATTTTTGTTTTCAGTTTTGTAAAAGGAAACAGCAATTTACAGTGGAAATACAGCACAGTAATATGTACACCATATGTATTGAAAAAACTTTAAAGTTGGGCTTGAAATTTTAAAGTAAATACATAGGAAAGGGCTGACACATAGTAGCATGCAGTTTTAGTTATGAAAACATGATACTAAACTGAATTGAGAAATTTAATTCCAAACTTATGGAGGGAATAACTTTTGGGGGGTTTGCCAGTAGTTACTTGCTTCCCTTGTAAAAAGCGCCACACTGGCATTGACCAATTAATTCCTTTAAGATTCTTTGTGTTAAAATACATTATCTTGACAGATTTTCTGCCCACTTAAAACTGGTGAAATTTTGGTTCAAGCACAAGTTCCGTTTTCTTAAAAGGTAATACTTTTTCTAATGAGGTGAATGGATGACTAAAGCAACACTTCAGAACGAGAGTGTCTTCGTGAGCTCTTAGAGAACTTTTGTTTTGAAATACTGTAAGTTGCTGCAAGAAACTGCAGAAGATTATGTATCTTTTGTTGCCATGTAACTTTCTTTAAGTTTTGGCAAAAGCTTTTTTTTAGTTACAAGAAGTACAAATTTTCTTCTTGATTACCAAGAATTTTAGTTGCGTTGTTTGTGGATTGTTCTTTGTCTTTACAGAAGTTCTGTCATAGATGTGGAATGTAATTACTGAAAGAGAGCACTGCTTTTGTTGTTGCTTCCCTTAACAGCGGCCTCACCTTATTTTCATTTAATCCAATCACTACCAGAAAGTGCTCATACTGTGTGTGCTCATATGTGTGCATGCACATTGTCCATAACAGCCTTTAAACATATTTTAATAAATGTGACTCATTTTACCCGTGAAAAATAGCAGTTAGATCGTGTAATAGTTTGATGCCTACATTAATGTACTCATAAATGCTAGTTTCTTTTTTAAATTATGTTTTTGTGAAATACTTCAAATATTTGCTTTATAGACTGTTAAAGTATCAGAAACTTTTGTATCTCCCTAATCAGACATGAGTGTAAAAAAGACTGAATGGAGATTTAATAATTTTTAATACAGATACTCCTTTAGGAAATAGTATGTCCTAGAAAAACTCTTGGAAGGCAAGTTTAAGGAAGTGTGAAGATCAAAGTTACGTGCAAAAATAAGTAAGTTTTTTTTTGGTTTTTTTTTTTTGTTTTTTAATAAAATCGTATTCTTGAAAATAATATCAGAGCTTTCACTGCCTGGCATGTAATGTCTCAGCTATCTTTACAACTTTTATTTTAATAGGTGACGGATTTTTTCTTTGGGCTTGGGGGTGTTTTTTGTTTGAGTTAATACTCAACAAAACAGGCTGGCTGCTTTATCTTAGGGAGCAGTCCTGCTCTGATAAGCGTACATTAGCTGGGTGGCTCCGTACAGGAGCCATGCGTCCGGAACCAGCCGCGCCCGTCCCGCAGCCCCCCGCACTGCCCGTCCTTACCCCGGCTTTCTCCTCGGCTTTCTCCCTCCGCTCCTCGGCCGCTCCCGTCAGCAGCGGCCCGACCGCGGTGACATCGCCTCGGCGACCCGCAGTCCGCGTGTGCCGTGCTGGGACTGGATGGGACGTACTTGGGACAGAGGCGCAATTCTTTTCCTTTTCTGCGTTTTTCTTGCTCAACAGCGTTCTGGGCTCGGCAGCCCGGGCTGAGCCCTGCGTCCGAACCGGTACCTTCCCGCGGGGTGCTCGGCGCTCCCGGCCGACACTTCAAGCGGCCCGGAGCAGCCTCATTTGAACCCCTGCTCTTTGTGGCAGGCTTATCCTAGCCGGGAAAGGGAGAGAGAAGGCAAAGCAGCGGCGAGCTGCCCGGCGCTGGTTGGACGGGCGAGCTGCCTCCGCCCCCGGGCCGCCGCGGCAGCGGGGCTGCCGGGAGGAGCTTCGGCCACCCCGGCCGAGCCCTCCCCGCCCACGGTGCGGGACCTGGCCCTGTGGGAAGCCGCATTTCAGCCGCTAATGCCGGGGTTAAGGGGAAATTCGGGAGACCGCGAGGAACGCGGGCCCGGTCTGTTGGATCAAGTGAGAGCGAGGGTGTGTAACTGCACGGGACTCGGCCCCAGAATGGGGGGGCGGCCACTTCCTGCCTTAAAATCTCGTCAGAGCGAGCTGGGGGATGCAGGGATGGATGTTCATCCCAGGCACTCGGGCGGGCGCAAGCCGAGACAGCAGACGCATTCACTGTAGCGCTGAGGGGCTCCTTTCTTAGTACTTCCTAGGTCATCTGTGTCAGGAAACAGCTCGATACCAGAAATAAAGGAAAATAAAATTGCCCAAATTCAAGCAAGCTCTTAAAACACTCTAATGCAGATTGAGAATTCGTTATTTGGCTGAACTTCAGTGCATTTTGTAATGGTTCTTGCTACTTGTCCAGGTAATATAAAGCCTGTTTCTCATCTGAATGCTGGGAATTCTTGCAATTTTCCTAGAACCTTTCTAAAAATTTGCTGTTATGGAACTCTCTGTGTGTGGAATGTTATTAGCTATCACCTCCAGGTTTAAAAAAGATTTGTCAAATGAATGAATGTAAAACCTGCCTTTATAACTTGCAGGGAATCCTGCAAAGAAATTAGCAAAATTAAAGGTGAAACTTCGCAACATAAAATTGTTATTTTTTATTACAGTTTAGGAAACCAAATGGTTGTTTCAGTCACTGTATGTCATTGACATCATAAGAATGCTATATCATACTGTAATAATGGGTTTGTTTGAAATTTGTCAGTCAGTTTTGAAGATCTTTGGGTTTTGTAGAATTGCAGGAAACCAATATGAGAATGCTTGAATTAACCAAAGGACAAATAAAGAGGTCTAAAGATACTGTATTAAAACTAGTTCTGTTCAAGTTAAGACATGAACAAGTAGTTGCTATTATAATGATACATTATTTCCATCATAAAAGTGAATGTCAGAAAATACCCCACGTCTAGCTATATTACACTAGCAATTCAGTATGCCTTAGGCTTTTAAAGTTTTTTGTACCTTTCCTTTATGGTCTGTGATTCCTTCAAGGAATATTAATGCCTCTAATTATTTACTATTGTTGTGTTACCATTATTTTCTATTTTAACTCAGAAGCTTATTCCTTTCCATTCTAAAGAGAGAGGACCACTGACTGGAGTGGCCATTTCAGTGCTAGTTGGTAGCATAGTCTGGATGCTTGGGATTAAAGCAGTCCAAAGCTTTTCCAATGTACCAGCTTTATATTGAAAAAGCAGGCTTAATAGAACCAGAAAGTGATAATTCTATTATGTTTTGACTGATTTAGCAATATTCCCATTAAACTTTCTTTCAACATGTATATGATTCACACTCCTTCCTTCCCAATATGCTTTTTCAGCCGAGGGTACACAGAGCTGCTCAAGGGAGGGAAGTGGGAGCAGGAAGAGCCAAGGGAGTGGGTTTCCATGAGTGTTTGCCAGGATATTGGAGTGGTTGTTTCCTGTCGTCGTTTCCTGATCAGTTTCTCCAATTCCTAACTACTTGTAGAGCTAGATAGGTGATTCCCTATCTAGATTACTACTTGGGTGGAGTATTTAGTTTTCATTTTTAAATGAATAGTTTTAGATTAATGAACAGTTTTAGATTCTTTGCTTTTGTGGGAAAATACAGGTTTCTAACTTGCAGTTATGCCCCGCAGCACCAAGGTTCTTGAAAAAACAATTTCCTGAGGATGAGGTTGTTTATTTAGGACCATATTTATAAAGAATTCATAACCACTTTTAAGGTCTTTAACATATAGTTCAGGTCCATTGATTTTAGGGCACTTATTTAAGTGCAGTTAAATGCCTAAAATTTTTACTCAGTGAGGGAGCCTAGAGACTTCTCTTGCAGTGTATTTTTGAGTCATTAGTGTTCTCTTACAGGTAATTATGTTGTAAATAAAAATATTTGAAAAATCAAAAATAGCCAAAGAAACTGTTTCTTTGACTGTCCTCTTTGCTGAACAAGAAACATGTTTTTATACAGATCAGCCTTTTGATTAAGTACTGAGTACTTTTTTGTCTCTTAAAAGCTGTCTAAATAACCTGTTCCTATAAGCCTTTGTGTATGGGTTGTTCCAAATAGCGTATGACAAGGCTTATTTCTTCAAACTGTTGCAGTTTTGTCTACAGGGAAAAAGAGAAGTTGTGCCGACTTGATAGATGACAGGGAGCTTTATTTGGATGTGCCAGGTGTTTGTAGGATATCTGAATTGTTTGGATAACATTAGGTGTTTGCTTCTTGGAAAGGACTGAAGAGAAAAATGGGATTTGCCTTTGTGTGGGCATTCTGCTTGGACCAAATGGGCATGCCTTTTCCTTGTATTTATAATAGTGTGAAGTGCAGTTCATAGGTTTTTTAAAAGGCTTTAGGCTGAATTACGTGATTTGCAAAAGATTTCATAGTTGATTTGTCTTTCATACAGAGCATCTTGGAGATCAGCTTGCATTAAAGTCCATGACTAGAGAATAAAACATCCTACTAGCAGAAAGGTACTAACATCCAGTTATTTCTGGCTGTGAAGTCTCTGAGAGTTGTCTTCAGCAGTGTAATGCAGTTGGCAATGAGTGGTTTGAAAGACTTGACTTTGAGAATGAGTGAAAATACTATAAAACATCTTCATAAAAATTAACTTTGAATCAGTGATCAGAAATTCAAGGTAAGCAGAAAGAGATAAGAATGTGCCAATATTAAAAAGGTAAACTTTGAGAAATCAGATTGTTTTTCCAGACAGGGTGCAGTTCCATTGCTGGATTCATTTGCCACAAGATCTTTCAAACCCAAAAATTTAAAAAAGAAAAGTGTTTTTTTAGGAGTAGCAGGAAAAAGAAAAAATGGATGGATCCAGAGAAAAAACATTGTAAAGAAAAATTACCACCCAGACTTAAACCCAGAAGTGTTTATATAAGATCTATCTCAGGAAGTCCCTAACCACCACTTACTTCTGACAGGAAACAACATCTGGAAAACAGCTATTGTACCTTTGCCTTTTTCCTATAGTCTTTTTTGAAGCATTTTCTGCTTTCTGACACTGGATAGCATATGTTTTAAAATGTTAAAATGCATCACTCTTAAAACATTTAATCTTCTGTAATGTATTTTTCCTGATGCATGGGGAAAGCATTAGGAAATAGCTGGGTTTTGGGGAAAAATGAAAAAAAAAATTGGCAGTATTCTGGAGAAAATCTGATTTTTTTTTAGGAGGAAAGCTTTGGTAGAAGGCTCCAGACCGCTTCAGAATTTTTTAGCCTGTTTCAGTAGATAACAAAATGATTTTCACCAGTCAAAGATGATTTGGGGTACAGCTTCTTGAATGTAATTCCAGTTGAGTTCTTTGTAACATTTTCTTTCACACTGGTATCTTAGTTTGAAAGTTGCTTGGGTTTTGCTGCACTTGCTGATCTGTTTTTTCTGTATTAGGCTTCATTGTTGCAGTGACAAATGTGGGATGATTAATTCCAGTGATTCAGTAGGGTGAGGTTATTCAGGAAGGACCATGGGATCAACGTCAAATTTTAATTTTGTTAGTTGATGTTGCTGAGGCTAATTGAGCCAAAATAAGGTGGTCTCTCTAGCTCTACCTTTTTGTAAGGTAAATTTTGCTTATACCTCATGATACAAGAGATTGCTTGAAGTACGTGCTATATTCACAGTTAAAATCAGAGTCCATTGTCTACTTGTATACATGGAACCTTCCTGCTGCAGCAAATTAGTTCATATAACTGCTATACTCCAAACTCCCCTACAATAATAGATATGCAGGTATAGGCTAGCACATTTATCAAACTTGTCGTAGAAAAATAGAGTTGTGGCTGGAAGAGACCCCTGGATATCATCTGGTCTACCTTCTGTGCATAATTTATGCAGGGCCATAAATTATGTTATCCAGGGTCCAGTCAAGCCATATCTTGAATATTTCCAGCAAGGGAAATTGCTCTCCTCCTCTGGGAAACCTATTTCAGTATTTAAGTGTATTCGCAGAGAATAAATTTGCTTATATGCAGAGAGAATGTCCCCCATTACTTCTTGACCTGTTGCTATCACTCTGGAGAGAGCATTTCCATCTTCCCTGTGACTGCTTTGTAGGTACTATGGAAGAGCAGTTAGGTTCCCTTCCTGCCCCTTCACTTCTTTAAGCTGATCAAACCTCTAAGCTGAACAAACCCAATTCCTTTAGCCTTTTTTCCTACGAAAAAAGCTTTCCAATCCTGTAATCACCTTGACTGCCATCCATGGGACCATGTCGTAATTGTGTAATGTCTCTCTTGAGACATTTGTAATGAATACATTTCTGTGTGTTATAGATCACATGGTGTTGCCTTAGCAAAGGTTTGTCTTCAGGTTTTTTTAGAGTATTCTGAATCCTACCAAGGTTAACCAGTATATACATTTGGTTTTGTAGAAAATTTTTCCAGCCCTTAATCCATGGAAAATATCCAGTCGACTTGAAACCAGCGATACCACAAAACAGTTGGCTTTTTTGCCTATGAGCTAATCTCCTGACAATGGCGTCTTTGGTTTTACAAACTGCTGACTGTAGTAATTTGGACCTTCTACCACATAGTTAATTGATAAGTTACTGTCCCTCTGTCCTCTGCTCTGTTTAGTGCAATACAACCACACTACTGTATGTAGGAAAATGCTCTCATAAATATAGTTGACTACAAATTGGAAACATATCCTTGTCTCTTCTGGCTCTCCTATCAAACCGGTGTCATTATTCAATTTGTGAGGAGCAAAAATGGAAAATAATTGCTTTCCATAGATTCTCTTTTGTTATGTGTGCCAGTTACTGCGTGTCTTGCAGACAGTGCTTCCTGTACTGAAGGAATGCTCTATGCCCAGGCATCCGTGTTACACAGCAGCATATGTACATTCAGGGGCTGTGAATATCTTTAGAAGTGTACATGATTGTAAGTAGGGAGCTAAATTGTTCATTAAAGCATTTAGCTTTTTTTTACCGCCTTTTACAGCATTTTTTACCTCCTTTTACAGTTTGTAGTTTTCGCAGTAATAGTACATATATATTTACCAAATAAATAATACATATATATTTACCAAATAAATGCGATCGTTTGTTGCAGTACTTGATCAAAATGTTACCTTAAGAATAATAAATTGAAGTCCCCAGGCTAGTGTGAAATACTTCTCCGTCAGCTATTCTTTGTTGCAAAGTAGTGAATGTCTGACTTACAAAAATACCGTACAGCAGCTGTTTCCTAGCTTACTTGCATTTGCAGAATTGCACAGACCCATAGCACAGCACTATGCACAAAAGTATATATCAAGTATGCAGTAGTGGTGTGGTTTAACCACCTAATTTTTGGTTTGTTAGCCCTACTATTTTACAGTATAGTTTTATATTCATTACAAAAAAGTTTTAAAAATTAGAAAGTAAAAAAGACACAGTTGAGAATGATGCAAGTTTTCGGTCTTTATCTGCACAGATTTTTTTATGATCAGTTTTGCAACAGTATATATTTCTGAAACAGTTTTAGGTACTGTAAGTTTTGGATTACACCTTGTGCCTGCAAATTGTCATAAACCCCCAAAGAGATTTAAAATTCTGAATTTTTAAGAATAAATGGTGCTGCTCAGGTCAAAGAAATCTTTGACAGAACAGAAAACTTGAACCCAGGCTTTCTAACTTCCAGGCAAATGCCTTAAAAAACAGATTTCTCTTTATTTCTGTTACTGCTGTTCAAAGTAATACCTGCCCAGCTTTTCTCATTAGTATAACTTCGTACATGTGATTTACTGGACTGAAAGTGTTTTGTCTTTCATACCATGTTTTGTTAGTCTTTTGTAATGAGGAACAAATTACACACTGTAGCTGTTTGTGACCATTTCACAGCTTACGTGCTCCAGCTCAGGTTCTTCAGAACTGGGTGAAGCTGAATAACCACTGATTTTCAAAGGTTTGGGAATATTTTTCTTAAGACCTCTTTGTTAGTACCCATCAACTCCAAAATATGCTTATTTATTCCCTGTCTTAGTGCTACTTTCTCAGAAGCCCTGCATATTGAATAAAGAAAATAATAGGAGAAGCTTAACTGTGAATCCAGACACAAATACACAGACTTAGGTTGGCATCCTGCTGAACACTGCAGTTCTCCATAAATATTTCTTTCAGTAAAATTTAGCCTTGGAAGTTGTTGTCTGGTGGATGGAGCGCTCAAAATGTACTATCTTGATGGCATTGACTACTACATTTCAAGTTCACTTTTTTGTCATACAAATTTTTTCCTGCCTTTAAACTGTTACCAGTATTACTGCTTTGTTTGATCTCTCCAGTAGAAGTTTAAAAGCTTGGTGTTAGAGTGTTACAGGTTTGGTTTTCTTTTGCCAGCTTAAAAATAATTGGTCCCCTTTACACAGAGTGATTTTCATTAATAAATTTAGTCCTGGATTATTTGGCCATGCTTTTCCTTTGTATGTGTTGTTACTTCATGATATCATAAACTAATGAACACTGTTGTCTGCATACAGTATCCAGCTGCAAAATTAGTTCTGGTGACAATGGAGAAAAGTGAGTATCACTGGAAAATGATACTTGTCTGTGGAAGAAGCTGCCCATGAGCTCACCCTCTGGAAAATATCCCGATGGCTTCACATCTTAGCTTTTTCAGTGCACAGTAGCACATATATGAGCCAAAGTCTGAAAAGCTAGTGCTGTGTGTTTGCTTTGGCATGGGGCAGCCCTGAGGCTTTCCTTTGAGAAATGGGTCTTGATGTCTTTTGCTGAAGGGGATAATTTTGTCATTCCTCTGTGCAAAATAAACTGATTCTTATCTCTACCTATTATCACATCATATATATATAGAAGAGTTTAAAATATCACTGCCCAGATTTAAAAAAAAAAATCATAAAAACCCAATTATCCTTCTTGCTTTAAAGGAAAGGGGGGAGCAGAAAAATATGGGAAAGGTGTGGCTTGGCGTGTAATTACAAAGAGTGTGTTCTTCTATATTCTAGCATATTACATTCAGTTTAATTTTTTTGACATCTATCAGTTGGGTTTTTTCTTCCTACATCCCACTACCTACCAAGAGCCCATTTCCTTACACTTTTATTTGGAATTCACAGGGCCTAGGCTAACCGCCTTTCATGTTTTTTGATGCTTGTGTATCTTGTGATCCTCGTCTATATGTTGTCCTGAAAAACAGATTCTTTGTCCTGAAAAAAGGCTTATAACCCCTTCTACAGAGTGGTTATAACCTTTGATATCAATGAGAATAGCTGCATACTTGCTCAAAATAGCCGGAAAGTGGCCTTGACTCAGGCTGCCATAAGGCATGTTGCAGTGTAGAGGCTATGAGCAAATAGAATTTTTGCAGTTATAACTCTAACTACATTTTGATGTGCCACTTGACAAGAGGGGACAGCGAAGAGCTGCTGCATGGAACCTCAGTCTAGGTAGGATCTCTAGGCCATTGCAAAACCTTGGGGACTCAGGATTTGCTCAACACTGAACTGCTACAGAGCCACTCTAATACTAGGGAAATTGGGAGTTCTTCCTTCATTCTGAGGTGTAAGGTGCCTGGTCCATGTTGGCCATGCGTAGATCTTAGGATCTCTTGAGTGTGTGGGATGATGGCTGGAGCAGCTCCCAGTGTGGTTGAACCCCTTGTAGTGGATAAGTTCAGAAAAGCTGAAAATAATAATTGGGGTTGTTTTTTCCCCTCTAAAATCTAAGTAAGACTGAGACGTGGAAACAAAGCAGGACAAAAGTGCTGTCTGTGTTTCTCTAGTATGTTATGTGAAGTTTAGTATGAGATGTAATAAATTGGTATGACTAATATCTTAGCTACACAAGAGTGAAAAAGGACAAAGAAAGAGCAGGTATTGCTGCCCTGGACAAACTTGTAGAAAATTGTCTTCTAATCAGATAAAGTCATACTCTTTTTTTCTTTTTATCTGTCTGCTTTTGTATATATTTTGATAATCTAGGAAAGCAAACCCCGATTACTCCCTCTTCCTTTAAACTCACTCGTCCTTTGGCTTGGGATATTACTGTATCTGAGGGAAGCACATTGGCATGCTTAATCAGTAGGTCCAGAACTGCAAACTATTAATATGAATTACAAAAACATAGGGGGTTTTGTTTCATTTTGTTTTAAGAAAATAGAGCAAATAAAACAACTACTGAAAATATTCATAACTTTTGATGATACGTCATTCTGCCTTTCTAGAGATAGAAATGTGTAGAGATAGAAATGAAGAAAAGTTGAGAATGGTTTTTAGAAGGTACTTTTTGGGAGAAAGCAATAAATACCCCAGGTTACTCTTAAGATAAAACTGGTAGGGTAGTCTGAGTCACATGAACCTCTGCTTTATAAACTGTACTCATATTTATGAGATATATTACTTCTTCAAGGGAAGATTCTTAATATGGGAAGAAAATTTTTGAAGGACTGATCTGTGTCATTGCAGGAAGTTAAACTAACTGTAAAACTTGACCTGATTTCTAAGCCTATTTTTTCTTTAACCCAGCGTTACTGGAAATTCCAGTTGGTTTGTATGTTGTTCAGTTGTTAATCCAGCTCTATTCCACTCATTTACAAGGTCTTAATGTCCCTTTCGGTTTTGGTGGGATTATTAAATTACCTTTGGTCACTGGACCACTCTCCTATTTATCATGTCAGTGGGTCTAATGGGCATATCGTTCTTTCATAGTCCAAATTCACAGATTGCTGGGGACTTGAGAGACAGTTTAGTTATGGCCTTATGGTTTCCAAGCAAAGCATTTAACAGTTCATAACAAACTGAGTTTGTTCTGGCTTGTTGCTGCCTCTTTGTCTGTTTCTTCAGTTTTCAGTGACAGGTCATATGATTTCTTCATTCATTCCTCCTTAAGCAGTGTAAGGCTTTTCCAGAATGCATGAATGAATAAGCTAAAAACCTAAAGAAATTAGGTATTGCAGCCTGGCTAACACTGGACATAACACAGTGTGATCCAATGAGCAACGTACTGGTCAAGGTGGCAGAGATCTGAAGAAACAGATATGTGGCGAACTCAGCTTGAGTGAAAAAAAGTCTTACAAGGGATTTCTGTAAAGTATTCCTAAGTCTCAGGGCAGAAAAGTTAGTGGAGATCTTCCAGACTGGTGGCAGACCCAGGAAGCATTGCAGTGGGCTCTGGTCATGGGGCCCAGCAGCATTCTGTCCCCCCACTGTCAGCTCCACCAGCTGGGGCAGCTCTCATTCTTTTTTTAGTGTCCTTGTTGGTCCTGCAAATTGCTCGTAGTAGGCAGTAGCCTAAGTGCAAAAAACCTTTTCTGTCTTTTTAAGAGGTGTCATAGAACTCAAGCAGTAATTACAGGATTTTTCAAAATGCAAATCCCAAGCTCTCCTTTGTTTAATGGGCCCAGACCACAGTGGGGGTAAACTACTTCTGGTTGCTATATTCATTAAAAATTACGCAACTGTTTCTGTTTGAAACACTAGAACAATTGGTTGATCGATTGATTTGTTTGTTTCAGGAATTTATCTCTTGGATTTAATCTACATTGATTCTGCATATCCTGCTTCAGACAGCATAATGGAGAATGAACAAAGATCCAATCAAATGAACAATATTCTCCGAATAATAGCTGATCTGCAAGTATCCTGCAACTATGGTTGGTAAATTTTGTTATACCTGTCAAGCCTTAACTAAAATTTCTTTAGTGTGAAATTGTGAAAGCAGATTTTGGCCCCGAGCGAGCACAAGAGGCTAACATTGGTAGAGTTGAACACTAGTAAGGGATGTAGCTTCCACTTCTGTGTAGCTTCAGTCTTACCAGTAAATTGAGCAGATAAGCACATATTCTAAATTGTAAGAGCTATAAGAGAGGGTGTGTAGAGTTTACTGCTACATGTGGGCTACAAATGACATACTTTCAAGTGCAGCTATTGCATTTGGCTTCTATTGTTTCCACCAGAGGCAATCAGAATTATCTTAATATCTTCCCTTTACTTTGCAGTAGATACGGTGTCTAGAGTGTGGAATGTGTTCATTTGGTTATCATTTTGTTGTTAGCGTCCTGGTGATACGTTTAGAAAATGAAATACAAATATTTCAGTCTATACAGCAGTTGTTCAATTGTGCTAAGCTTTTCCATGTATGTCACTCCTGGATGAAGTCAGGAAAATGAGGGGCTGTTTCTTTTTGTTAACAGGATTTTAGTCTAAAAATAATTTCTGCAATTTTAGCCTGCCAGTGAAGCTGTATATCAAGAAATGTGCTGGTTTTGCTGTCTTAATGAATACTCAGTGTACTCTTGGCGACTTAGCATGACTTTTCATAGCTTATATATGTAACGAGCTGAAAAGCCTTCAGAAGATTTAAAAGCTGCAGTTTTGGAGAGCTTAAAAAAAAAAATTTGTGAAAAAACAAGGTGAGGTGTTAACTGTGTATGCTTAAGTATCCAGCCCTTGTCCTTTTTCGTCAACTTCAGTATTTCAAAGTACTTAAAGGTAGGAACTAGGCATAATAACATAGGATTCTGAATAGCTAGATTATTCAGGTGTCATTTTTTTATTGGGAGTTTCATTTTGTCTCTGAATACTTGGGATGACAAAGAAACCTCGTTATTTCATTGACCCTTTCCTTTTTACAGTTTTGGTAGCTTCCTGCGGTGCTATGCATTAATTTTGAGTGCTTTTGCTAAAATCAGGATGAAAATTAAAATATGGTCTTGAAACAATACTCTGAGATAATGGGTGCCTTTAAAACAGTTATCTTTACAAGAGCACAAAAGTTAAGTGAGGTACTACAAGGCATGTTCCTGTCCATGCACCATGTGTCAAGAGGTTTTTCTGTCATTCTGAACTTAGTGTCTTTCATTCTTGGTATTCAGCACTGTAATTATTAATTAGTTATTTAATAACTTTCAAGTCTCCTCAGTTCTTGGACATCAGAGAACCAATAATAATAGCTATGGCCATTATATTATAATATATTTATATAGATATTAAAAAAATAGCTATAGCTGTTATATTATAATATAGCTATAACTAATAGCTATGGCTGCAGGCTTTGATCTTCCCCAGAACAGTGAACACAAAATTCAAGCAGGTTTTGCAGCAGATAATTTTTTTCCACCAGTGAGATAGCATCTAATAAAATTCATGAGCTTTCATGATGATGAAATGCATCTGTATTTTCTTTAACAACTGAGAGCATCACTTTCGCTCAATCAAGTGTTTAACACCTTTTTAGAGTAAAAGTAGTATTTCTGCTTGATTTATTCTTTAAGGAGATTCAAATTCTGTTTCCATGAAGGTATAGTAAGAACCAGAAAGAAAACTCTGAACTAATAATTAATTTTGGATTACATAAATGTTTGTGTTTTTTGTTTGTTTGCTTGAACACTCCACAGATCATCTCACAACACTTCCCCATGTGCAAAAGTATTTGAAGTCTGTCCGTTACATTGAAGAACTTCAGAAATTTGTAGAAGATGACAATTACAAGTAAGTACTGTTCTTTTCTTCAGGCATTGGGAAATTAAACAGGAAGATTACTTAGTCATTAGTTTTATTAAGAGCTGAACAAAAAGCCCTTGGCTGAAGATGTTTTAGGGTGTTTCTGCTAAGTAAAATCCAGAATGACAGTCTTTCTTTACGACTATAAGCAGATTTACGAAGTGAAGTATAACAGTGAAAAGTAACAGTTAACAGTTCAGAGTAGATGAAAATCTAGTCTTGATTCTATTACATGATGATTGTGTTCTGGGAATTTTGTTCAATAACCCTAAAGTCATCCCCAAGATGTCTAGTATTGCCTCTATGGCATTATAAATAATACATTAACAACATTTACCAATTTCAGATTATTATTTTTAATAAGTTAGTACTTACGGTTTGGGGGTTTAAGTTTTGGGGGTTTAAGCATGTTAAAGCAATGTTTACAAAAGACAAGAGAAGAGTTAACCCATACAGAGGTTTGAAGCAGACACCAGAGAGCACATCGGTCAATATGTGAATGTACTCCAGTTAAAGGAAGTGAGAATCCCTGGCCAGTAATTCTGAAAGAACTAGCAAATTAAGTTACAGGCCTAGCAGCCAAGGCTTTAAATAGCTCAACCAAGGTAGATACAATGCTATACAATTAGCTATTGACAAATAGAGTAACTATTTAGGCGAGCAGAATTTGAAATATTCAAGGCAAACATATGTTCAGTAATACGATACTAGTATAAAATATTTTAGCATATGTTTTAGAGAGCAAAGGTGGTAATGAACTTTAAAACCAGTCTTGTTACCAGTTTTGTTAAATACTTCAATTAAGAACTTTGTCTCAGAATTTATGTATACTTAGACCGTATGCTAATAAAACAGTGATGGAAGGGTTCATTGAAATAGAACATGGTTTGGATATCACAAAGGAAGAATCTGATGACCTGATGACTAAAGTGATAGTGACACAAACCCCAAAATGTTATATAATTATTCTAACATTAGTTTCTGGTGTTGATCAGTAGATAGCAGTCACAAGTGAGATACAGCCATGAAAGGACCAATTCATCCCTACTCTCTATCAAATATAGTGTTTCTATGAAAAAATAGGGTTGTTTATACTGCTTCAGAAGGAGCTGGTGAGAGCTTACATGGGGCATTGTATGCATTTCTGGCCATCCATGCTTGCATGCTTGAAAGTTTAAATAAATGCTGGTGCAATCAGATGAATAAAATCTATCTGGTGACACCAGATGTAAAGAACTAGGTTGGGCCTTAGCCTAGGAAAGGAGAAGTTTAGATAAGAGAATCACTATATATACACACAGCTGGAAGAAAATGGGGAGGGTAAAAAGCAATTTAAATGAAATTTTAATGGTAACACAAGGATAAAACGCATAGAAAATTTTAGAAGTTAAATGTTGAAATACAGTTTGTAACTACCAGAGGAATGGAATTCTGGAACCTCTTCTTATTCAGAGTAGTGAGACAAATAATCAAATTATTTTAAGTCGAAACCTGATCAGTTAGTGAAGTGAAGGCTACCAGTTAGTGTTTGTGAAAAGAAAAGAGCATATTCGGTAATCAGAAGACTGTGCATTACCAGTGTGGGGTCATGTACACAAGCATGTGAAGAGTGACCTGCACAACCATTTACGTTTTGCTGCAATTAGTGCTGATGCTGCTGGCATACAGATGCAACCTTCTGCTGAGATGGGAAAAAAGGTGTCATCGTAACAGAGACAACCCATGTTTTAGCATAACACAGGTCAGACAATTTGGTTTTTTGATTCTGAATATAGCTGAGTTGCTGGTAACTCCAGCTGTTCCTCTGAGCTCTGGCTCCAGCCGCGGGGCATGCAGGACTATACCTTGACCAGATCTGTCAATAGGAATTCTTGTGATGAATGCGTGTGGAACTTTGCTTTCCCTGAGAGAATAGTTCTAAAAGTAAAAGCATTTGGACACGGCGTTATTTTGGAACTTCTCAAAGTATTATCAGGGCATACTTCAAATAGAGATAAAAGGTCTAAAATTTGTCCCCTTGCTTAGGGTAAACTTCCGCAAAAGAAGCTGAATGGGCACTGGGTCATTCACTGCAAAAGCTCATGCTTGGTGATGGTTTGAGATCTTTGTGCCTTTGTGTCTGGTTCGTCACAGATACTAAGGATAGTGATGTTTCTGTAGGAAAATAATTAGGGAAAAAAAAAGGAATGTGTTTAATGTTTTCATAGCAAAATTCATCTGCTCCATGGAATTAGAATTCCTGCCGGAGTACTGATGGTGGAATGTATAAATTCTTCCTTTATGCAGTCTCATGACACTGTATATGTTTCACACACAGACACATTGTGCAAGAGATGCACATCAACCATGAGCAGTGCACCCAGCCTTTGAAAAGGTCAAGCAGTCCAAGACTTTTGTTAAGGGTAGTCTGAGATACAAATCTCAGTGTTAAGATTTAACAAATGGTCGTTATTTACTAATTTCCCACATACTTCCGTGCTTCATTAAAGTTGTGAAGACAGAGAAAAATTAAACTGAGTAGTCACTGCTAAAGGTGAAGACCTGTAGTTAGTAGAGGCTTTACAACTCCTGGACTGGATTAAAGAAACTGCTTGTATTATTCAATTTGATTTTTAGATGGAGTTTCCTGATGATGCAACAGTGTTAACACCATGTGTACAACAGCTTTCATGAACTGTACTATTTCAGAAAAAATTAAACAAGTGTTTTCCATAAGCATATGATACCATAACATAATATTTGTAAAAACTAGAAGTAATTCCATTTTAAATTTGAATATTAATGTGACTTTAGCAGCAACCTTGCTGATAGTGCTTGAAGGTATTTGATATATCTTAAAGATCATTTAATACTTTTTCTTTGGATTCAGTTATTTGTGAGATTAATTCAATCAAGTTTAGTGGTTTTCTTTCCAGGCTTCACTGTGGCAAGGAAAAACTGGACTAAAGTCACAAAAGGTATTAAAAAGAGGGAAAGATTTGATTCTTACCCCAGGAAAGTTGCTACAGCTTATATACATTGGAGAACTTTGATCTTTTTCTACCATGTTGGTTTCATCAGAATAAAACTTTAATTTCTTTTTTTAATTAATTAATTTAAATTCATCAAAATGCATCACATCTACCCTTAAAGAAAACTCTCATTCCTCTTCCATTTTTGCACTTGGTAAGAAGTTTTTGGATTTTGTTTTGAATATTTTATACCACATTTTCCTCTCAGTTTCCCTTAACGGATCTTTAGTTTCATAGTATTTTCTGGTCCCGTGCCAGAAGAAACTGTAAGCCTTAAAAATGCAGAGGTAAGAATCTCTTCCCTCTTTTTCTTTGCAGTGACTGCTCTTTTTGAGCCAGGGACAGCATTAGTGCTCTCTGCAGAGAGCTATGTGTGACCTTTGGCATGAAGAACAGAACTATCTCAGTACCAGGCTGTCAGGGAGAGACACTTAGATAGTTGTCCTGAAATATATTGGCAGAATCCCAACACACATTTTGCCAAATGAGAACCTCAATTACATTGGAAAGGAATATATGGCAGCCACTTTATATAAACAAAGCTTTTCTCTACAATTTTTTGTGCCAGTCCAATTGCTTCCTTTAGGTTCATGCTTGTCAGCAAGCAGGAATGCTCCAGAAAACCCCTGGCAATGATGTCATATCCTAAAAATAACAGATCTTTCTTGCTTAGCCCGTATACTGTTTTCTGCAGAAGCTGCTCAGTTTTAGCAGTATATAACATTGTGGCGCAATGCCACATCCTCTCCTAACCAGACATATCTTGCAGCCATTCCTACAAATTTTTTTGCTGACCTTTTGTCATTGTTAGGTCAGGCCTTGTATTCTCACAGTTGTTTTTTGAATGAAACCTGTTTGAAGACTGTTATTTGTATTACAGTATTATCTGTCTGGACAGGACAGGACAGGACAATCAGGCTGCTATCTATGCCTATAATTCAGTTCTTCTGAGCATATTAGGCAATATAGTAGTAAGATGACTTACAGAAAAATCAGCTCAAATTTAGGTTCAGATAGGCAAGATGCTAAGGGAAAACATTCAAGAGACGTTAATAGGCAATTAAAAGGTTATACTGGCTCCTAGCAGTGCTGGTGCTGTAGAAGTGCTAGCTGTACCACGTTAGTTCCAGTCCTATGGGAACAGGAATTAAATGGCAGGTGCTTAGTACTTACATTAAGTATTAGTACTTACATTAGTACTTGTAACAGTGAAGCTTGGTTGCAGTTCATCTTCAGTAAGCCTCCCAGGCAGCTATATTCCCCTGATCTTTTCCACCAAGAGCTGTGGTGAAAGGCAGGGCAGAAGAAAACCTTCACTGTTAGTGTGAGATTCATAGCGATCCAGTGGCCGTATGGTTCAGTAGCTGTAGTTGTGGCTTGACTGCCTCTTCCACAGGACACAAAATACAATCATAGAAGCATGGAATCACTAAGGTTGAAAAAGATTTCGAAGATGATCAAGTTCAACCTTTGACCGATCACCACCTTGTCAACTAGACTAGGTAAATTGATTGCCACATCCAGTTGTTTCTTTAAGTCTTCCAGGGATGATGATTTCACTACCTCCCTGGTCAGCCCCTCCCAATGCCTGACAACCCCTTTTGTGGAGAAGTTCTTCCTGATGTCCAACCTGAACCTCCCCTGTCACAGTTTGAGTCCATTCCCTCTTGACCTGTTGCTGGTTGCCTGAGAGAAGAGGCTGTACCTTCCAGTCAGGGAGTTGTAGAGAAGGTCCCCCCTGAGCCTCCTTTTCTCCAGGCTAGGCCCCACCAGCTCCCTCAGCTGCTCCTCATATGACTTATCCTTTAGACCCTTTCCCAGCTTTGTTGCCCTTTTCTGAATGTGCTCCAGTGCCTCAATGTCTTTCTTGCAGTGAGGTTTCCAGAACCGAATCCAGGATTCAAGTTTTGGCCTCACCAGTACAGAGGGGCAATCACTTCCCTAGTCCTGCTGGCCACAGTACTTTTGATACAGGCCAGGATGCCATTGGCCTTCTTGCCTACCTGGGCATATGTTCAGCTGCTTTTCCTTTTCTCCTGGACCACTCTCCAGCCACTCTTCCCTATCCTGTAGCAATGGATGGGGTTATTGTAACTGAATTGGAACGGAAAGGAACCAGCACTTCGCCTTGTTGAATCTCACATTGTTGATCTCAGCCCATTGATTCAGCCTATCCAGATCCTTCTGCAGAGCATTGCTACCCTCTAGCAGATCAACACTCCCACCCAACTTAGTGTCTTTCATGAACTTACCAAGAGGGCACTCGATCTTCTTGTCCAGATCATCAACAATGATATTAAATAGGACTGGGCCCAGTATTGAGCCGTGGGGAACACCACTAGGGACTGGCCCCAACTGGATGTGGCACCATTCCCCACCACTCTCTGGGCCCAGTCATCCAACCAGGTGTTTCCCAGTGAAGAGTGCACCTGTCCAAGGCATGGACTGCAGCCTCTCCAGGAGAATATTGGGGGATGCATGGGGACAGTGAAGCTTCCAGCAACCTATTGTTTAAATGCTAGACAGGCAGCCCAAAAAGTTCCAGGTTGGCCAGACCCATCTTGTTTGGTACACAAATAATGGTCAGAAATGCCCTGAGGGACAGCTTTGACAACTGCACTGCTTTGTTGTGACTAACATCATCCTTGTTTCAGCAAAGATGAGTTAAGTTTTATTCAGCCTCCTCATGGAGCACCTAAACTTCTGTGTAAGACAATTCTTTGTCTTCATTCACTTGCTTTTTATAAGAAAAATTGCATAACACTGGCGTTACTGTCCTAGCAGTGGCTCCATCCTGTACTGGAGAGCATACTTCCATGAAAGAGAGCTATGTTCAAGACTGACTCCCTATTTTATTTTCTGCATTATGTTAGGTTCCTCTTTTCCTGCTTACCAGGAAGGTTACTCTAAAATGAGCTGTATGGCCCAGTATTTAAGACTGGGTTGAAATATATGTCCGTCCAGCTTACTTTTCAGAGCATACCAGCCCTAACATGTTCCAGAAATTTTGAGTATCAGGCTTAAAAAAACAGAAGTTGTTCAGTCATCTTTCTACTATCCAAGAATAAAGCTTTCATATACTCTTCTGTGCCTATTCTGTAGAAGCATTGTCTTAATTCCCAGTGGTAGATTGGTGTTTGTTAATTCAGTGAATCTCCATGCTGATTTTTCTTCCTAGAGATTTTACTTGTAATTTTTGTTTCACCTTAGATTGTTAATACTAACTCCTCAGTTTTGAAATTTCAGTTTCTAGTGGACAGTTTCTGAGGCTGATACCTAGGATTTATCCTGACATGTCTCTTAGCTGAACTCTTGCAGTATAATTTTGGAATGTTGAAATTTCATATGTCGGCGTTTAGACCATGCACTAAAACTAGGCTTCCTTACCATGGTAAAGCAAAGATTTGGTTTTTTGAAAAGAATTCCTGAAACAAAAAAGAAATCCTAACAGTACTGTGATATTGGCTGAATATAGTGACTTCCAAGATGAATTTCTGATGATACACAGGGGCAAACACATAAAAGAGTGTCTTTATGAGTTCTGAGTGGTTTAGGCATGCTGGAACCAAAGTAGTTTTTTGTTTAAAGTAATGCTAGTGAATGACACTGGGCAGTCAGCTGTGAGAATGTCATTAGGTGTGTGATGATATGGATGATGCATGTTGGTGGTAAGCACATCAGGGCTCAAAGTCTACACTGATCTATTGAAAGTACCACACTAAGCCTCTCAGAGGCCACAGGTTCTGGCTCCAGGAGTCCCGTTTGGGAGACACTGAGCATTTGTGTGCATGTGTGGAACTTGTGCTGCTCCATGGAAAATGGAGTGTCAGAGGAATTGCAAAATTGAATTTGGGTGGTGACAAACAAGCCAGGACTGGTTGAAACTGTACTGACTGTCAGTATCTCTTCTTTGAAATAAAGAATGTTTCTGATTGTTTCCAGTCTTCTGGAGGAGAGGGGGAATAGAAGAGAAGGTGGCTCAGGAATGACATCTCGTCAGAATATATTCCCTTTTCTCAACAGTTTATTTTAAATATAAACATGTCAGCATGAGTATTTTATGTTTACCAAAATATATTTAGGCTCGCATTTATTTGTTCTTCTTTTAATACATCCTGTATTTTCCTAGGTTGATAGTTTTTCTGGAAACATTGCAGAATTCTGGCATCATGGAAGTCGATGTCCAAACTGTCAGAGACTTAAAAAGGGCTAAGATTCAGACTGTAGTTTAACATAGCCAAACAGATAATCAACATTATTTAACTTCACATATTCTGGGGAGATGAGCAGTGGAGAGTGGTGCAATCTCATTTTATAGCACTCAAGACACATTTGTTGCTCTGTTAGTGAATTTCTAAGTGCAGCACACAACACAGGTGCTTTCTAGATGGTATAACCATAGCATGCCTCTTTCTAAAACCTTGTTAAAAGCATAAAGGTGTTAGGTCTTTCTTCCTGCTGTTACATTCCCCTTTTCTTCTTTACAAGAATAATTTTAGACAGAAAGAGAGAAATAGTATAGTGCAAGTAGTTGCATGGAAGTTGATCTCGCTTTTGTCACTAAAGAAGGTATAAGAATGCACTTGCCTTAAATCTGTCAGCAGGTCATAGCACTTCCCCTGATGTACATATTCACAGGCAGTATTTCACCTGTGCTGTTTTTCAAACATGTAAGGGTTGTACTGGGTCTGGGAGCTTGATACGCAGTAAGCTGATGAAACTGGTAAAAATTGTGACGTTAGACAAGTGACTTCTGGCCTTATCAGGTGTGTGAGGTAGTCCTGCCATTCTTAGTGTGAAAAATACGTGATTCTGTCACTAGTTGTATTAACTGAAATTATAGACTGGACCTGCTTAATGAGCACAGTTCAGTTCAGCATGCTTAAGAAGAAATATGGTCTCTAATCTTTACGTGCAGATTTAAATTCATTTTATTCTAACCAAGCAAAAAATTTTCAGGAGGAATGCATTACAAATCACATCACTGTAAAAAGAAGCAGCTATTTGCTTGTGTGGACTGAACTGCAATCATATCTTTTAACAGTGGGCTTATTAGATAAATGTTTCCACAGTGACCAAATAAACTGTGGCTATTGCCACAGAGGAAGTAGTAAAACTGAGTAACTTCTTTGATACAGGGTAAGGAAAGAGCTTCAGAGATGAGTTCCTCAAAGCTGGCAGAAACTAAAAATGCCGTTGTCGTGGCATGCGGGAAAGGACCGGTAACATCTCCCTTGCACAGACAGACATCGAAGAAATTAGCAATTGTGGAACAGTGACAGGTTATCAGCAGGAGGGTTGTCTGCTTCCATTTGGAGAAAAACTGTCAAACAATTTGAAATGCCTGCTTTGCCTGAGGACTTTGGTTTGTCAAATATAAGCTAACCCGGTAAAATGAGCTTAGTACCCAAATTTCTGAATAGCATCCGTGGCAGTTGCTGCAGAAGATTATTAAAACAAAACAATACAAAAAAATTAAAAAGCTTTCTTTGCAAAAATCAAGCTCACAGCATGGCAACAATGAAACTTGAATATAGTGAGGAACAGATCAGCCTTAAAAATGAACAGAAGAGTAACTACTGTTCAAAGGATGCAACTGGAACATTTCTACAGACATGGAAGATAAATTCACACAGTAGGGCCTTGCTGACAGGGAAGGACTTCATTAAGTTCTTTTGCCTTTTTTCCATACTGAAAGAAATTCCTATGTGATCAACATTTGAATAATGTACTGACTTGTATTATTGTAACTCTCTAGGAGAGTTACGTTACTGCTTCCTGGTCACAGAAATCAAGTTGACAGAAAGAAAAGTAGCCTGGAAAGGAATGATTCATCACCTACTTGAAGTACATTACTTTGGGTAGTTAAAAGAATCCAGTACTGTCAGAAGAATAGAAATTTGAAATCATGAAATGGACCGTAGCTTTGTTAACTGACTTCACACTAAAACATAGTTGACAGTGTTGGAATGTTGTAGAGAAGGAACTGAAAGGTATTCCCAATAAAGAGTAATAAGGAAAGTGATGGCTGAGCCGTATGTGATATTTTGAAATGCTGTCATAGGTTTCTCCCTCCGCCCCTTTCCATGTTTTTATCTGAAGTCAGAAAGCCTTCCCTTGGGGTGCACAGCAGGACACTGCAGCTTGAAACCTTCCAGCTTTTTTTGTGTGTCCACTGCTGTGCAATGCCAGCAGTTATTTCCTTTGGATTTGTGCCTATTCCATTAAAATTTACTTAACATTGTAGTCCTTCATACCTTTTTGTCAGACTGGTACAGAGGAAAGGACCCATGAATGTCAAGTGAAGACTGCCTAAACTTGAGAAATAGCAGAAGTGATATGCATTGGGAGATTGAGATTTGTTGGAGTGCTGAGAACACAAGAGTGAGTGAGTACATAATAAAACACATGGAGTGAGGCAGCATGTCATATAATACTTTCTTCTAATTACCTTCTTTTACTATTAAGTGTTGGTCACTTTGCCCTTTTAAGCTTCTTTTCTGTAAGTCGTAGTAACTAAATAGCTACTTCTCTGTGCACATTTCAACATGGTAACAGTAAATTCACTTTCATGTTTAGAGGGAATAAAATGTTAGGTTTGTATCTAAATTACTAACTTTTTGAGGTTTTTTTTCCAAGGCGAAAGACTACATGAACTTACGTTTTTAAACTGAGAGGGAGGATTAAATAATGATTTCTCTTTCTGCTTTCATAGACTTTCCTCACAGTTTCTTTCTTGCTTCTGACAGGTAGTGATTGACTTCAAAAAAATTATTGTTTTGTTACTTCACAAAATAAATAACTACACTTCCAAGAAAGTAAAATTCCTAGTTAGCACTGCCAAAATAATTACTTTCTTAAATTTCTTTCAACTTCTATTGAGATTTTTTTTTGTTAATTTCTCTAAAAACTTGTTTTTCCAGATTATCTTTAAGAATTGAGCCAGGTAACAGCTCTCCTCGACTGGTTTCCTCCAAAGAAGATCTTGCAGGTATAAAACATCATTTGAAAATTTGAATAAGGAAATAATTTTAATTACAGAAATCCTCCACTGAAGTATATGGGAAAATCCAGAGGTACATCAGTAGCATGAGTCAACAAGAAGGATTGCTGACTTGTATAAAAACATTTCCAATTCAAGGAGTGTCAGAGGGTATTTGCTAGCATTGAAACAGATGTCAAATTGCGGGATTTTTTTTACAAATGCTTGAATTTTCATCATTATTTAATAAGTGAAGAAAAAAGACCCCTCTTTTGGTACAAAAAAAGCAGTGCAGTGAATAACACAGGAAATTCTCCTTTCAGGTTTCCATGTGATCACATAAATTTGAGACAATTTCATTGTGGAAAGCAGGAGGACAAAAGATTCGTAATAGCTTCTAGCAACATCTGAAAACTAAGAGTACCATCCATAAGTTGACAAAAACTAATCTGTTTATTGCTATGACCAGACTAAACAAACATCAGGCTACATGAAATGTACTTCCTGCTATAGGAGCCATTATCTCGAAAGCTGTTCTGTTTTGATTTCTTGAACCTGAATGGCCAATTTTCTGTCCCATTATGTAAAACCATGTGTGAATGTAAAAACCCATGGCGTCCAGACCACATCTGACATGCAGTTTCAATTGGCTTTCAAAATGTCTTTTTTTCTCACCAATGAAAGGCAAAGTAAGTGAGAGAAAGAAAAAGGAAGATGCTAAATATTAAACGAAGAAAAATCCCATGTGTTACTCCTCTGCCTCCCAGCTCTTCATGTTGGCTGCTGTAAAATGACCAGTCATTTATAGGGAACCTCCTATAGGTTCACACAAACCTTTGTGTTTGCTATGCCCAGAGTCAGATAAACATTTGACCTGGTCTTCAATTTCTTTAGGAAGGTGCTTTCCTTTTCCCTGCTTGATGCTCAGTGGTATTAATTGCTGTGTACAATATCAAGAAATAGTTCACGGGATAATTTTTATAAACTTAGATGAGTTCAAAAGTAGTTCTTAATGAACACTTTCTTCATACAGAAATGCATTTGGAAGTTAACTTCCCCACAGGAGCCATCACAGTGTTGTACTCTGTATCTGTGTCTGGAAAGGTGTTGTACCAGGCTTCTGCTAAGCAGTGCCCACTGCATCAAGGCTATCTTTCCAAACCCAACCCCCTGCCAAAAAGGCCAGTAAGCTGGGGATGGGCAACGGGTTGGGAGGGTACATAGCCGGGACAGCTGATGTGAGCTGCCCAGAGAGATATTCTGTACCATATGACACGCTCATCAGTAGAAGCTAAGAGAAAGCAGGGAGCAAGGCATTTATTATTTAGGTGTTCATCTTCCTAAGCATCCACTGCAATGCTTGGGCTAGGCCATGACTACTCATTGCCCACTGATGGGAAGTAGAGGATAAATTCTTCTTTTGATTTCTTTTGCTTCTGCACACAGTCATTGCTTTTTTAAATTAAATTGCCTTTCTCTCAACCCACAAAGGTTTTGTATCTTATCTTCTTCACCCTGTCCTGTGAAGGGTGGGGAGTAATAGAGCAGCTCAGTGAGCACCTGACAGCCTGTAAAGGTCAACCCACCACATTTTGTCACATTTTCTTCTGCTTTTGTGAGGATTTGGTTTTTCATACTTGAGACTTGAAACTAAGTTATTGCTTCTCATATGATTACATCTTTCTCACATATGTAAAGCAGACATACAAGTAAACTTTTTTGTTTTCTGGCTTTTGCTTTGTATTGCTCATGTCTCCATGCTCAACACTTGGGCTTTGATGTTAACGCTTCATTTATATGATTATGGAATATAGCTTCAGTCATAGCAGCATAGTATGGGATCATTGCCAGTACTCTGTAAGTCTTAATCAAGGACTGAGAACTCTATTAGAGAGTTCTATCTCTATCTATCAGATCTCTAGTGGAAGGCAAGTAATACAGCATGATACTGCAGTGAGCTCAGCTGGAGTCCACAAAAAATGGTTGGGACTACATTGAGGAGTACCTACTTCATTGAATATGTGATCCTATAGTATCTGGCAGTATTAGGAGGGTAATTTTCCTTTTTGAATCTTCAGTACCCCTAAGTGCTCTGTAAGATTGCTTTTTTCAGAGTGAGAATTAGTGTGATGACTAGAAACCAAGTGCTGAGTCATTCCTATTGCTCCATTCTTCTGTTAGTATTTCCTTTGAAAGCTTGACCCATTTGTGGACTGCTGTATTTCTTGCTCAGCTAGAGAGTTTTCACTTACTGCCAGTTAGACAATGAATGCCATCAGAATTTTGTAATACCCACAGGAATTTTTCAGTGAGCTGCACCTGTGTGGCTGCAAAAATGCTACTAAATGGAATCCAGTACATTTTACTGAAAATAAATCTTACTGAAAATTTTATTCCTGGTGAAGGTTCATTAAGTAAGTTAGCATGAATTCAAATTTAAATTTAACTAAGCATGAAGGCAATAACTTACTGTTTATTTCACAACAGTAATAAATAGGAGTATAGCCATATGTTAGTCTTGAATAATTCTGAACTAAAATACTCTGATATCAGTAATCAGATATTTGAACATGGAAGATTAAAAATAGCACATTTGCAGGTATTGCTGTCAATTTTATTTGGATTCAAATTATAGCTTGACATTAATTCCACTTCAGACATTGTGTGCCAGGAGGAAGTCCTTTGCAGTCGGTAAGATACTATGATAATAGATGATCTCAAAATACTTTGAGCAGTAGTGTAATGTCAATAGTATAAGGCATAGGAGTCTGATAATAGTGATTTTAAGTTAAAATAAAGGTTCTTAGCCCATAAGGTCAGTCATCAGTTCAGTTGTCTCGATAGTCCAAAAGTTAATACATTACTAATAGCAGTAAGTCTAGTTCTGCCTGTGACATGCTGCCTCCTTAAAGATCAGTGTGTGTTTCCAGAGACAGGAAAAAAGCTCAATGTCATTGGTAATAATTCCAAAGCCTATAATGGGATTAAGTGCAGGGAATAGTGTCATCTTTGTGTTCTAAAATACAATTGAATGTGTGGATGGTGGAAATGGATTTTACTTGCCAGCACTGTGAATTTATCTTCTACCCAGTTTTCTATCTTTCAAAAGAATATTAACAGTTTACTCTAGCCAGGGACATTGTGGGTTTCTTTTTTTCCCCTTGAAGTATCTTTATGAGTGTGAGGCTCAATAGAAACAGTTAAATCCTCCAGCATTTCTATTTGCAAAATGCTGGAGAAAACCATGTGTCCATTTTCCACTTCTTTTTGCCAACTAGTTTTCCAGTAAATTCAAACACAGGAGGCAGGCATCTGATTAAAGGGACTGTCTCACAACAAGCTATGTTTTGTATATTAGTGGCTAAGAGGGTCTCATTTAATTACCAAATGCATATATAACTGTGAATAGTGCTTTCACAGGAAGATTTCATGTCTTCCATAATGCTGCAGAGATTCTTGTCTATCGCAAGTAGCATTTAAGAAGGAGCTTTAAGCAGTTTAGTTGAATGCTTTCAGGAACAGTGTGATTCACACAGCTTCCTTGGCAGCAACTTAAGTCTGTTCATTCTGCCTTGCTGTGGTTTGAGAGAGAGAGAGAATGTAGCTGGAGAGCTTATAGTATGCTAACTGTTCACAGTTTCCAGTTGAATTAGCTGTAAAAGACATCTGTGTTCCTGCAGTGTTGGCTGAAAGGTGCTTGTCATTTATGGTATGGCTGTTGGGTTGTTTTGGAAGGTATAACTCAATACATTTTC
Source organism: Corvus hawaiiensis (assembly GCF_020740725.1). Taxonomy (NCBI): domain Eukaryota; kingdom Metazoa; phylum Chordata; class Aves; order Passeriformes; family Corvidae; genus Corvus; species Corvus hawaiiensis. The sequence continues at coordinate 113,238 of NC_063233.1, read as the reverse complement.
CCAGAACAAAGGAAAAGATTTAATGCAATATATGGTAAATGTAAGCCTTCTAAGCAACTGACGTTTCTCAGAATTCGCACATCGTGTAGCTCAGTAGAGAAATGTTCTGTTATGTATGTCCTTTCTCATCATGTTATTTGGAAAAGTTCAGGGTGCAGTGCTAATCAGAATATAGAAAGTGGTTTTACTCATTCTCTGAAATATAGCATATTTGTTCTGTCTTGAAAAGCTATATAAAAAGTTAAAATAATGTTAAAATAATTACCATATCCAGAAAATGATATCTAATACCAAGTGACTCAAAGACTGTTCTCAACAATTCTGTGATTTTTAATGAACCCCTTCATTAAAGTTAACATCTAGCATTCAATTTTAGCAACAGCCAGGCCTGTGCTGTGAGTAGCCCTGATTTTGGGGCTATCAACTTCCATTGGTGTCTGGTTCCTGACATTGTTACGCAGTAGTCAGGGATGGACCCTCACCCCCTCCTTTTTTTTTCTTTTTTTTTTTCTTCTTTTTTTTCTTCTTTTTTTTTTTTTCTCCCCAAGTAGGTCTTGGTGTAATTCTTGAGAGGAGAATAATTAGACCAGAGGTTTTGTTACCATCATACCAGGAAAGTGGAGTAATTAATCTGAAACAGATATATTCTCTTCTTTGTTTCTGGGGTAAAATTCAGCCCATTGTGTCAAGTCCATTCAGCTTTGAGACCTAGCTCATAAAGAACTTAGAATATATATTTTAATTAATTAGAAGAGGCCAATTATTGGATGTAGAGTATGTGATATATAGGAGTTTAAAATGTAGAAACAGAAGGAAGAAAGACTGGGGATGTTTGTACATTTGTAACCCTCTGAAGTAGCTATACTACATTAGTGATATCTCTACAGCAGTTCAGCATTTTAGAATAAAAAAAACCCCACACCATCATTTTCCATGTAAACACTGAGTTTGACATTTAGTTTTGCCATTTGTTTTACTGGTTGCTTTGGCAACTAATAAATAGTTTGTGTTAAGTGCTTTAGCAGCCAGTCATTCTGTGGAAATGAGGATTGTCTAATCCTTGTGCAAGTTCTTGGTCATTGCTTCATGTGTACTATGTCTGCTTTTTTTACACAGGACTTAAGGTAGAAATGGAAGAACTAAGTTTTCTTCACATAAATTTACAGACTGTTCAGAAAACTTTACTCTTTGGTTTCCAGTCCCTTCCTCTGTGATACTTTCCTGAGAAACTTTTACAACTCACTGGAATATTTTTGAAACAAATCAATACCAGACAAATCTGTGGATTTGACATGTTATCGACCACTAAATCCAGCTGGAATTAGTGTACTGTGTTTTTTTTCTTAACATACCAAAGCTTCACAAAAATAGTAGAAAAATATTCTATCAAAACAAAGTTTCCAGAGAGAGAATGACTGTGCTCAGTTTTTAACTTTATTGCTTTCTATTACTTTCTGTGACTTCCTTACCAAACAAGTCTAATGTCCCAGTTCATTGATGCTTATTTTAACTGCCAAGCTATCATCCTGAGGAATGTTACAAATATAAACCAGCCAGAGGACAAAGGGCTTTCCTGCCTTGTTTTTTGGAGGTTCAGTTGGCTTTGGTTGTTTGGTTTTGACTCTTTTCACAGCTGTCACCTGAAATAGTTTCTTTTAAAAGTTGGGGGGTTTTTTGATGGATTGGTTAATGTGTTTGGTTGAACCCAAACTTCAGAGTTTCCCTGCAGCTATACTCTCATGATGGCTATGTCTTCATTGCCAATCTAGATGTCACCCAAGCCCATATAGTGCCTTGCAGATCCAACTGCAAAAACTTCAGCATTTTTGCTGAAGTGTAAGTCTGGATTTTGTGCATTCCACTGGTACAGAGTAAGTAACACAAATGCTGGCAATTAGTGATTCCATAAAAGTGACACTTGAAATTGAAAATATCACTTCTGTCCAGGAAGCATTTGAAGGAAATACACTCAAGTGTGCTTACTGTGCAGTCAGAAGTGTGTGTGTGTGTGTGTGTGTGTGTGTGTGTGTGTGTGTGTGTGTGTGTGTGTGTGTGTGGGAGTGACAGCTTTTGGGGAGCTTGTAGGAGTATGGGGAGGTGCAGTCAAGGACTCAGATTCTTGTTTTTAGTTTGCTCTTGTCTTAGAAGCAGCCGTAACGTACATGTCTCTTACATGTTGTATGCATTAGTAGGCTTTTGTTGAATTGTAAAGCAATACTCTGAAAATTAAAACTGTTCTTTTACAATAGCCATTATTCTAGATGTAATTTTTTCTGTCATTCTTGATTCTATGCACAAAATTCATCTAAAGTTATTTATTGTGTGTTTTGTAAGTAGGTCTTTCTCTTTGAAAGTTTTAATTATCATACACTGGTTACAATGAAAACAGAGTAGTAAAAATTTACAGTGGAGATTTAACTAGAGAGTCTGTGGCTTGGAATGTCTTTATTAAGTTTTAGAAACAGAGCTGGTAAGTATCTGATTTACTTCTTAACTGCTCACCAAAAAATAATGAATAGTTGAGACTGTTCTGCCTTCCTGAAAAATCACTCAGTTCTTCGTCATATAATATGCAACTCATTTTAAATTTTTAGTTTGCATATCTAGTACTGGTTTATTGATAGGTTTTTAGTGGAGAAAAATTGTGACCTGTAACTCCCTCACCCTGTTGCTTTTTTTAAAAGCTCTGGGGACTGTAAATGTTCACATGTTTTACTGAAGGATTGCAAAAGTAACATTCATTTATAACATTTGAAGGATTATTCATGGAAAAATTATGCAAAGGAAAAAACAGTGAGATCCTTTGGGATATGTGTAAACTTTTCCAAATGTTCTTGCCACAGATCTCTGAACAGCACTCGGCTCGCTCTGATGAAGTTGTCTCACGTTCCCTAATGCAAACAAATTTTTAATAACATTTTAATATTTTTATACCTCATTCCTGTGCATGTCAGCATAATCTTGAAAATGATGCTGAGAAATAATGAAAACCAAACTAACCCTTGTTCATGCCAGCTGACTGGAAAATCCTGCTAATAGTGCTTTGTCTCCATGAAAGACAAAATAACAGAATAGCAATCATGGTAACAGTATGCACTAGGAGTGGAGCCAGAAGAGTAAAGACAAGAGTTAGCAGTAGCAGATGACTTCACTTATTGGAAAAAGGGGCAAAATAACTCAATCCCAAATGAATTTAAATATTGGAATTTTGTTATCAGCAGTATCAGGCATAACTTCCCCAGCTAATTGCTCAGCAGTCTGGTATGTCCATAAACATCCCTTGGTCTGTGCAGTTTTCATCAGTATCTCACTGCTTACCCTCTTTGGCATCCTTCTTGGCATGGGCTCTCTTTGTCTCTTACTCCTTTACAGAAATGAGGTCATCTGCCCTCTGCCCCATAACTCTTGCTGACACTCACTGCACCCCAGATTTCTTGCTGAACTGAGTGTAGTTGGCTGAGGAGAGCTCTATAAACTTCACCGTTCTTCTTCATAGACATTTGGCAGCAGAGCAGATGCAAAGACTTTGTAAAGGTGTTTGAGTTCAAATTCTTTTTACCTTAGCACAGAGCTAACAGAGCTAAACTGTATATAGATTTCCTTCTCTTGCCTTGGAGATGAGGAGGATGCAGAATTACATTGAAAATGGTCACTCCAGACATAATGATACCTGCACAGTTGCTATTTCTGTTTTCATCTGATCCCACAAAGCATTCTGTTTTCTGCCATTGGGATCTTCACTAAAGACACCTAACTAGGAATTTGAAAAAGTCACAAAATCACGGCATAGTTGGAAGAGACCACAGTGGGTCATCTAGTCCAAGCTCCCTGCTCAGGTAGGGTCATCCTACAGCACATGGCACAGGATTGTGTCCAGATGGCTCTGGAATACCTCCAGTGGAGGAAATTCCACAGGCTCTCTAGGCAGCCTGTTCCAGTGGTCTGTCAACCCAGGTCCATTTTCTTCTTCCACAGGACTGGTGCAAGCAATTGTGATTGCCATATGTAATAGCAAGGAAGCCAAGCTGGACTGTTGTCTTAAGTTGTAAGACTCTTACACCTATTTCCACAAATTCTGTCACCCTTGACACATCACACCTTAAGCCTGGCAATATTTTTATGTGAACTGAAATTTTATTCCCTAATATTATTTTCATATTATTCATAACATTCCCTAATATTATATTACAATCTGAGATGTGGAGTCCTTTTAGACATACTGCATCATTTGTTTCAGGGGTAGGGGGGCGGTTTAACAAACTTTTTCTGTTCTGAAGCTGTCCAGGTAATAAAAGCTCTTGCTGAAATCAAGCAATTACCATCTTTATAATGATCAGTCTTTAAATAGTTTCATGTTGCAATCATATTAGTGTAAATTTCAGTCCATGCTCTCTAAAGGAAGGGAGAAAAAAAGGGAGCGTAGAGTGAAAAGTCTCTTAACTGTTTTTTCTTGCTAGATAATACCTCTTAATCTTGGTAGGTTTTGATAGTAACATTTGAGCCTACCTGGAGTCAAATCCAGCCAACTCTGGTTTTGTAATGGCTTGATTGTGTCAGCATTGGACTTGTTATTTTGCTGTTCTTTCTGATAAAGTAATTTTGGCGCAGTCTCATGCTTTTATTTTGTTGCGTATCAATGTTTTGGAATGAAGTTAATCGAACTGCTTTCAGGTCTCTGCTTCTCCACAGTGAGAAACTTAAACTTCTAAACTATTATGTGTTACAATATTTAACAGTTATTTTTACATGTGGCGCAGTGTCTGTGTGAAAAAGCACTGTACTGCACTGATAATCCTTTAGAGCTGTGCCTTAAGATTGCTACTCTTTCACAGGCTGTGGTTTCAGTAGCTTGTTAAAAATAATACTTCAGTAGCATTCAGTGAATTTAAAAGAATTTAATGTCGTCCACTTGAAAAAAACTTAATGTAAATCAGGATTGAGAAGTGGCACCAGAAAGACCTGAATGACACAGCAGGAAGCAATATAAAAATGAACAAATCCTGCAGCCAGATTAAGGGACAAGCTTCAGAGTGGGCACATTAACACTGAAGTTTATGCTAAATTTCAGGTGAAACTTGCTGATAAATGCTCATAATTTTCAGGGAAATTTTCTTTTAGCTGCCCCTATCTTTGTACTGGATTTCAGTTCCACTATATTTTAGGCTTCTTAGCAGGTAATAACCACCTCAATAGTCCTAAGTATTTTTCTGTTAACAAATTGAAAAGTATCTGATGGAAAGGCACTACAAACAGAGCTTGTAGCGCAAACTCCTTTTTTTGGGAACCTAGTCCATCGGAAGAACTGGAGGTTTTCAAACTAAAGAACTTAAAATTATTTCTGAAATTCTGAATGCATTTGTTTTGTGTCTGCATAAATTTTACTTTGTAATGAAAACCTGTGGTGAAAGACTTTAGTGAAATGTATATTCTTGCTACTAATGCAGCAGATAAGATTTTTCAGGCCTAATGGTGAAACATGAATCCATACAGTTTTTACATTAAACTAGGCAAAACATAATTGCGCTCATAGTCATACTTTTTCTGTCCTAATTTGTGCTTCACCTCCATGGCAGAAATGGAAGATGAACTGCTTTGGTTTTAGGGAAGAAGCTTCCAGTGTTGTGTTACAGCCGAAATGCATCAAGATTTTAGTTGTATGTGCAGCAAGAACATTGTACTCGGCAGTCTCCAACCTCCCAGATGTGTGTCTCTGGGTGAATCTCTGGATGAAGCAACAACTGAAAGTGCATTTTTAAAAACTGCATGTGGCCATTAAGTATAAGACCTTCTCTGAAGCTGCATATGCCGGTGACTGATGCTATGACTGTTGTATTTCACAAATTCTCAATTGTGTGATGGTAGCAAAGACAGGCAGGCAAAAATGCTGTCCTGATGGTATATATGAATGAGGAAGAAAACAGGCTTAAAAACGGTTGTGTCTTTGTTCTCCTTCTAAATTGATGATCTGATGAATAATACTACTGATGATTCCTCTAACAAACTTGTCCCTCCTCTCTGTATTGCTAAAAGTTGTTTTGTCTTTTTGCTTGTCTTGGGGCTCCCTTCATTATTAATTAAGCAGCATAATGGGCTGTTTGCTCAAATGTGGAGAACACTCTGTGGATTAAATCTTTCCACTTACTGCTAGGGAAAAAACCCTTTGTAGTATTTCCTAGTTACAACCCAGCTCACAGTGAAATTCTAGAGTCTAGGCTATGGGAAAATAAAAATACAAGAAATTTGGAATTCATTTTTGTGTTTCATACAACTTGATGTAAGTCTATATTGCAGAGTGAGTATGGACAGTAAAGCATCTTGCATTTATTTGGTTTGGGGTTTTTTTGGCTCTTACTGGGACAAACTCATTACTGCTTCTCCTATTTCTTCTTGTGTCTCATGAATCCTCAGTTCAAGGCAGAGGAAGTTGATACCTTCTGTGCTTCAGGATAGAGAGAGTAGCCTATATAACAAATAGAAAAACAATGTCTCAAGTAGGGAGAGACTCACAAGGGTCATTGAGTCCAACTTCCTGCTCCTTGCAGGGCTACATCAAACTATGTCACTAAGAGTGTTATCCAGACTCACCTTGTACTCTGACAGGCTTGCTGCCATGACCACTTCCCTGGGAAGTCTTGTCTCTCAGACTTTAACTTTTTCTGTTAAAAGTTCATGTTCACATCCTGTTGTCAAACTGTGCAGTGGAATGTTGATGTTTTGGATTGGTTTTGAGGTTTTTTTCTGTTTCAGTTTATTACTTACTTGATGCCAGACACCTTTTGTAAAGATTCTGATGATGATTGTACATGGCCTTTCACATCACAAAGTTTCTTCTTGTGTCAACCTCTTAGCGGGTGCGTTTTGGTTAGAGTCCAGAAGCTGACTAAGCTGAGGTTGCTGGAGCCTCCAGGAAGTGATTCTTGTAATGTAGACGGAGGTCTGTTCTGCTGGTGCCTGGACTGTCCCAAGGAGAAGGATGTGGGGCAGATGGCGACTTTCATGGCCACTGTTCCCACTCTCATCACAAGCACCAATGCCACAGCTAGATGTTTAAAAGTGAAATCTCAATTGTTTCCTGTGAAGCCAAGAATAGCTTGGCATTTACTGAGGATGATGGTAGGCCTTGTTTTCCACTGTGTTGCAAAGTTCACTGCCTGCTTTTTGCAAACAGCATCAAAGAGCTGGAACAAAACCAGTTTGTCCATGTTTTCTTTGAGGCCTCATAAAATCTGTAAATTGAGAGGAAGAATGATTGCAGTGAAACATCTCTAGAGCTCATAGATGTTTGAGAAGTAATGCATCTGTCTGGCCATTAGGTATATGAAAAGCCCCTGCTTTCTCTTACATGCTCAAGCTGTGAGTCACTATGAGCAGATTGTTTACAGTTTATTCTCAACATGAAGCTGTGAACAAAATTCAAAACACGTGTGAACGTTCCTGTTCACACCTGAAGTACAAACTGACTTTATGGCTCTGCATATTACACTTTGGCACATCCAGCTGTTTTAAGGATGCCAAGAGTTTTTGGAGTTCATTGGTAAAAGTATGAGCAAAACCGTTTTAAAAATTACTTCCAGGGAGTTCAAGATTATGAAGATGAATTTGTAACAAAAATGGATGGTGTAACCCTAATGTGCAAGAAACAGTGCTTCAGAAATGGTGCCTTTTGGTTATCTGTAAAAATCCATTTTAATCAGTGCCTAAACACACCAGCCAATGAAATTTCTGGGATTTGCATCAGTTCAGTGTTAAATAATCTCTGTCTTTTAGGTCCATCTGACCTGTCAGCAATTATGAAATTCAGCAGGAGACCCACGTGTCCTGATGCCTCAGTAGCAGCAAGTCTATCTACACCTCCTGTACCAAGGCACCGGAAGAGTCACAGCCTGGGAAACAAGTGCGTGATGCCAGTGTCTCATGCTCAGGCAGTTACATGTGTCATAAAGATGTAAGATAGCAGCAGAACATGGTAGTATCTGTCCTTCCCATTTCTTGTATTGCAAGAGTGTTTCAGGCTTTACTATGTGTTCTCTCGGTTTTCTCTTGACACTTTTGTTACTTTTGCTGACTCTATCCTCTGCTAGTGCCAGGCATTGGCAATACTTGAAAGCTGCTTATCCGCTTTGGTCTGTGGATTCCTGGTGTGTCTCCTTTTCCTGGGTTTCTGCTTTTGCTGCCACCAAGGGTGTTCAGGTTTTGTATGGAGAGGAGTCAAAACATTTACAACTTCCCAGCTGCAGAAATTTAATAACTGTTACTGACAAAGAGAAGTAAAATCTGTAACTTGTTTAGGTAGTAAAGGAGCATATGTACAGTAAGTGGTAGTGTATAATTGCCTGCTGATGAGGCAGAGGCTGAGTGGTAATAATGTGAGCCAAGGGTGGCTGTTAGATGACGTAAGAGGGATTTCATGTTCTTCTCTTCTTCCATGTTGCAGTATGATGTGTCAGTTGAGCGTCGTGGAGAGCAAAAGCGCCACGTTTCCCACGGAGCGGCCGCGGCACCTGCTGGATGACAGCGTCCTGGAGTGCCACAGCCCAGCGCGGGGCCACGCGCCCAGCACGCGCCTGGCCAACGGCCTCTCCATAGGTACCGTCCCCTGCTCCTGTCCCAGGGCGCTGCAGACTCACAGATGTCTGAAAAAGTAGGGAATTAGGAAGATCATTAGTTCCCATGCAAAGACTGATTGTTTTCATGGAAGAAAGTAGATCAGAACTGCTACCTGGTCAACGTTACCTCAGCTTTCCTCAGTTATCCACTGATGCTTTTGGTAAAAGTGGCATGAAGGAAGATTGGTTTTGTAGATGCTCGGTATGTGACACAAAGTGTTTGTCAGCTTTCACAAGGGGAAAAGCGGATATATATTTTAAAAGCTACATTTACACAAAGAAAACTTTGATTTTAACTATATATTTTAGAAGATGGGAGAATTGTTTGGCTGTACTCTCTGAGAATTAAAAAGAAACGTAAAAAGAACACAATATGGTATTATAATTAATAAAACAATTATTATAATATCAAAAAAGTGATCAAGAATATGTGTTCTAAGCAAGACAAAGCCACCTTTTAAGAGACTAGGACTATTTCTAGAATAGGAAATTGACTGTGAAAGATAGCACATTACTTGGATGAGAGTTAGACACTGAGATGATCTTTGCACTTCTGGAAATACAGGCACAGCTCACTGTGTTAAAACAGAGCATTAGAAGATCAGTCCTGGGCAAATTAAAGCTGTGAGCCAAATAGTTATGCCACAAAAGGAGGGACAAATTGGTGATGGTCTTGGAGGAGAAATGGGAACTTTAGTTACGAATACCATCATATGTATTTTTAATAACTGCTAGCAGCAGCATACTGCTGACATATCCTTTATTAGAGTTGTGTTTGCGTCTTGAAAATGAACTGTGATACCATATCTAATAACTTCAGTCGACTTATGGATATTGTGGTACAAATACTGTCTTACAAAGGAGCTGGATTTTATGTTCCTGAAGTGCTCAGCTTCTGAAGTAAAAGCATGATGAAAATTAAAGTAATGGTATTAAAACACAGCAGTAACGTGAGTTAAGAGTGAGATACTATAAATGAAGTGGCTCATGTAAGCCTCTTCCAACTAAAGATTTTACCATGAACTCTAAACACTTCTACTTCAAAACATGATTTGAGTAAATGGTGTCCACAGTACTATATAAAAGAGTATTCTGGTGATCCACATACATTGGCTTTGTATTTTCCCATGGGTGGTTTTCTTACTCCTTCTCTGTACTACTCTCTTTCTAGATAGCAGTGAAAGCTCAGAATTTAGTGAGGAGCTGCCGTCAGGGCTTGAAAGGTGAGTTAGTCTTCATGTACACTCACTGAGCACTCTACAGACTTAGCTAAGAAATTCAAAAATGATCCCTAACATAGGTAAGCCCTAAATCAATAGTTATTTTTATCAAATTATTGATTAGTTAGGGAAAAAGTGGCAAACATTTTGAAATAAAGCACTGTAAAGGTATTGGACCTGAAAAGATTGGGAGCTATCTCTGTCATGTGTACCAAACCCTAACTGTTGAAGTCTCAAACTAGAATTGCCCTCACCAGATGTTTGCATTCACAAACAGGGGTCGTTTATATGCCACGCTGGGGCCTAACTGGAGGGTACCAATCCGAAATTCTCCTAGGAGTCGAAGCTGTGTCTACAGGTACAGTTCAGGGTCTACCTCTTTCATTGTATGGTGCTAAACTTCAATTTGGGTCTTTATGCTTTCCTAGTGTAATGTATTTTGTGTCCAAATATCCTCATATGACCGTAACAATTCACAAAGTCTCCCCTTCCTGCTTGTAAAAACTTCTGCTAATGATAAAGCAGGGTTATGGCCTATTCAGATGAAATTCAGTTTAGTTATTGATTTAACTAATGATGTCTGGCTTCCATTTTGCAGAAAACTAGTCTTTACTTAGGGTTTTATGAAACCTTTACAGAAGCAGGTTTGTCATGAAGGCCATCTTTGACTCCTGTGACAAGTAATGATATTAGAAGGATACCTTCTTGACCCTTTCCCACAATCTATTTCCTGATTTACAGGACAGCTACCCATAACATCTGTTTGTGTCAGAGAGCTATAGTATGGTGTGTTGATTTTGTTCAGTAAAAGGGTATTACCTTGGACCTCAAGTAAGAGAGGGAACATATGCAAACCATATGTTGCAGGCACTCACAGTGTTGCTAGTCACTAAGACATGGACTTTCCAGAAGCAGGTAATCCATTTACAGACCACAGAGAGGTGACACAGAAAATTTTATATCGTTTGAGGGATAAAAATCATTCCTTGCATATATACCTAACCTGAACTTGATAAATTCTGTGATGCTAGCAAGTGATGACTTATGTTTGAACAGTTAAGAAAATAGGGCCCTGACTCAGTATTCTGCAAATACTGTGATTTAGTTGCCATTTAAATCCAGTCAGATTTTATTTGGTTTAAATTAGTTTGCTTCAGCCATTGTAGAAGTATTGATATAATGTATAAATGTAATTACAGCTGCTTTACCTGCTAGTAACGTCTGATAGCAGTACAAGCTAGAGGTTAGACAGGAGTAAAAATGCATACTTTATAAATTCATAAAGGAATACATTTTGGAACAGTATTTAAGCTATTGTACCTGCTCCGGGAAAATAGTTTTTTAACACGACCATGGTAGATCTGTTTAAAAAACATACACAAGCTAGAAATATAAAATGTAAGAAGATAAAAATGTGAAAAGCCTATTAAATCCACAAAGAAGAATTATTCCCTAAAATACATTTCTTATGTTTATCCACTGTCAAGTAATTCTAATGCTTGTGGTCATTCTTCCTTTTCTGAAACCTTCTACTGCCTCTGTCAAATACAGAATTGGCAAGAATGCACATTAGCAGAGACCAGGCAGGTGCATGCAATGGAAGAAGATGCACCTGCCAGTTGGAAGAGCTTTTCTTCTCTAGATGTGGTTGTGCATGTCACTTGGCACCAGAATGAGTTCGTACTCGTTTGTAGACAGAATAGTGTTCCTTTCACAACTGAGAGGTAGATCATGCACGTCCTTTTCCTCGTAGTCATTATTAGACATGATTTCGTTGGCGCTGATAAACCTTCTCGGTCCATATCAGAACATCAGGGTTGTGATCACATGGGAATGAAGAGAAGTTAGCAGCAGATAACCTACCAATCAGTATTTGGTTGAGACGTTTTTAATGGCTGTTTGCATTTCTAACTTTGCTTGCACGTGGGCTCTATCACTTGTATCTCTTTCTCACTGTTGTATGTTGGAAGTTTTTTGTTCATTCTGGAAAAGGAAAAACTATTGTGATCTCTGTACAATAAATTATTTAGCATTTTTATATAGTTTTCCCAACTCTTTTCCAATTAGGCAAGGTATTTTCATTAAACTTAAAATAACATTTGTGGGAGCTCTTATTGCCAAAATTGTAAGCCACAAATTTCCAGAAATTCAGATAATTTCTGTAATTTACTGGAATAAAAAAGAAAATTGCCTGTTTTCACTTTGACTTTGGGTTTCAGTATTTATTCTGTTTTGTTTTTTCATGTCTAAGCCCCCAGACTAGAACCTTTTGTTGATTTGCTATTTTTGAAAGATCCTGGTTCCTATTTGATAGCTAGGTTAGGAAAATACATATTCTAGAGTCACATTTCAGATGATACAGTATACGTAAAGCAGTGCAGGATAGATATCTTTAGAGCTAAATTATATTGCTTACTTACCGTCCTTATTTGTCTGCTCAAATACAATAGAGGAATGCTTTGTCTCTCCAGCCCAACGGGCACGTGTAGCTGCACAGCAGGTGGTTCCACAGGAGTCATCACCATGGAAGGGCCTTTAAGAAGAAAGACACTGCTCAAAGAAGGCAAGAAACCTACTGTAAGTGATTCTAACTATAATTATTCCTATGATCGTAATTCATTAGTGGCTGTTTTAATTTTCAGGATTACATTAAACCTGCAGCTTGATACCACATGAAACAACGGTTTTATCAATTGTAATCTTCTGATCAAAGTTATAACAAGGTTGTAACATTTGTGTGTCATTTGATCTACAGCGGTTTTGCTTCTCCCTGCATTTGCAAGTCACGTTTCTAGCTGTAACAGCAGAGCAGGAGTGAAGCAATTGTGTAACCAGCAAGCAGTGTTGTGAGGGCAGAAATAAATCTTGTGGCACTGCCTGATGACCCAGAGCATCCTGATACTTTCCAGCTAAATAACCCTGACAAAGGTAGATATTGCAGGATGGATAATGTCTGCATTACATTTCTGTGACAGGAGGTAGATTAATAACTTTTAACAAGTTTGTAGATTACAGAACTTGCAGTGGCACTCATAAAAGACTGAAGAGGGAGATCTTCAATATAGAATTTTCAAGGGAGGGTGCAAATTCAATTGAACATATTTCTACAATATATTTTGGTGCTTTTGTGGTATCTCATTAAAATGAAAAGGCTGCAGGGCAGCCACCCATAGCACCAAAGTCATGGCAATTCATAGGTAACCTGAATTCATGGGTTTCACATGGTTCTAGTCCTATGCATTTGGTAATTTCTTTGTTTCCTGTAGAGTTGATTGATGTATTTCACATGCAACCCAGTTTAGTTTGGAGCTAAAAGATCTGAAGAATTGCAGAGTTCTCAACTCAATAATTTTTTTTTATCAAAAGTCTAAGATCTGTCCAGCAGAAGGCAACACACTATTCTACTCTGAAACAATCAGTACTGACACTTTTATGAGATAGCCAACTAAGTAGGATTGTATTCACAGCCAGCCATCAAAATTTAGGTCGCTGGGCTGATTTACACCAGGAGACACTCTGTATCTCCATTCCTTGCTTCGGAAATTAACTTTGGTAGCACCTGGACTTGCCTGTGAATAGATTTTTGAAATGTCAGAGATATGCAGAGTTTTTCCTAATTTTTTTCCTTTTTCATTCAGCTCTCCTCGTGGACTAGATACTGGGTTACGCTTTCAGGATCAACTCTTCTGTACTTCGGAGCAAAAGCTTTAAGAGGCACTGAAAGAAAACATGTAAGCTTTAAATTTATTCTAAAAACAGAAACTAAATACTCGTAAGTAGATCTGGAAGGGCATCCAAAGTGTACTTTCTGTTCCAGGCTAAGCCATATTTCTGCACAACTTTTACAGTCAAAAGTTAATCTCTGCTACAGTCTCAGCTATGACTGACTTGTCTGTCTTTTCCAGTATAAATCTACACCTGGGAAAAAAGTCTCCATTGTGGGCTGGATGGTGGCACTGCCTGACGACCCAGAGCATCCTGATATTTTCCAGCTAAATAACCCTGACAAAGGTAGATATTGCAAGATGGACAATGTCTGCATTACATTTCTGTGACAGGAAGCAGATTAATATCTATTAATGAGCTTGTAAATTATAGAACTTGCAGTGGCACTCATAAAGGACTGAAGAGGAAGATCTTCAATACAGAATTTTCAAGGGAAGGTACAAATTAAATTGAGCGTATTTCTACAATATGCTGTGGTGCTTCTGTGGTGCCTACAGAGGGAGTGCTTTATTTTGACAGTTACTGTAAGTTTTGCAGAAATTCCCCAACCAATGAAATTTCAATATGTCCATGAGTTTCCATGCATTGATCTCCAAGTCTCTGAATAGCTTCCTTAAAATCAGTTAGTATCAAATCCTGACTTAACACTGAGGCCAATTAAAATATCAAACCATTTACCAAAATAAGTCTGCTAAGTAATTATTAAATGCTTTTTAATAATTAATTTTGCAGTGCCATAACTCTTTTCCCTTGATTAAAACTTCAAAAGATAAGAAAACTCCTGGAGTTACTTTGCACTTTGAGTGGTTGCTTACAGATTCTTGAGGCTTTCTTCACTTTTCATGTTTTCAGCTTTGGTGCTGGATATGGAGCTGCATCTACTGTGTGCAGTGCATCTTTTGGGTGTTAACTAAAATGCGTAAAATATTTGATTGCAGGAAACAATTTGCACTAGGACATTGAAGAAAACTAAGTTTACAGATACGAAAAACTTTATCAGAAGCCTCGATGAGAAGAAAGCCAGGATTAAATTAGATCTGACCTACCTGGTCTTTTCTGTGGCTGTAATTTGGCCTTTCTGCCTATGAGGCCACATATGTTCTCATACTTGCTTCCCCCAGCGATTGCTGGGTAACATGCCTCACATGGGCTCTGTTATATTAGCAGCATGATGTTTGAGCATTTGAGGTGCAAATGAATTTAAGAGTTTACTTCAGGACTTCGGCTTCTGCACAGAAATCAGAGTCCTTTGAAACTACATGTCTGTCTGCAAATTCAGAGTCTTTCATTTTCTTGTTTTTGTAGGCAATGTTTACAAGTTTCAGACTGGTTCAAGGTTTCATGCAATATTATGGCATAAACACTTGGATGATGCGTGCAAAAGCAACAAGCCTCAGGTAAGGTTATGAAAACTATTTCTACCGACTTTTTCCTGTTTTCCAGAAAATCCTTACTAGAAAAGATTTCTCTTTCAATCTGTGTGCACACAAATTCTTGTAGGGACAGACATAATTCCTCATCCATTTTTTCAATAGGAGAAAGAAAAATTATTTGAAATTAGAGAATTCCCATCAAATCAGGTTTTGTGCAGGTCTAGCTATTGGTTTGGTAACCTTAAGAGCGTATAACCTCTACTCTTAGTTGCTTCAAGCAAGATAACCTCATCTCTTCTTCAGAAGGGACTGTTTCATGGAAAATGAAAGCAAGCATACTAGGATGGACTCGATGATCTTAGAGATCTTTCCTAAATGTAATGATTCTATGAGTAATTTACAATCTCTTCCAGGTACCTGCTAATCTAATGTCATTCGAATAATTTCCTCTCCTACCTGGTGTGACTTCAAGTGCCAAACTGAAGAAACAGGTTATTGTTCTCTAAGGAGGAAGAGGAGAATGGTTTTCCTGACATGAGCCAGCCACAGATGTTTCAGCACTTTCCTATTAACTTGAAAGTGATTCTGACACAGCTTTTAAAAGCAGAAAGTGAATGTTGTCCCTAGGACCAGATAAAGTCTCATGCACTGAGTGAAATCAGACAAGTTAGATGGACAGAAGCTTAATCCTGACTCCTGCAGGATTCTAGAGCCCTCAACTATTTGTGGTCAGAGACTGCATGAACTGATATTTGACCACAAACTGAGCATCATATCTTCTGCCTATTCTTTTTTAAATGGTTCTTTTTATTGTTAAGCTGCTTTGTGTGACTGAAGAATATTTGGCCCATGTTGGGTTTCAATTCTTTCTAATGCACAGAATGATTGACAGTGTTAACTTGCTCCAAAGTGTCGATTAGAATAGAAAATTGTGGAACAACATTTTTATAATCTAAGTGCACTGAGTTGCTTGGCAATGTGGCTGCCTCAAATTTTCTATTAAATCTCTGGACAATTCTGCTCTTTATATTTGAGCTATTTGGGAAAAATGTATTTTGGCAGAGGACAGTTGGTTTTCTTTTTCATTCAGCTATTTCACTCAGGAACACCCTGGTAATGGATTTAAGGCTGTTTCAATTTACGTTGTGCTGAAGTTTGTCTTTCATTCTTTTACCAGTGACATAGTTGCTTATAAATTTGGTGTTTTGGTTCAGTCTGAATGTTGTTCATTTCAAATCCCTTAGTACAGGGAAGCAGGTAATTAGGTGTTACGTATCACATGTTCCTGGCTCCTCAAAATTATTTCATATCATTGTTTCTGTTCTTTCTGTGGATGACATGTATATGTTGCAACTTCGGGTCATTAGTACTGGTAGATGGTATTGCTATTATAAAATCATGATGGCAGTGAAAGACTGTCTAACAGTGGAGCAAGTACAAAGAAGCCTCCACACCAACATCCAGAGAACAAACAATCAAACAAAAAAAGTGTAACTGGGCCTTCTCCTCTGAAAGAACTCTCTCTATGCTGTATTCCTGCTGTGCCCTGGCACTCCTGCAGTCAGAATCTTTTTCTGTTTATATGTTAAATTCATTACTTTTTCTGTTTGTAACTCTTGCCATATGGCATCAATATTCAGACTTCATCAATCACCAGAAAACCTCTTCTGACTTTCCTAAGATCGTGTAGAGGAAAAATTGACAAGTCAGCCTCTACAGACCAGGGAACACTGTGGAAGTCAGTTTAAGTTAACAGAGCCTCTACTAGAACAAGCTCCCTGGCATTAGCAGTATGTATTCTGTGGACTTCCGTGATTTTCTACATTTTTATTTTGAGACTTCTCTAACAAAGGAGGAAAGAATACCTGTATTGTTAAATGGAGGTCAAAAGTAAATTTTTTGTTCTTTTAAGAGTTTTTCAGTTACAATCCTGAAAGCCTAATACATACCAGCTTTTCAAAAAAAACAGTTCCTGGTGACAACTGCATTTAGATCCTGGGACATGGGAAAGTGTATGTCAAGTTGACAAAGTTTATTTGATAACTGAGGAACTGTGTGAAAAGAGTGGTAATGCAAAATATATTTATAACATTTTTCTCTTTTTTTGCTAACTTAAGAGAACTTTGAACTAGGAAAAGCATCATTTTCTGCAAGGGCAGAGCATCTAACACCATTAGAGATGGTGTAGAAGCTTTTGAATGTGGTAACCAGTCACCAGTAAATGACTTCAGACTGTTAGACTATGATATAGTCTGAATTATTCTCCACCTATGGACTTCTGTGATTAGTCATCAATGAGATTAAACATCTTTTCAGTATAGCACAATTGTGAAATTGCTGCACAGTATTGAGAAATTCAGATTGATGGCAGTGTAAGAATACTAGTAAAACATCTTAAACCAATTTTAAATTAGTCTTTAAGTATTAAACAGTTCATAGCTGCTGATTAGACGTGTTATGATGCCATTTGGTACCACTTGCTATTATCTGGGACTTCTATGGTTAATTGAACGCTGCTATTGAAATACAATGTATTGCCTGTTACTACTGATTGTTACAGCATTTTCACAAAAAATATCACAAACCATACAAGTTTTCCTCCATCAAAGAGAATAACTGCAATCGCTATGTAAAAGTAAACATTATGTCAAAATTACTGTTTTCAGAATTGTGAAGATATAAAAACTGTAGGTAATATTATTAGTTTATTAAATGTGCAATTTTGATGAAATTCAGTGCCAAAATGCATGTTTTTCCAAATAGCACTAAAAGGAGGCAAAGAAACTAGTTTTCAAATTGAGACTGACTTGTCACATTATAATGTTAACCAATTTCAACATTTTGGTTTGTTTTGTGTGGAAACTGTTGCACTATTTTTGGCTGTATTTTCCAGCAGTCCACTGCATGCCCTTTGTGTAAAGGATTCTTTCTATAATTCTTGTGAACTGTCTCACCTGTAAGGACTCTGGTGTCGGAATCTAGATTTTTGGCAAAGTATTTTGTTACCTCAGTCTTGTATCAAGTTGCTGCATTTTTCAGTTTGTTACATTGATAATAATGATTGTTTTGCTAATTAAATACTTTAATGTAAAAAAAAAGTTTGTTTACTACAACAGTAATTGCATTTGGTTGTAAGTTTAAAAATGTGCAGGGTATGTATGCTGTTGACAATAAAATATTCCGAAAAAGAACAGTAGAGGTACGTTAGGAATGTTTTAGCTCAAAGGCAGCATGCATGTTTTATTTGTGAATGAATGATAATACAGTTGAACAGACTTTATAGAGCATAGTATCTAGCCATTTAGTAGCATAAATACAACAGAATCAACATTTCTAGGATAAAATTGAAAAAGCCTCCAAATTTGCAGCTTTTTCAAGTGAGATTTGGAAAGTCCAAAGAAGTAGAGAGAAACTTAAATTTCTTTGCACTTAAGATTTAACTCAGCAGGTTTGCAGATGACACCAAGCTGAGTGGTGCAGTTGCCACAGTTGAAGACTGGGGCCATCCAGAGGGGCCTGGACAAGCTTGATGAGTGGCTGGGGCTGACATATTTCTAATGAACACATCAAGAGCAAGTCTGCTGAGGACTCAGGTGCTGGTGGATGAGAGGCTGGATATATTCTGGGCTGCATCAAAAGCAGTGTGGGCAGCGGGTGACAGAGGTGATTCTGCCCCTCCACTCAGCTCTTGTGAGACCCAATGTGGAGTGCTTCATCCAGCTCTCGAGTCCTTGGTACAGGAAAGACATGAACCTGTTGCAGTGGGTCCAGAAAAGGGCCACAAAAATAATCAGAGAGCTGGAGCACCTCTTATGAGGAAAGGCTGAGACAGATGGAATTGTTTAGCCTGGAGAAGAAAATGTGCCAAGGAGACGTTATTGCCGTCTTTCAGTACTTAAAGGGGATTACAGAAGAGATGGGGACAGATTTTTTTAGTAGGGCCTGTAGTGATAGGAGAAGGGATAATAGTTTAAAACTAAAGGAAGGTTGATTCAGACTAGATACATGGAAGACATTTTTTGCAGTGAGGGTAATGAAACACTGGTTTGAGCAGAGAGGCGGTGGATGCCCCATCCCTGGAAGTGTTCAAGGTCAGGTAGAAGGGCTCTGAGCAACCTGGTTGAAGATGTCCCTGCTTATGGCAGGGGAATTGGACTATGTGATGCAGCTAAAACCATGTTTTATTTCTTATGCAAGGTAAATAGGCTCCAGATTATGAGTGGCAATGAAGGTCCTTTAATTTCTGCAGAAACGTAATTTCATGAGCAGTTGCCTCAGAGAAAAATTACATGTGAAAATGAGAATTGTCTGAGTGAAAAATTAATGTGAAGATGAGAGCAAAACAAGCTAATATAAAAAAAGTTACTTCTACAGCTGAAGAGGAAAGCATTGTAAATATTTTATAAAGGAAGGATCTGTAAGTGTCTCTCATTTCTATCAAGTGGTTCTTTTCACTAATAGCATCAGTTAAAATGGGAAAATTGACTGGAATTCTCCTCCTTCCCATAGGTAACAAGATAGAAAATAAACAAAGTGAGCATGTTAGGAAGGAAAACCAACAATCACAATATCCCAGGTTGACACTGTTATGGAATCAAATTGCAGGGGGGAGAGAGGACTGCTTTCTGCATTGCTGTATTTCACTATAAGGTAATGTGCTTTTGTCATACAACACCCAAAGTAGTGAAGAGCTCATTAAATGCTCATTATATCCAAGCATCTTGTCTTGTAACCTGGAAGAGTAAAAACAGAATGAAAAATTAAATAACTTTGTCCCTACTCTGGATGCAAGGCTGTGCTAGGTGTGCAAGGGATGGCACTAGCATACTGCATTCGTTTTTCTTCTGAAATCATTAATGATTGTGGTATTTCCATAGCTCTGATCTATTACTCTGGAGATTTGTCTATCAAATCCGGAAAATACACAATATCTTGGAGCATGTTTAAAGGGGAAAAAAAAAGTCAACGTGTACGGGTCTCAGTAGACCCCAGATGTAAGAGCATCTCAGATAATTATATTAGGAAGGATGGAAACACCCATTTTGCATCAACTAAAACACAGTGGTCCACAAGGAAGTGCAGATAGTAATGAACTGGAGGAAATATCCTTTGTATTTCTGGACTTTGTAGTAATGAACTGGAGGAAGTATCCTTTGTATTTCTGGACTTTGTCTGTAGCCATGTTCTCTCTGCCAGAAATCAGCTTCCAGGAAGAATAGACTGTGGTGGGAGAAGTGTTGCAAATGATTACTTGCTTCAGATGATCCATGTTTTGGCTTTGCAAGCGTGATGTAACTGAATATAAAGCAAACAAGCAAGTTCAGAAAACAAATAGATTTGTTCTAGTATAGATATAGAGAAAAGTCCATCAAATTCTGCAGAATAAAAATAGCAAACAACCAGCTAGATAAATTATTTTACATACAATTTTTTAATGATACCACTGTCACAATAAAATAAAAATACAATTTGTGAACACAAAGGAACACCCTAGAACACTTGGAAACACTGGAAGATAGTTGTAGTAAATGGTTACCGTTTCTTGTAATAGTACAAAACTATAAAATCGAACCAGACATGAACACAATGAATATACGTCTTGTCTTGTTGAAGGTAATGTCATACTCTCTCATGGACAAACAGACAAAAAAATAGAAAGCAAGAGAAAGGGCAACTAGCTGGTGCAGAAGGTGAAGGTTTCAAAAAAACCCACCAAGCAACAATTCCTTTTAGATTACAAGATGCTCTTTGTTGCATTCAAGTACAGCATACTTGGAAGTCCATCTAGTCCTGTCTGCATTGTTTAGCAGTGCAATTGTTTTAATTCTTTCAACAGCTGGGGGAGGGCCAGGGAGTAGTTTTTACTTCACCTACCAGCCTCCAAGGCTGTACATTTTTAACTGCTGAGGAGACTTGATCTTCAAATCCTGCTGTGAGTTTTTACTGGCTTCCCCGCCCCCGTATATATTTATGGAAAGGAGAGGTGATGGGGGGCACACATAGACCGTGAACACAATTCACTGCTAGGCTTACATGGAGCTGCCAGCCTTGGTATGCACTATGAGGGGTGTAGGCGTTTGAGATCACCAACTGATGATTGTGTTTGAATTTAAAACTTTTCTAAATTTGCTGACTTTTTGGACTGAGAAAAGGGGGAACCAGAGAAGAAAGGGTCTTAAGGTGGTGGTGTGGGTGGGTGTTGTTGATGTTTTTATTTTTCCTTGCCTATGCTTTAAGGTGAATGGGCCAAATGAGTCCTTTGTGTCTTGAAGTGAACCCTTTAGTCTCCCTTCTTACCTCTCTGAACTTCATTGTTTCTTTTACTATTTACTAGACAGAATAAACAGAATGTGAACAAACAGTGAACTCTCTGTTTCCACAGAAACACTGGAAACTTGTCACTGTACTTCAGGATGTTTTTTAATGTGGCTAAACATTCCCCTCACTCTAGTTAATTAACAACAGCCGCTAAGGAAAGCTGTGCCAGGAAAGAGAAACGTATCAGTATGACATCTAATTGACAATGACATAGGTGCTTCTGCTAGTTATTTCTACTGAGTCATAGTTAGACTGAGAGACACACCTCTTTCTGACTCCCACTCTTCATCTTCGTAATCTTCTGACATTATGATAGGGGCTAGGAGATTTCAGTGCAGAAACAGGAAATCAAAGGTGAGTATGGAAGTGTGGAGTCACTTCCATCTATGAGGTGTTACTTTACAGTTACTTTAGAAAAGAAGAGTACTCCAGGCATGAGCAGAAGCCCTCTGGAAAATCCATAGTCTCCAGGGCAAATTGATGCAGCTCTGGCATTTTGGAACAGGTTTATGAAAGTAAATGTGCAGTCTTAAAGTGAAAGACATTTCCTAATAATTTTTTGGTTTGTCATGGGGTTGATGCAGTTTTGGTGGGGTTTTTTTCCCTAAGTATCTGGTCTATAAGCATGTATGTTGAGTTCTTGTACCTCAGTTAAAAAGGAAGTACCTTTTAAAAGCATTTTTTCAGGGCCCTGTGGGTACTGATGATCCTGACCAGCCCACCTGCCACCCCATCATGGGCTCAGGAGCCCATTTAAGCTCCGTTCTGGGCCCTCAGCCCCTGCCTGAGCTCTGCCCTAGCAGGCTTAGGTCTGACAGACCCTGTAGTTCAGGCCCTGACTGCAGGTGGCCTCGGTTGCGGTCCAGCATTGTCCCCTTGGTACCCTGCAGCCACTGGATTTGTTATGCTCTGCAGTTCCCTGCTCTCAGCTTTAAACCTGTCTCATCCCACAGACTTGCTGGGTGGTCTCAGATTGCAGGGAGGAAGGAAGCTGACCCTGGCTGTGGTCAGCCCTGCTTGACTTGCGACAGTACTGAGGCACGGGGTCCTGGTTGCTGAGGCCTCTACCCCACTAGCTATCTTCTTCCCCTCAAGTCCTAGTAAGAGAAAGGGAGAGTTTTTCTGTCTAAGTAGTTCATAAAGCAGACAAATCCAGTTTGGATTTGCAAGAGGATAAAATATCTATGAATTGTATAGATGATGTTAATTTTTCTGATACATTATTGCGTGTATGTTGACATTACATGGCTATCTCAAATTGTACTGTAAGCTAAAAAGTTGAACTTCAGTTATAAGCAGGGAAAGTGGAGCACTACCTGTTTTGTGGCAAGACAGAGGATATCATTTAAAGATCACATTCAAATGATTTCCACACAAGTTTACATTTGGCAGAAATTTAAGACAGCAGCCTTTTTCCATACTGCACAAGAGTAAATGAGTAAATGCATTTGATTTGTGAACTGGATCAATGTATCTAGGAAAGAGACTTTCAAAATGAAAAAAATTATTTGGTCTACATACGGTGGTTGAAGCCTCAGTCCACTATTTGATACAGATATTTGCACATGTTTGGGAAGTGCCTAATAACAGCGATTACATGTCTTTGCAGGAAATTGGTGTGACATACCTCTTATCACGGATACATCCCTTTGGAGATACACAGCTTTGGCTCTGAAAGAGAACTGTCTTGGGTATGCTACAATTTGAAATGTAATAATGAAATTTAAAGCATTTCATTGCAATAAGTATTTTAATCCTGTGTTCTCCCCAGCACTAAAGACACTCTATGTCTGGGATCTCAATAAATAGAACAAAAGTGTGTAATTTACGGCCTTTGAGACTAGAAAAGAAAATCCCACCACAGAATTCCTACGAATGCCAACTTTGGATTTTATTGTAGAAATGATTCAGCTATCACGTCTGTCTCTAAAAGTAGACAGGACTCCTGTAAACTGAATCAGGGGGAGGAGGGGGAAGCAGAGGTTAAATGATTTGCTAAGAAGCTGTTTGTTAAAAACAATGCATACAGCTTACTCAACACTTACTGTGCCCACCAAAGCAGAATGAGAAGACATAAGACTATAGATAAAGGGAAGGAATCTTGACCAAACATCCTGTTTTCGAACCTAAAATTAACTAAAACCAGCCTTGAAGTTTGGACTTGGGCCAGGGACATAAAGAGCACGCGCAGGGAAGCAAGGTGAAAAGTTCAGGATGAGGAAGACCCTTTACTTCATCCCGGAGACCCCTGCCCACGACCAGCGCAACGCGGATGTAAATGTCTTCAGGGCTCATTATAATACAGGGCGGGGTTAGGTAATGAATATGTATATGCGTATTAGGAAACTTAATTAATACGGAGTTTGTAACCCGATATATACCAAGCTGAACGCAGCTGCCGGCACGTATGACTTTGGAGGAATTGTTCCACATGCGTACTAGCGCCGGAATAAACATACCCACTTTACTACTTATTCCAGTAGTGGAGTCTTTTCCGCATATCAAAACTACTGGATTTTTATCGTTGTGTAATTATCAATTTATCTGTAGGTTTTTTTAATTCACTTGCATTTTGAAAATATAATGGCTAGCTTGTGTTTCTCCGTTTTACACAAGTTAATTTGACAGCTAAGCGTCGGAATCGAATCCGGAGACCTCCTCAAGAACAGTTCACACTGCTGCGGTGCTTCTTTCGCACTTGTGCTGTCTATGCCGTTCATTTCCAAGATGTGGTGTGTGGGAGTGTTGCCCCCGGAGCACAGCTGGTGGACCTGGGTAATCAGCGCTCCGCAGCCATTGGCGTCCGTGTGTGCGGCGGGGCGAGCAGGCCTTGCTCCGCAAAATGCGCCGCCGCTGAAGCGCCATCAGCGTCCAGGGGCCCGCTGTCGCGTTGCCCCGTTCGCAGTGTCACACCGGGCCTGTCCGACCAGTGCCTCAGGGAACGTGGGAAAGTGGCGGGAGAGGCGAGAGGCCCGGTGGGGAAGTCCGCAGCCCGCCCCGGGGCTCGCTCTGGCGGGGCTCGCTCTGGCGGGGGCCGCTCGGCGGCCGTCGGTGCCGATGCCGTGGCCAGCAAGGCGCGCGGAGGCAGCACCACGGCGCGAAGCGACGAGCAGCCGCCCCAAGCGCGAACGGCCCTACCCGGACCACGCCGGGCGGGGGCTCTGCCTGAGGTACGGCCGGGGCGGGTGGGGGCCGCGGGATCTCCGCAGCCATAGCCGCGTCCGCCTTCCCGGGCGGGAGGTGAGGGGACCGAGCGGTTCCGCCGGCTCCGGGCCGTAAGGGCACGTTGCGGTTGCTGCTGTCGGTGCCGCAGAGGGAGCCAGGGACGGGGCACGAGGGCTCCGGTAGCGCCGGCCCGGCTCCGCACAGCTTCCGTGGCGGTGCCCGCACAGGACTGCGGCGGCGGCGGCGGCCCTATCCCTCCTGCCCGCCCGGGACACGCAGCCGGGCGCGCTGCTGGCTGTGTGCAAGCGCGGTAAACCTGCCGGCACCACAGTGAGGGGGAGACAGCGGCACCTGCTCGGGGTGCTGTGAACGGCAGCGCTCGCAGGAGAGGCGCGACAGATTCGGCATTTTATTTCCACTCAAGAAAGAGGAGGATGGTGATCAGCTGTAGCATTATTTTTCGGTACTGGGGTTAACCGCTTAACGGTAAGTTAAAGGTACATATTAATTGTCCATATCGGGTTTTCTGAGTCTCTACCTGAATACGTACTAAGGGTGGCCTTTAACTTTAGATTTGAAGAATGCAGAACTCCTCCAAAGCATAGTTCCGGTGTATGTTGTGGGTTAATCCTGGCAGGCAGCTCAGCCCTCACCCTTCCTCTTGCAGTGGGATGGGGATAGAATCAGAAGAGCAAACGTGGGAAATCCCATGGGTTTTCCCTGAGATAAAGACAATTTAAAAGGTAAAGCAAAGCTGTGTGCAAAACAAAATGTGGAATCTATTCATTATGTACCCTTAGAGGCACGTTTCTAGCCATTTCCAGGAAAGCAGGACTTCATCAGGTTTAGTAGTGACTTGGGAAGCCATATGCTGTTGTGTTGCATGTTTTCCCCTTTCTCCTTCTTCCCCCAATTTTGATGGCTCAGCATGGCATCATATGATTTGGAATAGGCCTTTGGTTGGTTTGGTTCAGCAGTCCCAGCTGTGTTCCATGCAACTTCTTGTGCCACCCAACACCTGGGACGGGAGCCACAGGAGAACCAGAGACAGCCTTGACTCTGTGTAAGTACTGTTCAGGGATAGCTAAACATCAGTGTATTTGAAGCACTTGCTTTGGTCACAAAACACAACACCCTGCTAGCTACCAGGAAGAAAATTAACTCGGTCCCAGCTAAAAGAGTACAGTGGAAAAGACAAAAAATTGAAATAACAGTCTTTTAAATGCCATGCAGGTTTTATTTGCCCAAACTGATTTTTCAAAGGACACAAAGTTTAATTGTTTACAATAGGAGGAGTTTGGCTTAGGAATGTAGAGGAGATGATAATGGAGAAGTTTCTGCCTGTATACAGGAAAGTGTAGGTTTATCAGTTCTACTGGCACAAAGTAAGTATATGGCAACACTGGATATTGGTCTGGCTTACTGTCTTTGTATTTAGAATAGAAATAGCCAGTTTTAATTTTTTTAGAGTAGTATTTTATTAGTGGAAAAATACTGCCTTCAATTTAATCCTTCAAACAATATGCTTCTGACTTTGGATCTTATAAGAGAGGAAGGACGCTGGTGTGTCAAAGAACCTTTCTGAAAAAAGTAAGCTATCAAAAGATTAGCAACAGGCGATCAAGATAAAGATGGTAAATTATTGTTAATATTTGGAATTCTTATTTAAGCACCAGTGATCTGTGGTTTTGCTTTTGACAAAAATCATAAACTAAAGGACAGAGAATAACTTTTTTTCAAAAGTACTAAGTTACTGAGGCTGTTTGTTAGTGGGGGGTTTTTAGTTAGACCCTGGATAAACAAGGATTAGGTTGTTTATTGTTCTTGTACTGCTGAAGCTAATACTTCATATTACCGCCTGAAACTCTGCACTCACCTCCTGTCAGTTGCCCTCTATCCTGAGGAGGTGATATTACTGCAATCTGTCAGGGCAGTGGGGAGGAAGAAAGCCTGTTTACAGTTAAGGGGAGTACTGCAAAGTAGCCATTGATACCATTAGCTAAATTTACTATTAAAGTATATCTGCATATTTTGTATCATGTTTACTCGCATATGAATTGGAATTAAAAAATACAAAATCGAAATGAATTGTTACTGTAAAAGAAACTCATTTAAATATACTGAAAGCATACTTTTAAAGTTAAAACTTGCCATTTTACCCTCTATATAACTTGCCATTTTATCCTCTCTATAGTGAGGAAATATAAATGTAGTGTTCTTAATTACACTGACTTTATGTATTCTATGACTACATATTTGTGCTGTTAATTTCAGGAGATCAAAATTTATGAGTCGTGTTGGGGAAACCATGAATTTCACTCGCCAAATAATTATGTATTTCTTTTCTTTAAGATTCGGTGTTCTGATGTGTCTTGAGGTCTTCATTTTGCTCTTTTTCTTGGCTTCTAGAACTTGCAGTTGTTTCAGCATTCTCTCACAGTTCCTAATCAGAATCTGTATCTACATGATCTAACTAGGCCTATAGCATGTTATGAAAAAAAAAATTGTCCAAGAAATACAGATATATATTTTTCTAGTTCTTTGTAAGTACACGTGCAAGATTAATTTTCAGAAGAAAACTTAAGTAGCCTTAAAAAAATCCATGAAAAACGTTTGTTTTGCTTCAATAACTCCATAATCATTTGTAATTTAAATTAAGTTCTTGCGACACAAATGTGTGCTTTGCTCAAGAGAAGGAAAACTTGTTTTTCTGGTAGGTGTGGCTGCTGTTACTGACATTATAAGAGCAATAGCTATGTGAAATAAAATGTGCCAGGAAGGTATTGTACCAGGTTTTTTTCTCTCAGTATTGTTCTGTATCGAACAATTACTGCAATTTACCTTAAAAGTATTTAAGTTTTTATCTGTTTAAAATAAACAAGTAGTAGATTATTTAACAAAATAACTTAGCAAAAAATAAATGGAGGACTGAACAGAACTTCACTCGGCTATCTGCTTTAAAAGGTACTTTTTCCTTTCCAGCGTTCGCTGTTCAAAACATAGTTGAAATGATACATTTTTTTCTTGTTTGTTATTTATTGCTAGCAAAAGCAGAAGAAGAACAGGTAATAAATTGATATTGTTATTTGCTGTTGACATGGTTTGATAACTAAAGAAATTTAGTTTAAAAATATTTATTCTGTAAGACTGAACAATATTTTAAGCCATGAATAGATAAAAACCAAGGGGAAGAATGTTAAATGTGACCTACTCTGTGTTGCAAGAATGCTAAAGTATATAACATCCTTGGAATAAGAATGCTTGGGGGAAACCTGTACTTTAGCATGTTTCATAAAAAGATTTAGAAAGTTTGTTTGAGTTGTTTTCAGTCACAAATCTCCAGCTGGAAGTCGTATGACAGTAGCAGACTCTTACTATGTATTTGCAGTTCGGCTCTTAATTTTAAGGACTTCTGAGGAGGACTCTCCATTTCAGAGATGGAAGAGTCAGTGCTTTCTGCTGCTCCTTTTCTGCTTTGTGCCTAGTGTGATGTAGTGGGATTTTTGGTGCCCTTATGACAGTTCTGGTCTGAAAAGCAGTTTCTTGGTAGCTAGCAAAGGCTGCTGTAAATCACATCAGCCCTGGTATATGGGACATTTTAAGGGGTATGTTGTGAATGTGGTTCTCCCTAGTTCACTTTTTCATGAAAGAGCAATTGTGAAAATACCGTACATTATTTTGGAGGCACGGACAATTATTTTTGTCCTGCCTGCTGGAAACATTTTTGTCATCTTGTGCAATTGCAGCAGTTCATTCCATCTCAGCATTTTACCCCACACTGCCTGCTGGCAGTTGGGGGAACTCTCTTCTACCAATCCAGTTTTCTGATCTGACGTGAATTTGATTAATCTGGGACACCCTTTTCCCAAGACTCTCTGTGGTACAAGCAGGCCTTTGAAGAGATTTGCCGTCACTTTTCTGTTTATGGATCATACCTGAATGCCTAAAGATGAATTTGTAGAGAAAACTTTCATCTAGGCTTCACTTGCAGAAATTAGTGCTTGAGAGTGCCATAAACTCCCACTCAGGCATTAACACTTGCTAGCACAAGTGCTGCTAAAGACTTCAGTCATCCAGGCACTCAGGACTGCCTACCTGTTCCTGCAGCAGCAAGAGTTTTAAGACCTGACCCCCAAACCGTGCCAGGAGCTGAGCCAGCACTAATGCAGTGTGAGGAGGCCCAGATCTCTAGCACGCATTAATATGAGATGACCTTTCCTGCAGTTCCTGCCTTGTGTATGGCTACATAGGGTAGAGCAGCTAACTGAGTTCTGTACCTACATAGATTTCACCTGTCTTCTGCTGGATTGTACGAACTGACCTTCCTCTGTACGTATGGTCTCATTTGTGGTGAACTGCAAGTTAGGGAATTCATAAATTAGTGATTATATCTGGACCATTGTGTGTAATCCCCAATTAGCATGTTTATTATGAACTTGATTAATTCTATATATATTTAATTTATCTGCCTCTCGCTTGTCTGTGAGAAATCTGGTTGAGGGGATTTTTTTAACGTAATTTGCATACACACTGTGTAGGGGGAATAAAATTTTTGCTTTGCTTTAAGAATTACTGCCTAGTTATTAAATTGGATATTTTAAAATTTGGATTATAGAAAAAGAGAAAATTTCTCCTTGTACTGCTGTATATAGACCTCTGTTATATTCTTGTACAGAACCCTCCATGTACAGAAACTGCTCCACACAAATAGAGGCATTCAGAGTGTTGCGCACAGTACCGTACGTATCATGAAAGGCATGTTCTGTGACTGGGTTTTCATAAAAGCACAGTAGCTGGGTCTCTGAGTAAGTCGGTGCAAAATGATTGAGACCTACCCCATCTTGTTTGTGAAATTCTTGAGCAATGGTCATGGGTCAGTATTATCTCATACTATGTCTTTTCTTTTCTGCAGATGCGGCAGCATAAAATACAAGGACAAAGAAATTTGCATCCACATTTAGATACGTACAAAATGTTGTGTGCTGGGAAAAAATCTTACTTTGCTGCTGCTGTGTGCATTATTACCGTAACTTCAATGCTTGCAGTTTCTTATCTGAGCTTACAGAGACTTTCTCATCAGCCAAAAGTAATTCAAGAAGGCAGAAGATGTCGAGGGAAAATTGCCAATAGCACAATAACAGCATTAAAAGGTAACAAAACTTTTATTATATCCCCATACTTTGATGACAGAGAAAGCAAAGTCACTCGTCTGATTGGGATTGTTCACCATGAAGACGTAAAACAACTGTACTGCTGGTTCTGCTGTCAGCCCAATGGAAAGATATATGTATCAAAAGCAAAAATCGATGTTCACTCAGATAGATTTGGATTCCCTTATGGTGCAGCAGATATAGTTTGTTTGGAACCTGAAAATTGTGATCCAACACATGTATCAATTCATCAGTCTCCACATGGAAATATTGACCAGCTGCCAAGGTTTGAAATTAAAAACCGCAAGGCTGAGACCTTTTCTGTTGACTTCACTGTGTGCATTTCTGCCATGTTTGGAAACTACAACAATGTCTTGCAGTTTATACAGGGTATGGAAATGTACAAGATTCTTGGAGCACAGAAAGTGGTGATCTATAAGAACAACTGCAGCCATCTGATGGAGAAAGTCTTGAAGTTTTATGTAGAGGAAGGAACTGTTGAAATAATTCCCTGGCCAATAAACTCACACCTCAGGGTTTCTTCTAAATGGCACTTCATGCAAGATGGAACACACATTGGCTACTATGGACAAATCACAGCTCTAAATGACTGTATATACCGTAACATGGAAAGGAGCAAGTTTGTGGTCCTTAATGATGCTGATGAAATAATTCTTCCCCTTAAGCACCCAAACTGGAAAACAATGATGAACAGTCTTCAGGAACAAAACCCAGGGACTAGTGTTTTCCTCTTTGAGAACCATATCTTCCCAGAAACTGTATCTTCTGGCATGTTCAACATTTCATCTTGGAATACTGTGCCAGGTGTTAACATATTACAGCATGTATACAGAGAGCCTGACAGGAAAGATGTGATCAATCCCCGGAAAATGATAGTTGATCCACGAAAGGTGATTCAGACTTCAGTCCATTCTGTCCTACATGCTTATGGGAACAGTGCAAATGTTCCCATGGATGTTGCTCTCATTTATCACTGTCGGAAGGCCCTTCAAGGAGACCTTCCCAGAGAATCCCTCATCAGGGATACAACACTATGGAGATATAACTCATCATTAATCATGAATGTTAACAAGGTGCTATCTCAAACCATGCTGCAAGCTCAAGAGTGAAACCTTGGTTATAAGGAGGGAAAGTGGAGCACTACCTGTATGGTGGGAAGACAGAGGATATCAATAAAGATCACATTAAATTGATTTCCACATGGAGTTTACATTTTGCTGCAATTATTTGGGGAATCTATAGCAAAGCCATGGATCATTTAATGGTATCAAGGGTTGCAGTATTTCTTCTGGGAAATGTTCAATTTGTTTTCAGTTAAAACAATAATCAAATAATGTGAAACAGTTTTCAGCCTATGTACAAAAAGTACTACGGTCATTAGTATTAAAGGTAGCATTGCTTAATTCTTGCAATTTGTATGTCACGGGGTACCAAATTTGTATGTATCAATTTGAGTAAAGGTAAAGAAGTAATTGAGCACAATCTTCCTTTCACTTGTAAAAAATATTAACCCCTTATGTTCTTGGAAATAGTGTATGTTAAAGATGTGAGGGATTGTAACACTAAACACAGCCATTGGAGTTTTGCTGATAGAAATGTCGTGTTCAGCTGGGCTTTGGAGATATGTAAGTTTGAGAAGAGTGATCCCACCTCTTCTGAATTACTTAAGTGGTAAGTGCCGAGTTGTGTTGGAAAGTTTTAATAGAGGCAAGGGATACAGATTTATCTTAAAGAAAAAGATACTTTTGTGAACTGAAAAGAACCTATTTCAAGGAAGAAAAATAGATGGCCAAAGAACTTTTATGAAACGTTTTTTTTCTTCTGGCAACTTGAAGCCTTGTAGGAAAATGTTTCATGAAATTCAGACACAAGTTGGATTTTAGTCCTTTATGTGATGGGTAAGTTGAATTATGTTGCTTCCTTGGGTAGGTGTAAGGGTACAGAAGCCGCATTTTTTCCAACCTGTGTCTCGCAATAGTGCTAAGTAGTGACTTTTGCTGAAGGGTCAGATGGAAACCAAAGCAAACAAAAAACCCATTTGCTCACTTCAGTTTCAGAGTTTCAGTTTCACAATTTCAGCTTCTGTTTGATAAGCCCCCAGAACTATACGCATTGCATATGTTGTGGCAATATATTAGAACCTTCCTACGGAAGGCAGCGATAGCCTGACACTTTGGTGTCTGACAGAGAAGTGTGTGTGAGAGCAAGTATGCTTTTTAAAATTTCTACACTTGTGTCATGCTTTCATTCCTCTACCTGGTAGTGGCACATACCTGTGCCCTTAAAGAGCTCTGTCGTTAGTGGATTGGTACCATTAGCAGATGTCCAGAGGGAACTTTTACTTTGCTTCCCAGTGACTGCAGCATCTCCCAGTCTGTATCAACAAACTGACAGCTGTATTAGTATCTGAGATGCCTGCTGCTGTCAGTCACACAATCTCGTGTGCAACAAGTCTGTTTAGAATTTCAGACTCGTTTTGAAGGGGAATCTGGAGGTATCTCCCTGCTTATAGCATGGTGTGCTCAGGACTTCGTGTAGGAAGGCTGGGCAACCTGCTTCAGTCTTAAACTAACCTCACTGTGGAAAATTTCTGTTGTTGCAAGAACCATTTACCATTGTCTTGCTGCATGATGCTGAAATGAGTCTGACTTCGTTTCCTGTACAGCTTACTAGGTAGCTGGAGACAGTAGCAGTGCCTCCTCATGCCCTGCCCACCACCTTCTCTTTCCCCACCATTCTTTCTTGGAAGGCTGAGCCTGGGTCTCAGTTTCTCAGCCATCTTGTGCTCCACTTCCTCTCTGTGAACTCTGCATCATCAAGGTCACTAATAAAGTAGTTAACCAAGTTTTCCTGTTTTGCTGACTTGGAAAAAAGGACATTTCTGGCACGCCTCTATTTAGCCTTTCAAAGCTAATGCAGTGCTATATAGGTTGCTCCTTCAGTAGAAGCTGAGTTACTGCACACATCGTAACTATACTGTTGAGAAGTGGGTTTCAAGGCAAGTTATTGAAAACTTTCTATTTCATGGAAGCTTTCTTCACTTTGGAGTCAGATAACAAAAGCTCGAAGAGCTCATAATTTATGCCCCAGACAGTGCAGTTTGAACTGAGAGTTGTGGATTTGGCTTCCTGTTGATAAAATCCTTGACTACAGGCAACATTTCTCAAAGTAACTAGGTGTGAGTAAAGGGGGGAAAACTGAGTGCTTAAGAGTCTGGCCTTGTATGTAAGAGACTGTTCCACTGTGACTGTAGGGAGCTCCTACAGCATCACTCAAATACTGATTCTTGCATATGAAAACTCCCCTTCATTGGTGTAATTCATACCACATATATTTGGGAATCTTGGCCTTCATTCAGTATTAAGTATGAAATCAGGTCTCCTTTGATAGTGGGAAGAAAAAAATCACACTAACAAGCAGTTAACTTCTGTACATCAAGTCTCCTATGATGAGACCTTTTTCTACTCCTGTGCTTTTCGTCAGACTCTTGATTCCCTCCCCCCCCCACCCCGACATGTGGCATTCTGTCATTTGCCCCTGCTTTCCAACTCTAGATGTAGGAACTACTTTAAATGCATTATATTAACTGCAACTTTTGGAGAAAGTGAATGGCTGGTAGACATCATTTAATGTAAGAAAGTTACCTGCTGTAGAGACTGAACATCACCTTCCCATTCATGTGAACTAAACTACGTTTTAACACAAACTGTAGGAAATAAGGACTATAAAATACCAATCAAGCTATTCTGAGTTACTATCAGCAAGTATGATGAATATGTCAGAGGTTCCCCAAGATTTATCACGATCGCAGGCTGTATCAGATAGATGAAAAGCTGCATCATTCTTGCTGAGGAGATACTGTATTGACATGTTCCTGAACTTAAAACATCTGGTCCTAGTTAAAGGACTCATTTGATTCTGCTGTTTCAAAGGCTAAGTATTTAAAGCTATCATATGGAAAAACATTTTGAAAAGAAAGATTCTGGAGAGCGAAAGGGTTTGCTATTTTCTCATTTTGGTTAAGCAGCCATGCACTGTAACCAGTATTTGCTGTTACAGGTACAAAAGCCTATGGTTCTAAAATAGTAGCTTCATCTTCTGTTCCAACAACAAAACAAAGGTCAGAAGTCAGGTCAAGCACAACTTGATTTCAGAGTTTAAAGCAGATTTGAATGGTTTAAACATTACAAGCTATACTTCAGAGCCCAAACAGGTATATTTAAACATGAATATAGACAAAAATTTGTGGTGAATACTGTTAGCATGCTGCATTGCATTATGTCCAAAACAACCCATTCCCAAATGCCCAAATAAAAGTAAGTGATTGTGCATTGCATGATGATACCATTGGGTGTGCAACTTTGGTTCATGCAAAGTCTCATTTTATGGACACACTGCTGATAGGCCATATATTCCTGAAGATTTTGTATGTGTGAGCTTTTCAGCCATGTTCTTTCCATAACACCAAATGGATACTATGGTCTGGCATACTGGTGGCAAAAACCAAGCCCGTATCATTTTGGCCATTTAGTCCGTTTAACCAAGACATTTCACCAGCCAAAAAGCTTGAACCTCTCTTTGACTTTCTATATTCTGGTAAAGGCCAGCGGCTTATCAGTTTTTCTGTCCTCAAGTCCATTATATACAGGTATCTGTTGTCAAACAGTAGAGCAAATATCTCTCCAAAGCCCAGCAAGGACACATTTGAGAAGTCTGGAGGTTTGATAACCCTAGAAGACAAGAAAACAGTGTTAGAATCTCCCTTACAATGCAGTCATGAGCTAATCCTGTATGTCTACAGAAAATGTGTCTAAACTCATCATTCTGAAATAATTTAGAAAGAACTGGATGCAAATCTTTCAAATTAAGCAACTGAACACTTAGCTACAGTTGGGCCTGTGGTTTCAGTTTGGACTTTGTGCATTCAGGACAGACCCATCTGAGCATAAGTAAAGGCTAAGGTTTGAAAGGGATTATTCTGTAGAGCACAAGATAAAAAGAGCCATTTCCACATACACACAAAAGAGCAAATGCACTTGTGTTTTACAGTAAATTTCCATATGGATTTTATGCCTCAATATCTTTAAGAGGAAAAAGCTGTTATTATTCTTTTGGTCACTCTTCTAAAAGGCATAGACATGCCTTCTTGTGATAAGCAGATAAATCATCCAAGACTGGTCCTTAGAATGCTATTTTACCAATGTTTTATGTTAAATTAAGCATGGGGAGAAATCAAACTATTTTTTAGTTCCCCAACACCTTTATGATGTTTTCCCTTAATAAATAAAACTTGGAACAGAAACTGAAGAGTTGAGTCCTCCACAACTGCCTGCACATTTGATCATAGCATTACATAAAGCACAGAACTAAGGCACAAAAATGTGTGGAGATGAAAATCTGCTCTCAGCAGTAAGAGACCATCTTTCTCTTTTGAAAGATGGGAGGGTAAACTAAGAGGTGAAATTACTCAGTTATTGATAAGAAGCACTTCTTCTGGAGTAGATCTTTCAAAGGTAGATACTCCACAAATACTCAGGCTATTTGAATTAAGAGTCTGATAGCGGTTCTAAAATGCATTTTTATCTTTAGTAAGTTACTATCTTTGATGCCACCATTTCTAACTCGTACAGCCTGATTATTTTTGTGGAAATGGAATGCCATCGTGTTTGGTCCCTTATTGCAGTCTGATAGATTACACTGTCATTCCACAACATTAGCAACAGTGACAGATCACTAGTGCTATAAGGAAAAAGAGTCGTTTTTAATTTCTTGTCCCATCAAAGGACCCCCAGAAATGCTTGCCTGGTTCTCGGTATAGCAGTCTCCATGGTAACATTAGCTCTGGGTCACTGCATTTTCACATTCACAACTACAGCACTGCAGTCTGATTTAAGTCTGTACTGAAACGCTTCAGCTTACAGAATGAAAATATGGAAGAGAACTAGCATGTGGCCAGAAACCAAAACAGCAATCAAAAAATTCATATTATCAGATGAGAAATTCGAATTAAACCTCTCAATATGTGTAAAGTAAGAATTTTTATCAAGATTCTTTTGGTCCACATCTACAGGAAGTTACTAAAACTAGTATGATCTATTTCTTATTTATTCAATGAAGACTGAATCCTAAACTGAACAGTTTACCTGAGAATATCATAGCTGGCAAAGTCCCACTGGTATAATCCTAGTGCTGAACTGCACACTATGTATTTACCATCAAAGTGCAGTCTGGGCTGTAGGGAGATGCTGCGGTCTTCAGAAACAGACAGTGTTCTTAAGCACTTGCAGTTTATTTCCCTTCCAATAGGCCA
The DNA here is from genome assembly GCF_020740725.1 of Corvus hawaiiensis. Lineage (NCBI taxonomy): Eukaryota > Metazoa > Chordata > Aves > Passeriformes > Corvidae > Corvus > Corvus hawaiiensis. Next base: position 77,349 of record NC_063233.1, on the reverse strand, counting down.
AATCTACAATTAAAACACAGTTTAAGACCATAGAAAATTCACATTATAAACTGTTACACAAATGAGCAAGCCTCACAGTCTCTTTTTAAGTATCAAGTAAACGTGTGCATGGGTATTTTTCAGAAATATATATCTCTTTCAGGTAGGAACATCGATTCTTCAAGCGACTTGTCTTACAGTATTGGTGCAGCATGTGTTGTTTCTAGCCTAAAAAATCCCAGTGAAAATGGGTACTTTAAAGAATGGAAAAAAAAAAAATCAAACCCAAAAAGTCCCCAAAAAACAACAACAAAAAAACCCCAACCAAACAAAAAAAACCCAAACAAAACAAAAAACAAACCCAAAAAAACCACCCACCTGGGACAGAAATGTAATGGTGTTTCAGTTACAAAGCACTTCTACAGCCACAAACTTTCAGCACGCTCCAACCCCAAAGTCCCCAACAGTAACAGTATTTGCAGTTAAGTCCTTCACTGTCAAGTTAGCACAATAAACATGAACTGAAAGCACTGATTCTTTGCATTACCATTCTTGTAGAGCTATCATTTAAAACTAAATGCTAAAAAGACCACTGAAAAATTAGCTTCCAAGGAGTTTCATGTTCTACACACAGCCTCTAAAGCGGAAATGTGGGAAAACATAAAGCCTTCTATTATTTGTAAACTTCAGCAAAGTACTCAAGCTTTTTATTTCCCAGTGCACAAAAATAATACATGCACGATATATGGTACATACCTTGATTTCATACTTATCTGCACTTAGGAGAATATAATCCCCAGGACTATGCATAAGAGATTTGACTTTGCACTTCTGCAAAACGACCTGTAATTGAAGGATGGTAATGATTTATGTTGATGCTGTTAAGTAAACAAACTTTCATTTGCATTTTTCACTTCACTGACCACCTGCATATTGTACCCATGTATAAAGGCAGTACTTTTAGCAACAGAGGGAAAGCTACAGTTTACACTCTTCTTATTCCTACTACTGACAACTTACTGTATTAATAAGCAAACACCTGTACAAGTCACACCCCCCACCAAGTTCTGAAGTAACCAGAAGAAAAATATTGTTTCATGCTCAGCTTTTTGTTATCAAGATCATTAGATTTTTTTACATAATTTTTTAAGCAGTATTCTTTCAGAACCAGTTTTTATTCAGTCTTTGAATCAAACAAACACTGCTTCCTAATATTAGCCCAGCTGCTTTGGAATTCAAATATCTTCAATGGTCTGAAAGGTTTAATTACAGCTTAAATATTTTTTCTGTTGTAATGCTATTTTGTAGTATTTCCAGATGTTCTTCAGATTCTAAACCTAGCTGCAGGGTCAGGATTAGGAAATCAGAATTTAGAACACATTACAAATTTTGTGCAAGTGAGTGTGTGAGATAATTAGAAATCAATATTCCCACCTTAGTGACCCATTCTGTGTGTCCAGTAAGGGTATTCAGGCACGTTCCTGTTGATAAGGCCCACACTTTCACAGTGAAGTCCGCAGAGCCACTGACCAGAATATCAAGTTCATCATTGTAATCCACACTAAAAACTTCAAGCAAAGACGGAACTAAATAAGGAAAACCAGTCTCTATGTCTCTGTGAGACACTAGTAGCCTCTGTATGGTTTTAGCAGCCCCTAAATTCATATGCTACTACATTTTTAATTGTTGTTCTTGAGCTGTATACATGAATTGTTGCTCTGGATGCCTAAGTTTACATTGCAAAATTATTGGGTTTTTTTTCCCAAGTTGAAAGCATGTGTATCCGTGGTTCCTTTATGGCTGGATTATGGTAAAGTGTAACTTAAGCTAGTTCCTATTTCCAGAGTTTTAGTAAGATAATTCCAGCAAGATTAGTACATTCTATAGATACAGGGGGAAAAAAACTACAGCTGAGTTGAGTATATTTTTAAGTACACAACAAAGAATTTAATTATGAGGGGACTGCAAATACATATTCCTAGGTCCTATTTTGCTCTTAGCTGTAAGCTCATGTCCAGTCTGGGAATAGAAAGAATGGCCATGGCCATGTACACCGTGCTACCTAAGGTTTGCACCTCTTTGAGACTTGCAGCTACTGAATAACCACGGCATTTAGTGTTACTTCCACGCAATTGCAAAACACTACATGGCTAAGCTCTGGCATATTCAAGGACAAATTTATATCTGTTCTGGTCACTTCCCCTGTCGAGGGGAACTGAGGTGACTCAGGTGACAGAGAACAGAGGCTGAACAAACCAAAAAAGCTAGTGTGCAAAAAGCTAACTTAAATTATATTTTGTTTGATGATGATGTAGTTGACTGGTGAAATTACAATATTAAAAATTTCAACATACCTGCACCAGTATGTCCTCTAAAATGCTGTGTCTTTGCCCCAGAGCTCCATTCCCAACAGGCTACTGTGTTATCAAAAGATCCTGTTACAAGCTTTTGTTCATCAAACTTCACTGCAGCACAAGTGTGTGTCTGGATACCATATATGCACTGACCTGTGCTTACATCCCATAGTTTTGCAGACAAGTCATCTGATCCTACAATATAAAAGAACAGGATAATTGGAAGCAAAGAGTAAATAATATTTCTGATCCTATACTCATCTTTGTTTGTCTTAAATAAAGTATTTTCATGGAATCGCAGAATGGTTATGGTTGGAAGTGACCTCCAGAGGTCAACTCTTCCAACCCCGCTACTCAAACAGGGCCACCTACATGTGGCTGTCTAGGACCATGACCAGACAGCTTTTGAGTGTGACCAAGGATGAATGCTCCACAGTCTCCTTGGGCAACCTGTGCTCAATCACTCTCACCATAAAAATGTGAAAGAATAAATCACTCTCACAGTAAAAAAAGTGTTTTAAAGGAAAACGTCTGTGTTTCAGTTTGTGAAACCTCCTGTTTGACTGCCTCTTGTCCCATCATTGAGCACTGCTGAAAAGAGCCTGGCTACATCTTATTTGCACCCTCACTTCAGGTATTTCTGTACATTGATAGCATCCTGAGCCCTCTCTTCTTCAGGACAAGAAGTCCCAGCTCTCTCAGCCCTTCTTCATATGAAAGATGCTCCAGTGCCTTCATCATCTTCATGGCCTTTTGCTGGACTCTCCAGTGTGTCCCTGTTTTTACTGAGGAGCCCAAAACTGGACACAGTACTCCACCAGGCCTCACCAGTGCTGAGAAGAGGGAAAGGAGCACCCCACTCAACCTGCTGGCAACTCCCCCTACAGCAGCCAAGGATATCACTGGCCTTCTTTGCAGCAAGGGAGAACGTGGCTCTGTTCACTTGGTGACCCCTGGGTCCTTTACTGCCAAGCTGCTTTCCAGTTTGGTGGCCCCTACCATATACTGGTGCTGTGGAGTTGATCCACTTCAAGTGCAGGGCTTGGCACTTTCCCCTTGTTGACCTTTTTCTCTTTAAATAGTATTTTTAAGCTGTCTGAATGGGAAATACGGCCTAGTTTTAAGTCTCAGCACTACAGCAAAGCCACTTGCTTTCATGTTAATGAAGCTACTATGTATCTGTCCTTCCAGTTTCTTCACACCCTTTTACCACCTTCTGTAGATCCTGGCACTACCTCTCCTGGCACTGACAGCATCTACTGAAACAGATGCATGGAAGTTTCACACGACACATCACTCTCAGGTTTACAGAGCCACTGACTATACTGCAAGCTTTAGTTTCTTTCAGGAAGGAAAAGGGTCCACCAAATCTAGAAATACAGATGAATACCAGGCCCCGTATCCTGCCACTTCCTTTTCTCAACCTGAAGCTCCTCTTTTTTAAACTGCTAGCTTTGGAGAGCAAAATAAAATCCTGGACTCCTTACACCTGCTTTTTCTCCTGGGGGTTTCAGCACAAAAGTCAAAGTTTTCACAATGCTGTTTTCTGTGTATAACATTCACTGCTGAAAGGTAAGTGGAAAGACTAGCTAGAATTTAGTTGTTGGCTTCTAATAAGCATCCTAATGTACCAACAAATGTGCGACTGAAGTCAGCATTCCCAACTTAGTACGTAACATTGTCATTCCAAACAACGGGAAACCCTTGCAACATGCTCTGACAGCAGCTCATTGTAACTCTGTTACTATTCTTTCATACTAAGGCTTCATATATTTTCTGTCTTGAAATCCTGAAGTCTGTCCTCTTCAGGGAGGAAGCTGAAATTATGTGCAAGTCAGACTAATAGCAAGGTTAAATCTACTTTACAGCACTTCATAAAGCACTTATGTTAAGAACTGAAAGTGCTTACAGCCTTGTTTCAAGGAAGAAGATACAACATTTTCTTCCACACTTTGAGAGACTGAAGTTCTCTCATAGCTTTCCTTTTAATTGAAAGCTGTCATCTAAGAGGATAGCTAACATATCTTCTCAAATGGGTTTACTTATAATAACAGCATGATCAAAATCATAGAGCGGTCTGAATTGGAAGGGCCCTTAAAAATCATTTCGTTCCAACTGCCCTGCCATGGGCCGGGACAATGATGCCTGCTGTTACTATTTCTTTATCTAACAAAGAAATTGGTCTCCTTGTGTTCTTATTAAAGTGACCAATGAGTTTATTAGTACACCAGGTCTTCCAGAAATTGAAAAAAAAGAAGTAATTTTGAATCATCATCTGTATTCACACTATGAAAATAATTTTTCTGGTAAAAGCAAAGCAAATTGTCATTAATCTTACGAGGGGGAAGAGAAAACAAAGAATTTCAAGACTGCCAAGTTGTCTGTCCTTCCTACCTGTACACAGAAGTCCATCTTTATAGTAAAGTGCATATACTCTGGCACTGTGTCCAATTAAAGAGGATGTCTCAAAGGCTTCATGGTCCTTCAGTTGCTTCATCCTTAAAATAGCTTTTAGGTAAACCTTCTTCCAGTGTAGAGGATCCTGAACAGAGTCATCTATCTGCCAACCCAAATTCTTACATGCAGTCTGCCACACCTCTGTACAGGCACTTATAACCTTGTTCCACTGCTTAGAGACGAGGCAACATGTGAGTAAGGTCTGCGGATCAAGCCATTTTAACAGATAAAAACTAAGTTCCAATGGAAGAAGTTTGAGGAAGTCCCTCTTGAGGAGAATCTCTAGATTATTGGAGAGGTGCCTGAGCTGGACTGCTCCACTCAAGCTAATCAGGTGATCCAGAGTTTCATTTTTCTGCAAGTCCGTCAGAGAAAGAAATGCAATAGAAATGTTATCAAGCCATGCTTCAAAGTCCTTTTTCTCCATAAGGTTATGGAAAAATTTACCTGTGATACATCAAAATACTGTATTAGTTCCGTTCAGAAAATAAGGTAAGAATCACATCTTTATTACTGGTACATCAGTATTCCAAATGGCATGTTAACACATAGATTGAAGTGACCAAATGCATTTTAAAATATTCTTTAGGTTAGACTAAGCATTTGCATGCACCTTGAACTATCATTTGTCCCACACCAGACTTAAAAGTAAATTGTATGTAGCTAGTGAATGTTAGCATTCGTTATGAATGTTAACATATTTCTTGTTTTAGATTAACACTTTCAAATTCTGAGTCCAATAAGGTAAGGGTTAGTTTAAGTTTTAAACCTATTATAGCAAATAAACACTGTCTTAAAGTTTACTCATGGATTATACTGATAAAAGGAAAAAAACAGAGCACATAAGCAGAGTGATAAGCTAGTTACTAACAGAATTTACTCATATCTTTGTCCTGAACTATTTTAAATATGAAGCAGGTAACTACTTAGTTTTGAAAAACCATATAAAGAGATGTCTGACAAACTGTATTGGAGGATACATTAGTCGTCTTTCTGTTTGGCCCAAGTAAAGGCCTGAGCTTGTGCTGGTCTAGCATCAGTTTTGAAGTGTCTGCACCACTTTGACCTAAATGCATTAAAAAAATCCTGTTGGGTTTTTTTTCCCCCTATTTTCTCAGTTTATTTCCACTGAGACTTAACAGTGAAATTGAATACCACCCCCTGAACTACATCCTGTATGCACTTATACTATCCTGTGACATCTCAAGTTCCTTCAGTGACCTAGGACCACTGATTAACAAGGTAAACAGTTAAAAAATAATATTTATTTATTTTCTCTGGAAGGTCTAATTCATTAGACAACTGTCTGAATTTCATAGCAGCTCCCAAACTGAAAGAATTGAGTTATCTGAGTGGGACTCAATAGTATGTCTATTTCTATACAGACATTTTACCATCATAGAATAAGATCTTAGAGTACACATCTTTACAGGGCACAGGAGTACCGAAAAGTACAGTCGTCACTATAAAAGGCTGCACATGGCATGCAATTGTTGGTGAAAACCGCAAGAAAGTTCTGGATGTCAAATGCACAGAAGCAGCTACTCCTATCAAGTCCCAAGTTCATTACAGTAACTTTTACTGCAAACAGCACTTACCAGCTTTCCCCAGCACATATGGCAGTGAATATAGCTGCTGTTCAAACAGGCATGTGTTCTCTTTAAAACAAGTAAAAAATTCTAATAGGCCGGCTACGAATAAAAACTCCGTGAGCTCCAAGGCGTTTGTTGTATTCAATACGTGAAGCCAATATTGAAATTAAGCGCTGCTGTGAGGCAGCTGAAGCCGGTGCTCGAGCCTCTTTTCCAGGTGTTACGCAGCCAGCCCCATCCGCTCCCCCCGCCCGCTCCCAGTGCACCTCCGCGCGCAAAAAGCACGGCGAGACTGCAAACTCAGCGCCGCTGCTGCCGATAGCTCCGCATCGCTCACCTCAGGTAGCAGCCCGGCGCCAGCTGTCCGTCGGCGGGCAGCCGCCGCGGCTTGCGCGGACTCCCGGAGCCCAGCACGGCCGGGTGCTTCCCTGCGGCCATCGCTCCCACGGCAGGACCGGCTCACAGCACTTCCGCAGCCCGCGCCACAATCTGCGGGCAGCCACGACAGAAGGGTCACCCTCAAGACAGGACAAGGGCCTCGGGACCGCCCGGCGAGGAAGGCGGGGGAGGGCTGGGCCGAGCCCGCGCCGGGCGAACCGCCGGCACCGGAGAGAAGGCGCTGCCGGATCGCCGCTCTCACGATCAGGCGGCTTCCGGCGCCTCGCAGCGTCATCACTCCCCGCCGCCGCGCTTCCGCCGCTCCCGCCCGCCCCGCTGCCAGTGCCCGGCGCTGCCCGTGGCAAGGCGGCCCGGGACGGGCGTGTCGACGCTTCCCCACGGGCGAGACATGGCTGCTGAGGAGTCCCGCTGCGTGCTGGGTTACGCCACTTCCGACCTGAGGTTTGGCAAGTTCTGTTTGTTAAGAATATTCCTGTAATTATTATGATGAAAAATGCACTAGCGTTTATCATACTGACTTGAAGTCACTTATTTTCTCTTTCCGGTAGAGGTACGATGGTGGTGGAACCATGCACAAATCTAACGTGAAAACTGCGTCCCCCTTACTTGATTCATTTGGACATAATTTACTTCTCCCTACTTAACTTGCATTTACTCTCTTCGCTTTGTAATTGCAGGTTTTCCCCTTGCCTGGGCTCCTGCTCCATGGTTGCTGATATCTGAAATCTTCCTACTTAAAGCGAGAAGCATACCGAGTGCTGCTTGTGTGTTAACGAACTGGGTTATGGCCTGTGTAGGAACCAAAGACTTTCACGGTTTTATGGTAAGCAGCATGAATTACTCCTATTTCTTCAGTTCCTGCGTTCTTTTCACCTGGTGTAGTAACTGTAATGGCCATGTGAGCTATCAATGTTCATTGTATCTTTTTTTCTAAGACATAAAATAAAATCTATTTTATAAATAAATAAATAAATAAAAATTTCCTTGCTCTACTCTATCTTTTCCTTATGGCGTATGTTACAGTGAAGAAGTGCACGATGAAGCCTGGGTAATGTTAATTTCAGACTGCAGTACTTGACATTTGTGTTGCTGTTATTTCTGGGATGCCTGACCACGGAATTAAGTCTTAATCCCAAAGGGAGATGAATACTTGGCTTTCATTGATTTAAAGTTTTTTTCCTATTGTTGTCAAGTTGGCTAGGAATGCATTTAAATCACAAGAAGGGCTGTAGCTCTTACAAGAATGTCTTTGAGACTTCAGGAAAGATGACTGCTTTCTCAAAAGGAATTGCAAGGTCTCGGAAAGTAAAGAATATACACTTAGCCAGAAAGGGAGAAAAACTATTTTGTAGTGTTAGTTTACAGAGTAAAGATCTCCAACTGAAGCAGGTCTCTGAAAGCCTAGAAGATGCCTGGAAACATAAACAAATGCTAGATTATAGCTTTTGTCAAAGATGGGTAAAGCTTAAGACACAAACAGCAATCTCATAGGTATGATACAGCACTTCAGAAAACTCAAATGGAAAAAGCAGTGCTCTGTGCTGCATCCTGTCTTTTTTATTTCTTGTCTTTTTACTTTCCAGATTTGAAAGTCATTAGTCCTGTGTGTGTGAAAGAAACAAGTGGGGGTCAAATTTATAGTTTATTACATGTGAAAGAATAAACCATGTTTCTTCTTCACAAAAGTGATAAATAGCACTTAAAACAGTTTCAGATGTGATAGGACTGTTTCTATTGGGATGTCACATCTAAAACACAAACCATACATGCTATCATATGACATTAAAAACAGTGGTAATACATCAGCACTTAAGACCAGTGGTAAAGAGTCTTTGACCACAAATGTAGCAACAGTCTTAACAATATGCAATTATTAAATTACAAAGCAGTCTGCTACCATTCGAAGACAATTAAACTGACATTCCAGATAGATAACACTCTGCATAGACCTTTACATAATATTTTCCATTCAACCAGGTACATACCTAATAGAGCTACAAATAAATATGCAGAAAATAATCTCAATTTTCTCTTCAAGTCAGGTGCTAGTACCACAATTTCCAGTAGCAAACAGAAGTCAGTCAGTTACAGGTCAGCAACAAAGTAAAGCAGCTAAGCAGTATACAGGCTGGTGAAGTTGCTGTGCTCAACTAAAAGGAGTAAAAATATTTTCTAACCTGCATGCAAGTACAGATGTTTGCTGCATAATCTCTTTGAGCCTTCCCATATTGTTAGTATTAGGTTCCCAGGGTATAATTTAGTCCTTCACAAAAACAGATTAAGCGTATCTGAGAAAACAGTGCTTTAACAGAATTAGCAAGCACTGTGCATATGAACCATGACATCAAATTGTTAACAATGAAAATAGCATGATACTCATTTTTATACACGGAAGGCAACAGAAAGTATTCTGAAATACCTTACCACTTGCTGATGGGATTTTTCCTTCCCCTGCCTTTTGTGATCCCATTACTTTAAATTCCAGTGCATATAATCTCAGGATTTTTAATCCCTGAACATTTACAGTAGAAATTACAAGTATATATACCTGTATATGTATATATATTGAAAACCAAATCCAAATGGAAAGGGTTATGTATTTCAAATGCAGACTAAGCCAACAGCTCCGGAAAAGCCACCACATCTGCAAGCACAAGTTATAGGCCCACACCTTTAGGAAAAGGTGTTCGAGCTATACATAGAACAGCAGAGAATACATGTCAGGAGTAGCAATCTCAACCATATGTAACTAGTTAGGCAATAGTGTTACCTATTCCCTGCTCTCTTACCTACTGTTTAAATATTTATTCAGTTGACTGTCACAGTACTAAAAAAATTCAGTTTGAATCTATCAGTCAGAAATACTTGCACATTTATAGAAATAATCACATGAAGGCAGACAGCAAACCTGCTATTCATTCTAGGTGCATACTTGCACATATGTTACGCATTGAAAAACAACAGCAAACCAACAAAAAAACCCTCAACCAACCAATCAAACCACCCCTCCAAAACCTGAAAAAAAAATCTTGACCAAAAAACCAACAAAAAACCCCCATGCACCTCCAGCCTCAAGAAACCAAACCAACCAAAACAAACAATCCTTGCCACACCCCCAAACCAGTAAAGGACTATAACTAGAACAGGCCTTACTTCTTTTCTGGTAAAACCAGAAAACTGAATGTATGCATGCATTCACTGAACCTAGAGAGCAGTTCTCTTGCTACCATGAATAGCCATAGCCCTTTCAAATTACATGTGGGTCTTTGTTTCCTATTAGAAGGAAGTGTTTTGTTACTTTCAAACACTTATATAAAATGTGTACTGCATTGCCACTAGAATAAGGAACTGGACAAAAATTACTCCTAGTCTGCAATGGTTTCTAAAGCCCAAACTGGGCTTTAGGGACCTTGGGAAGGGCTTATCAAAGCCTCAGCCTTAAGGGCTGCATATTGTGTGTGTGTGAGAAAGAATTAACTTAGCTCATGTGTCTTGGGATTCTCGAGTCCTAGTCACACTTCAAAGCTGTGGTGGTGGTTTACATGCATGCTTTAATTCAAATGCAGGACAAAGATGACGAGTAGCTCAAAATGTTGCATACCCATTTTGAACAGAATTTTGAATGGTGGTGCTTGGGTATGTGTGCTGGACTAGATGGTAACACAGTGGTCCCTTCTACCCTCAACTATTTCGTGATTCCATGCATCATTACCCATGCTGGTGAGAAGGCACAAGTACATTCTAAATTAACTGCCTGTATAATCTAATGCTTGCACCAAAGTAAATGACGTTCCTATAATTTAGTCAGACTAAGGCACAGTGATGAAGTGGTGACCAAGACCATTTAGCCAGAAGGAGTTAAGAGCCCTGCCGCTGCCAACAAATCCAGCACACTGGGATAGAAAGTATTTCTTGCAGAAACTTAGCCAAGAGTCCAGAATGGGCCTTCAGTTAAACTTAGCTTGATAGCAAGTGTTCAATCTGGTAGCAATTCTTCCTTCATGGAAACAATTCCTTCCATCCATCTGTAGCAACTTTTTTCAGTTTTCCTATTGGAACAACACCCATCTCACATAGTTGTAGATTCAAAGATTATCTTTTCTCCCAACCATGAGATGGTCAGCCAACATCAAGAATGCAGCCTACAGGCAGCTTTGACACCTCATGTGAAAGGAGAAAGGGTTGTGCTTACATTGGACATGGCTACAATTTGTGCCTAAGACTAAGTTTTAGAGAGTATATGCATGCACATGCTGGAAAAACAGAAGGCAAACATGGCTCCAATGCTGGAGTGAATGACAATATAGCCACCACAGCAGCCTTCCAACAAGCCTTGTCATTTTACACCGGTCTTATGAAGGAGAGTGTAAGAACTTTGCCTTTTATAAATGATGCGCAAGAGCTTATGTATCCGTCCCACCAACTGCCTCTAGATTTTAATGAGCAGTCTGAACAGTAAGGATCTTCTGAGAGAAACAATGGCTAGAAGCTAGTCATCCTCACACTAAGAGACACAGAAATCACGGTGGTCTGATCAGACTACTAAAATCTCAAAGAAGCCACATCCTTGTACAACAGAGGTTTCTCCTGTTACACCAGCAATTTCACATGATTGTGTTGGTATTTGGTCTTTTGATACAATAAAAGCGATAAAGATCTTCACAGAATTTGGTTCTTGTGGCTTGTGTGAAATAAAATTGGAGTATTATTTCCATGTTCTCTGCCTTCTGCCTATATTCTGGGCTGCTCTCATACAGTAAGTAAGTAGTAGTAAACTACATACACATGACTCTCAAGCCTCAGCTACCATTTCTAGGTGTCCTATAAACCAAACTGAATGTTGTATCCCTCTCTCCTTTCACCACATTAGATATTATCCCTCTAAGACACTCTGATTAAGTACAGAAGCAAAAACTCAAGAAGTCAAAGCCTTGTTAAGGCACTTACTGGATACATTAAGAATGAAGACATTTAATTTTTTTGCAGGATTCAGCTCCTTCCTGTCCTAGATGAGTAATAGTCTGTTAAGGTCTGGTAGTTCCTAGTGTGACCTGCTTAACAGCTTGTACCTGACCCATTAAGCCAAGCTGTAGCATAAAAGCAGGTGGGAGGTGGGTGGGGATGCAGTTGCTGGGCTTCCCTCTTCAAATGATACCAACATCCCGTTCCAGATATGTACCATGAAGCTAGTATGATCTGGTTTTTCTAGCTTCAGTAATCCAATATCTGTACTCCTTATAGTTCATTTGCTAGATGTCATCAATGCTGTAATTACAGGCAGACCTTCAAAGGTTCTCTCTCTCTCATGCACGTGCACACACACACAAATCCCCACCCCCCAACACTCTCTTAATTTATGGTAATACTTTACAGCCACTCCTGCACTTCTGGTTCAAGAAAATAACTCCTGCTTTATAGCTCTTTCTTCTATAATCATGTTTAGGATATGATGCAAATGCCATATGTGTTATGACTACCATCATAGCCAGTAGTCAAGCTTTCTGTCGAGATCTTCTCATTCTTCTTGTTTTCCCTCATGCTCCATCTCTAAGGCTAGTTTTAGATACCTGTGTTTGCTCAGGTTCTTCAAAACAAGTTTTAAAATCTCCATATATTGCTTCAACTGCTATCGAACAATGGTTTATCATTTTAAATCATGCTACAATAGCACAGGTGAACATCTGCAGTATATTTAAAATCCAATATCCTAACAGGGTAAAGCAAAGTTTCCAGTTAAAATTTTAACTGAAGCCCCAGTTTTGCAACACACTGGTACACTCTTCAAAAATAGGCACAAGCCAAATACTACATTGAGAAAGCTTTCAGGGAAAAAGCTGGTTCTTTTGCTTTCTAAAAATATGTAAGTGCCAGCAGCGACCCCAAAAGTGGATTCAGAAGTGTTTACAACTTCCAGGAACATAAGCACCACGTGGTACTTTCGGATTGATTTTTTTTAAACCTTACCTGTCCAAATAAATAAGGATACGGTAAAGTAACAATCTCTGGAAACAACATCCTCAACAAATAATCACAAGTTTTCGCAAAGACTTTGATCTGGTACTTCCTTTTAAATGCTTATTAAGGTTCACCCCACACATCTAGGAGCGCGTAACCCACTACAGTAATAATAGCATTCTGCTCCTAGACTAATTACTGTTGAAAATATTGCTTCTTCTGTTGATTAGCCACTCTAGTTGAGAGTAAGAAATTATGCTTCCAGATAAGACCTTGCATATTTTCTTCAGTGAGGCAATTCAGCCATTATATACAATAAACAGAAAAAAAATCACTTTGCAAAACCAGTTCTACAAAAGCAAAAGGCATGCATCTGCATATGATCATGCTTGAGCAGAAGTGAAATCACGACGTATGAGTGGTATTATGAAATAAAGTCAAGGATGCAGAAGTATTTCTACATATAGAACAAGAAACACTTGCTAATAAAGCTAAAAACATCATATACAGAAGGGCTGGAAGCATCAGACTTTCATAAAAAAAAACCAAAACCAAAATAAATCCTTGCAAATGTGTTCTAGAGGAAAGGGTTAAAAAAAATATCAAACTTTAAATATAAACCCCTGTCCTTTAACACAGCAAGAGACAAGATGACTATTTCATCATAGAAAACTAGCTTATTAGCAATGAAATTTCAGTCCGCAGTTAGAAAAATACAACTATCTGGAATAATGACGTTTACTGTTGGTGCAAGCGCAGCCAACAGCTAATGCTGAGGCCTGCATAAGAATCTTTTTGTAATTGAAGACAATTGGGGTTGGCTCTTCTGCCAGCAATGGAAAAATCTGCAGATGAACTACAGTAAGAGTCTTCCAGTAGATGGACTGGGGTTTTCATTTTGGGATTGTTTGTTTATGAGTTTTTTTGTGTTTTTTAATTTCCAATTTTAAAGAAATATTCTGAAAGTTTGTGTTTCCTATAGAAAGTTTCTCTGTTCAGGGATTCTTTATGCCAAAAGAGCTTTCAAGTTTCTCTAAACAATGAGCAAAGGAAGCACCATCTTCCTATCTCACCTGATTCTTCAGTGAGCATACCACAGATGCATCAATTTAGGGACTGACTACACTGTTTGAAATTACCTCGCCTGCAAGCCTTTTCTTCTTGTTGTTGTTTTGTTTTTTTAAAGACCGAAAAACCAAAAGCTGTGATCTATATTATAAAATTCCTCTCCCCACATGAAATACACTGTTGTAAAACAATTCATGATAGTAGAAACAGCAATTAACTTTGCTGCATGTCATTTAGGTACATCAAATTTTAAGAAGCTTAGAACAAGTAATACTTTTTGTTTACTTCAGTTTCAGCCTAAATCTCTCATTGATTACCTTGTGTTAGAAAGCCACGAAAAGTAATGCTTCATTAACTGAGAAAACATACCTATGTCAAAGATATAAGCATCACCAAATCAGGCTGTGCTAACCAGGACACAAGTTCTATAAAGATTTATCACTAGTACTTCCAGCCACATTTTACCACCAGAAGCAGTGTTTGTGACACTGCCATAGAGCTTACAGAGTTGTAAGAAAATGTGAAGGAAGAAAGGTTTTAAAAGTGTCTTCATTTCAAGTCAATGATGTCTTCATCGCATAAAGAAATCAGCTGAAATGGATAGCTAGATGGTGAGCTCTCCTCCCTGTTTGCTAAAGTATCAGGATCTGAACTAGTGGAAGGATGACGTCTTTCAGAATAGCCTTCAAATGAGCTTGAGATTATCCTGCAAAGAGGAAGACAAAAGTTACTTAAAAAAAATACACAGGACAGGGCAGGAAGGAACAATGGTTACTCTACTTCTAGATTCAATCAAGTTATCCTAAAGACAGACACACACCATTACAACTGAGCTTCTTCCTGTTTTACTCTACTAAAAATAATCAAAAGGCAGTATTAATGAAGCCCCTCACCCAAATATTTTCCAAATAGGGAAATAAATCACACATAGTTTTACACTGCAAGAGATTTTTTGTTTTGTTACTCTCAGTCTCCTGTATCATGTCTGTATTCTGCCTACAAATGTAGGTTACGGAAACAATGAAAAGAAGAGAATGGCACTGGGGTCAGTGCCAAACAGACAAATGCTATGGTATTTTTTCACAAAATTTATTCTGAAAATAGCAACACAAGAGCATACAAAGAAAATAGCAAGAGAGTCTGCACAGTGCAGATGCAGTAGTCCAAATCTTAATAACAGGTTCAACTGCAGCGGGTCCCCACAAAATGCCATTTAGTCTTGCCTTGCTCATCAACATGTCTTTAGCAAAAAATGTAATTGTTTCAGTACTTACAGTATTCAGATACTCTAACAAACACGTTAGCACGAAATGTACATGGATATACAAAGGTCTCAGTCAGCCTCATGCCAACTGAGATACGCATGAGCAATCAATTCTGAAAATATTTACAGTCTAACTTAGGCTCTTTTCTAAAGGCAGTATATTTACCTGTCACTACTAGATGATCTTACTGCTCCCTGCTTGGGGTCTGACTGTCTTCGAGAAACCTTTTTTAGCTTCGGTGCACTTTCTGTCTTGGTTATAGGCTCATCCAAGAGGCCTCAATAAAGGAATAAAAGACTTAATACTCTCAACAGAAAATAAAGCATTCATGAAAATGTTAAGGTATCTGTTCCTGGTTTCCATTATTAACTATTTCTACCTGGCTTAGAATATAGTCATCTTATACATGATCAGACAGTGGCTATACTATTTGAAAATAATGCTTCCTCACAGTTTCCTTTTTAAATTTTAATAATTTATGAACACCAGCTGCATGTTACAAACCTACCTGTGATGGTACAAAGATTAGAAAGTATATGTTTGGCAACTGATACGTAACACTGAGGAATGAGGAGAGTTTTACCCAGCAATTCTTTACGTGTTCTGCTTGCAATTTCTTTAATTTCCATACGAGATAAAGATAGCGAGTGCATAACTGGAAGAGAGGTAATGCCACTCGATGTTGTAGTAGTGATGACCTTGGGAGCCAAAGGTGACTTCAGAGGTCGTTCGATGCTTCGCCCAACCAGATTGCTGAGAGGTATTTTGTACAGGTTTTTGCATGGAACTTCACCTGAAAGAGAGAAAGAAAAAAGAACATTATGCATTCACAATAGAATCAGTTCTTAATAATTCCAGATGAAAAGTTGTAAAGACAAGTAATACTTGTTGAGCTGGGCACTTTTAAACTGAAATGGCAAAGATCTTTCTTGCTCTAGAGATCTTTCAATGTAAATAAGCTAAGAGAAGGAAGAAATACGAGCAATTTGACTTAGAGAGAAAAAGAAGATTGACTCTTGGCAACATGATGAATCAGCAGAGGAACCAGGAAGTAAATTTTTATGACTTGAGGCTGGTACTCTGACTATTACACTGCACTCTGTGCAATATTTCCCATGTGTTTTAATATACTGCAACTATATTGGAGCCTGGATCCCAATTAGTTTAAATTATGACTCCTCCTCTTAGGTAACACAAAATACCACATTTGCCTAATTGCTAGAAGAAAAACAAACCAAAATCCCAAATTTACCATCAAATAGCACTGCCTTTAAAAAATTTAAATTTCCCTTTCCCTTTCTGCTAACAGTGCAGCAGCAGATTTAAGGAAGAAAGGTGTACCTACATCCTGCATTATCTAGTCGGTGGTCCCTTGTTTCTCCTTTATTGTTACACTACAGATTGACTGTTCACAGATCACGTTACAGTAAATTGTCTGTGCAAAGTTTTTCAAGGCTTCTTAATCTTGTTTTGCAAAAGAGCTTCAGCCATTCAGTGGTCGTTCAGCTTTTCTTAAATGAAAGGAATAGTGTATGTGAAATGTCAAGCTTTCTCACAGTTTTATGCCCCTTTTTGCATTATTACTTGTGGTCACATTGCGAAAGATTCATCAAGCTACTACTAAAGTTTAATTCCTCCCTTCCTGCAGAAATTATTTCTTCAGAACAGTGCTACCATCTACTCAGAAAAGATACTACAGTGCAAAAGCTCAGCCAGGTGCTTTATATGTGTGGAAAATAGAAAATCTCTTATCTTCCAGACTTTCAGGTAGGAACTCACATTTTTTTACCATCTTTACTGAAGATCAGCCGCAACGACAGCTGTTGGAACAATCAGAGATCATTATTCAAGCTGCCACATTACCTTCTAGAGAAGGAAGAGGAAATTCTGGCTTTTCGTAAGCTGTTGGTGTTTGAGGAGAACTCTTTGAACCCATTTCCTTAGAGCTGTCAGATGGTCCACTTACTGCAGCGGTAGCTTTAAAATAAATATCTGACTGAAATGACAAATAACTCCTCATTAGTACAGTGAGACTTTCTTAACCATCTTCTGATTCTCTCTGACCTTGATATAAACTAAGAGCTCACAGATGAACAATTATTGCCATCAAGTAGCACATAATTCCGTTTTGTTTGTTGCATTTTTAGCGGCAGCAACTTCTTATGTTAATTAGATCCCAACATATCACAAAAGTGGTCAAACACGATTTTTCTGTGTCTTACCCTTGATGCTACAAGTTGAAGCTCAGGCACAACTGCTGTATGGACCAAGTTCCCATTCACCACTAATCGGATCTCAATGGAATCAGTAGTGAAGGCAAGAACATAAGGGAAAGCACAGACTGCAACAAAATACAAGTTATTTGGCAAGGAAAAATGGTTAATTTAAAAGTTTCTTAGATGGTCCATGAAAACTGTTCTTGACCTCTTCTGGCATGTTCCTGTCCTATGAAAAGTGTTGTCTAACATACTGGTGGACACCAAGCTACATTGAGCCTGAAGAAAATGTCACTCTCCATGCCTGGCAGAATGTAGAGTGAATGGAAAATGAAAAACACATAAAAAGAGAAAGGGAAAAAAAGTTCAGCAAGGGATGAACTTGCTACCAAGGCTCCACTTTTCAAAATCATCATATGCAGAAACTTAGGTCAAGTGGCATCATGAATGCAACATGCTTATTCCCAGAATACTGTAATTCCACTAAAAGCCAAATGCAGACTAAAATGGTAATGCAAAAAACATCTACTAAAAAGAGGTATTTTCTTACCAACAGCATAAGGAACTTGATTCCAGCTGAAGTGGAAGTCATAAGCTGATGGCTGGACCAGCGGAGAACCTCCACTGAAAGGATATATCTTTCTGTATTGACAAATATCTGTAGCAAAACAGAAAAAAAAGCATCCATCACATTACACTGTAAGTGACCACCACCCATTTTATAGGCAGATTTTGCAGAAGGGTGGACATTGTACACATAATCAAACACTCATGTAAAAGTCCCTCTATAGCTACACAGATAAGCAAAATTTGCTTTCTCTGTCAACACAACATTGGAAAGATCAAAATAAAAGACCTACGTTTTAGTAAGTTGTCATATTTCACAAAGTAAGTATTACTGTTTCAACAGTTATCAGGTCCCTAACTTGTCTATAGATAGAGAAATAGGCAAGAAAAATTCAGGAAGCAGTGTCTGCAGAATTATATTTCTCTGCCCTTCAAGTAGCCATATGTTCATGTAATTTACATTTTTTGAAGACTGCTACGCACATGGGGTATTACAGACACCAAGACTGCACAAATCACGTAACTTGCACATCCATAAAACAGCTAGTGTGACTAAAATACTTGAATTTCTAGTTTCTCCAGTATGTGTTTAAGTTCCAAAGAAAGTATTTTGACAAACTTTCTGTGAAACACTAAAATTATTTTTGAATACAGACCTAGACTTCAATGAAAGAAGATCTACATATGCAGATTGAGCTATTGCCCTTTTTGGCCTTCCCTAAACACTTACAGTTATAACACAACAGTAGACCAGCTTCACCATCTTCATATACATCAATAGCTGCAACAAAATTAACCTGCAACGATAATGGAAAAGATTAACAAACAGGCACAGAATAGTTATTACAACAGTTATTACAACCGGGTTGTGACTAACAAGCAATACAATCAGTTGGGGAAGTGCACAACCATAGGTAAAAGAAAAAAAAAAGATAAATAAATAAAAATAGCCTCTTTTGTGATATAATTTTCAGGATGTTCTCAAGATGCAAATCAATTTCTTTTGTATTTGTTTCTGTGCAGTACTGAACATTCATAATCACACCCCAGTGTAAAGAAATGAAAACATATAAATTATTTAGCAATATTTAGAAAAATTAAGAATTTTGGGAAATAGGATGATTTCAGAAAGCTGTGAATCAACATGGTATGTTACAGATAACAATTATTTTCAAAAAGCGATCTTCAAATGCACATCATGACTTCAAAAAGATCAGATACACCAATTACTGGTTCCAAACCACTAACATTTACAGAGGTCAACAGGGATGTACCTAAGGACTATTGAACAGTCTGAATTTACAAACTGAGAAGCAATGCTGGTTAAACTGCAGTAGTTTTTACATAGATTAGGCTACATAAATTCTCTTAATTCAACTTTGGTTTTGTCTTTTACATTTAGATTAAAAAGAAACCAAAACAGCCACAAAAAGTAGGGTATCTTTTCCAGAAATGATCCCTTATTAGTGAAATACATAAGGTTACATTAGACAAATGCTTCCCAAATCAGGGGAGAGGGCTTAGAGATTGATGCTATGAATGGCAGTTCTTCGACTTTCCTTGATTTAAGATTACTGTGCAGGTCAAGAACTGTTAAGCAAACCTGAAAGTTTACACATCCATACCAAATGCATTTTGACCCATATTTGGTAGTGACTAAAAGCCATCGCTGCGCTGTCGTCCAGAGAAGTAAGCTGGTAACCCGTTTCAACATGGTGAAAAATCACTAGCTCAGGTCATATTAATTGTCTGCTTTATTTGTGTTCCTAAAGGAAATAAGGATTCCTGCGTGGAAAAGAAATGGGAGTGGTGGATGGCGATGGTGACGTACTTCTCCAGCCCCATTCTTTACTCGTAGTTGCTCCTCATCCAGATTAAGATTGATTCCCAGCACTGTGGAGAAGTTTACGCTTGATCAACCATGCCAGGAGCACCTCTTCATCACCAGATCCAAATAAAAATACAGACGATTTAAAAAGAAAGTGACTTACCAAGAACCATCAAATGAAAAGAGTAGTCCCTTATCTCATTAGCAAGAACAACAAAAGAGTAACTGTGCAAAATCTTCCCTTTTTTTTTTTTTTTTTCCGGTCTACAGCTACGGGTCCACATCCCTATTTAGAAACTAAATTGTCTGATTTTCTGAGGTTCTGGAGATCATGATCTTTTCTGGAGCAGCAAATACTGGAACGTTTTTCTGAAAATCAAGATATTTGCCTAAATCCCAACCCTATGTCCTAGACAGAAAGATTCAGTTCTTAGTTGACTGGACAGCAGTTTCTTAAATAGAATATAAGCTATATGTAAATATTTTAGCCGTAGTACATGCAAATAGGAAAATCTGAATAAGATACTGGTGGCCAACCACTGAAGTTATTCTGATGCAATTTTTTGAACAAAAAACCACTGATATCACAAAAATAAAGCAAAAAGCAAGCTATTGGCTAAGAAAGAAGAAAAACGAGTTTTTGACAACAACAACATTCCAGAGCCTGAAACACAGGCTCTTTCCTAATGTGTCATATCTTGTAACTACCTCTCTTGGGAATTATCATCATGTATCCTAAAAGGAACAAATATCTCAGAGTGCCCTAAAGCAGTGGTTATAGAAGTAAAAAGTAACACACATGAGCATCTCCATAAATTACACTCCTTGGAGGTCAGCACAGCATGCACTGAGTCTGCAAGAAATTACGTTCAGTGGGGGTCTGCAAGAAAAGTTTCAGTGATGAAAACTTACCCTGTTTGTTTCAACGTGATGCAATCTATAGGACTCCCCTGTACTCTCATTGACTAAATCAAACTGATGCCGATATGCTACGCAGATCATGTTGTCACTGTCTCCAGTAGGTCCATCCACCAGCGTCATAACCACTGGAGGGTCAGAAAGGCATATTTCCTATAACATAAATAATAGAATTACTCTCTTTTTCAAGTTCCTACTGTGGGTGCTGCAGGTACTACATGATTTTAAAGCGATGTTCTCTAAGCACAGAAACAAAGAACAAGCAGAAACAATTTTTAAAAAATTGGAAAGATTTTTTTAGCATATATATGATTGGAACTCCACCGTATGACTTCTCACTTTTATTTGTCTGTAGGTTCAGGAAGATGATAATGCACACTGCATCTTCCCCACACCCCCCATACTAGCTCAGTGCTGCCCAGCGTATTAAGATAATTAGTAACTAGATTACACATACCCGGATGTACTGGAACTCCTCTACTGGAGACTCAGGAGATGACAGCAGAGAGGTGCTGGTTAAAGTGTTGCGTGAATTGTATTTCTTTGTGACAAGAAGCAGTTTGTTCCGAATAGCCACAACAATCCTCAGTTCACTTCCATGGTGAGTATTAATGGCGTATAAATGGCAGCCTGAGGAAATAATGTTCTAGACTCTAAGTGGTTGGGGTAGGGTCTGATTTTTTTGTTCTGTATTTGTATGATGATTAGTGCAACTGGGGTCTGATGGATGACTTGGCAACACAGAATTAAAAACTCCTCAATAGGATTACACCAACTTCTAGAAAAAGACAAAAGCCTATGACTCTTTTGAAATCTACTTTTACCCTTACTCCTAAGTACATGGATTGTCACTGTTCTACAAGTTCCAGCTTTTCAAAGCAGTTTGCTTCTGAAGACCAGGAAACACTTATGTCTACAAAAATAGTGGGCAACATCCAGACTAATCTAAGCACTACTATTTAATGGGGATTTGCCAGTGTTCCTCCGACTTAAAGCGTGCTTTATTTCAGTCTAACATCCCCACAAAATTCTTCTCATACCTTTCAACCTTGAAATCCTATTTTTCTCTAAAGCTTTTCATCAGCAGCAATTGCCAAATAACATGGTATTTTTACAATATTCAAAAATGTCATGCTGGACTATACTAGAGTAGTTTTCAAATACAAGCTTAACATAGTTTGAATTGACTGTCCAGAGAAAAAACTAAAGGTGAACACCTACACCTGCCTAAAGAGAGCTAATAGGCTCCTGGCAACTACCAGCATCATACCACAGTGGACGCTTTTAACATAGGATAACAATATCACCTTTTGTTCTCTCCAGTTTATTTTCTCTGCAGTCGTATTTGCTTCTTATCACTTTTTTTGTCTCTATATCTTTTTGGACAGCACTGAGTCTGAAGACAAGGATACGAGATTCTTTCCCTGACGTATGGAGAGAACCAGGAAAAAACAAGTTAAAAAAAGAAAGCAGCAGTTTGAAATTAATACTTCCAACGAGAAGTAGCAGCTAACAAACAGAGCAAAGATAAACAAGCATAATACCTCTCTGGGAACAGAAGACTTACAACCTCTCGAGGATTTACAATTCTAGTAGCCAACCCCTTCAGTACAATAGCTGAGTTTCCCATTAGGTGGTGCTGCACCAAAGAATGATCTGAGCGCTTCGAAAAAGGGAAATGCACAATATTTTGCAAATATATTGAATCTTGCAAAATAACAAAAATGTAATAGATATAAACTACAGGGCAAGAATAGAAGGGTTAACTTTAAGAGCTGAAACTATCCAGGTGAGCCACTGATAACTGCATCCTTAACAGAGTTTGAACCCTTCAAGATACAGTTTGGTTTTGCTTATCAGTTCTTCAAAGATTGGCAAGTTAGGTCCAAGGACTAGTCCAGCTGCCAAAAGTATACAGTTATCTACTTCCATGACTAATCTGTTTTCCACGAAGATAGATACGAGTGGAATCTAAAATCCCTAAATTAAAACAAATAATTCAATGATGCACTACTATTTGCGGTTGGAAAATAAGCAACTTGAGAGTAATTTCTAAGAAATGAAGTTTCTTAAAATGCAAGCACGGCAAGTTCACAGAACTACAGAATAAACTGAGTTGGAAGGGGGATCAACGAGCCCAACTGCTGGCCCTGCACAGCACCATCCCCAGGAGTCACACCATGTGCCTGAGAGCATTGTCCAAATGCTTCTTGAACTCAGGCAGGCTTGGTGCTGTGACCACTCCTCTGAGTAGCCCGTTCCAATGCCCAACCATCCTCTCGTTGAAGAGCCTTTTTCTAATACCTAACTTAAACTTCCCCTGACACAACTTTGGGCCATTCCCTCAGGTCTTGTCACTGGTCACCACAGAGAAGAGATCATCTTTCCTCACAAGGAAGTTGCAGACTGCAGTGAGGTCTCGCCTTAGTCATGTCTTCTCTGGGCTGA
Source organism: Corvus hawaiiensis (assembly GCF_020740725.1). Taxonomy (NCBI): domain Eukaryota; kingdom Metazoa; phylum Chordata; class Aves; order Passeriformes; family Corvidae; genus Corvus; species Corvus hawaiiensis. The sequence goes on along the minus strand of NC_063233.1, from coordinate 54,303 downwards.
ACAGCCAAAGTGTCCTCAGCTGCTCATCATATGGCCTCCCCGCTCAAGGCCATAAAAAATGTTTACGCTAAATTTATTACCATTTTGTCCTAGATACTGCCTCCAGTTAATAAGGTGCTCCTCCAGTGATAACTGTAGTGTTCCATCTTTGTATCTGAGCTACTATTTCGGCTAGCTATTTTACAAGTATTCTTGGTGATGCAGATAATTCTGAAACACTACAACTGTGTACCCACAGCAAAACTCAAGACTTTTTTCTGGCTAATTTGAATGCACATACTCTTCAAATCAAGAAGTATATGTAAACAGGCAGACATAGGGGAGAGAAAGTATTCCTGCCTAAATTAAGTGCTGTTATTTTTAGAGGTTATGCCAAACTTCAAAAGACCTTTTATGCTTCCATCATACATGATACATTTACATCTGTGAAGATGTGGTGTGTGGGCAGCAAAGAGTAACATGTATGGTAACTCCTTTCCTGGGCAGGCATTTCACTATGAGGGCAGAACAGTGACCACTGCCTTCAGTGAAATTGGTCTGACAGGCTTTTAAAGAGGAATTGGGGTTTAAATCCCATAAACCACGAGATGTGCACCCCTCAGGTTGACAATAAGCTTGCCTTTCAGAGACGAAAAATCTTCACCTTCCTTTGGTGTTTGAAATAGATCTGACTGCCTATAAAATTGACTATCATATGAACTTTTACGGTTTTTTTTAACCTCCTACAGACTGGGTTCTTCCAAGCAAAGCAGTTCTTCCTCATCCCACCCCCATCCTTGTATAAAGGCGTTTCATAAAATGAAGATGGAACAAAAAAATACATGTTTGGAGGACAAAACAGATCAATTTCTTTGCCTTACCTTAAACCAGCAGAAGTCCCAAACAACCCTACCACAGAGTTAGATTTAACTCTCTTCATTAGAACTGAGGCCACTGCTACCAAAGCAATTTGTGCTCCTGTCATTGACAGCTGTGTTGTATTGGTTCTGACACCTTTTGGAATGCTGACCTAAATAAACTCTTGCTGATAGTTAAGTTCAAAAAGTTAGCCTTGAAGCATATAACTCTTTACCCTAAAACCCCACAAAGTCTTTGAATCCAGTTTACAAGTCCAGTATGAGCATAATTTGAACTTGTTTTTGCTGTTGAAGTGTAGTCTGAAAACGAAACACAAGTATTTTTCTTCCATCACTGGTCTCAATTTCAACATCATGCAGATACAAAACAGGGGGCCAGAATTCTAGCAAGTATGGAAGAAATTCTACTTAAATGCTTCAGAAAGCATCCATATCAAGAATTAAAAATCTCCACAGTTTTTTACATGCGTAAGACCTTATCAGACTATGTTTGAATCGTCATGAACATGAATGTCAGCAGTACCTTGTTCTGTTACCTCAAGAAGGCCGCTTGCATCTCCCACCTCAGGTTTAACCAAGCAGTACAATGTTTTGACAATTAAATGCAATCATCTTCTCTAGAAATCTCACAAACTACGTTTCAATGTAACTACACTTTCCAGATCTTGAGAAATGTCACCCATCCTCCAGGTGTCTTGAGAGAACTGCAAATGGCTCTCACGTAGCTTGAGCTAGTTTTTTAAGATCCCAGGGTGAATTTCATCAGATGCAACCAAACTGGGCAACTCCCAGTCATACAGAAGGCATCACGTTTTACCCAAAGCTTGGGAAAACAGAACTTCAGCAAATACTGAGGAAACAGACATAATGTGGTAAAAAGTAATAAATCAACCATGTTTATAATTCTTTTCTGACACATAAAGATCCTGATCTTGCTTTGTGTATGTTCCCTTTATGAAACAATCACAGACTACTGGGTAAAACTACCTCACTAAAAAAGTGCACATTTTATGCACGTTTAGTCCTTCCAAGTGAGACTGACAGTGAAATACTGACAGTTTAAACAACGTTAAAGCTATTTTATACCAGAAGCTTCAAGGAAATACATTCTATAGCTCTAAGACATGGTGACAATTAACAGAATATATACAATAAAACATATTCTTTCAAATAGTGACAGCGTAATTAATTACCCCCTCATTTCTGTACATCTGAATGAACATGTAATTCGGTAAAAAAACACTTGCAAAGAATGCCGAGTTCCAACAGTGGCCAAGGACAATGTGACCACTTTCAAGCTTGCCTTGAACAAAGCACGAATGAGCATTTAGGTATTTTCACCTCTAGCCTCTCCCCAGCCTTCTAGAAAGTAACAGCAGTTGCTGTATGTGCTCCCTTATTCTAAATAAAGCATCTAATATACTTACTGTTGATAGACACAATTGTCACGAGACAGACATACCAAGCAACAGCCAGATTCATGCAAGAACCCAAGAACAGGGACCTCTCCTACCTTTGTCTGTTCGGGCAATCAAAAGATCCAGAGCTTCCAACACATTCATCTGCTTTATTTGGAGAGTTTTATCAAATACTTGCACTGACGGTTGACCATCTAAAAAAGACACACATATGTATTCAAAATCCTGCTAAAACTTGCTAGACGCTGGTTTTGAACCATTTCTTTCTTGTAATAAAAGTCTTGGGGTTTTTCTTACAAAAACAAAGAGATTAAAAAAAAAGAACTGCACAAAGCTCCTACATGCGCCACAGCATCATAGTCAATACTTCCTCATGGGAAGATTTTATTATTGTCATGAATCAGATTATGCAACTGAAATCTAAAAGTGACATTCCTTTGGCAAGTTCGAGAATTATGACCAAAAACTAACTTCATTCCCTCAGTCCCGCTGGCCTTACGTAGCACACAGGAGATAATAAGGGGTCAAAGCAGCAATATCATTGCTAAGGGAAGAAGTAGGAGTTCATTGTCACATAAGCCCTTGGCTTCATGCTCACTATCATCAAGGGCTAAGAAAACCAGACAAGCCATTTAGACACTTCTTGAACCTGGATGTGATCTCCTACGGCTTTTCAGATGGTCAAGAAAACAACATCTGAAATAAGAAAACATTCAGAAATCTGCATTAACACTGGCTCCCCAATACGGCTCGATTCTACGGCAGAAAGGATTTTTGCAACTAGGTTACATAAATGCAATAAAATGACTTGAATTAGTAACTGTCCCCCTACATAAAGACCTACTAACACCTGAACAGAGCTTAAGAACATACATTTTCAAGAAATGGTCAGATACATAAAAATCGACACAAAAACACTAGATCATTTACTAACCATCTATTAACAAGATGCCAGCATCTGTAGAAACCAGCAAGGACTGGCCCCAAGAATCTGCACAGACAACCTCATGAGGAAAATTACTGCAGAAAGACTGAGATTCCCAAGGCTATGAAGTAACATAAGGGATACATATTAAGTACACTAAAAAATACAGATCATACAGACACAGAATGTGATGGACAATGGCAATAACATGTAAATGCTTTTGGCAGGATACATTTCCAAACAGTATATTGTTTGATTTTGAAATATCAAAATTGAACCAATTTTCTTGCAGAGGAATCTCTGCATCAGTTCTGGTTTGGAGACTCATAAGTGTAAGACACATACCTGAAATGCTAGAATTAAAACACATGCAACTGAAACTCAGTGCAACCCTCACTCAATACTTATTTTCATTCAAAAAACCCAAACCTATATACTTAAAACGTATGTACCAGTATGCATATGCAGTTTGCTTACATTTTATAATTCAGTTTGTGATGTTTAGTGACTAGCACATGGTACAGCTAAAACTGCCTTTCTGCCAAATTGTTCTTCCATCCTGTGTTCTCTGTACTTACCTCCCAGAGCCTGCCCCTCCTCTCCCAATTTATATATTAGTTGGAATCTCTGAAATTCCAGAAGCACTTCTGAAGCTTCTGTATATAAAACACATGCAGAAGAGTGCAGCTGGCATACTTCACTCCCTAATGACTTCAAACAAAATCCAGTATTACAGGAAATGGAAACACAACTGAATTTTGTTTTAAACGTGCTGGAATTAAAATAAAAGATGATTGCATATGGAAGATGTCACTTTCATTGAATTTTCTCAGGTATAAACATGTTCACACTTGCTTTAATTTGAGAAGTGCTTCTGCCCCCAGGCTCATCCTTTATCAATCTAATAGTGACTGCAGAATCACTTTGACACTGTACCTTTCATCTTTTCTGCCACAGCATCTAATTACAGAAATAAATCAATAGATACCATACTAGATAATACTTAATGTTTCATAACAGACAGTTTCACTCACCTCCTTTTTACAAAAGCTTGTGGTTGCCAAGTTAGCTGTGGTATCCCCTTTCACAGTAGTTTTCAATTTCAATGCCTAATACAAACAGATGTTTTATTTAAACTGAGTTTTTGTCAGCAATATCCAAGCTAATGACTATATAAAAAGGACAATTTAGGACTAGAAAGTAATTCCAGTTTGGAATTCCTATGCCATTTTAAGTAATGAAAAAAGAAGCAGAATTCTGTATCCTGAACAACGTCTGCATAAACCACTAGATGGTTACTAGGTACCTTCTCAGCCAAAATACACATTGGCTGTTTCTTGTTTAGTTTTTGTTTTGTTTTGTTTGCTTGCTTTCTAAATGGCAACTCAAAATCAGAAAAGAAGAGTCAAACATAATAACAGAGAAAAACTTCCACTTCAAACTACAGAAGCTAACCATCTACACAGTTTACCCTATAATCTAGGTGGAGAGAGGATCCTCTTGTCAATTATACAAACCGACCTTTTATTTGCAAAACTTCCTAACAAACACTAAGTCAAACTATATATATGTCTATCTATATATATTGCCAGGCGTCCCAAGGACAGATGGTCACAGGATCACAAATTCTTCAGTTAGCACTAACTAGAAGCAAGGTGATTTTGAAAGGGCTAAAAACTCCAGGGAAATACCGTATACACATAGTTTCATTGCCTTACACAGTAAGTCTGTTTAGTGCAGCCTATATACCTTCATTGCTAACTTTCACAGCAGTATTCCTGTAAGACTGTGACACGTGGAATTGTCACAGCATTCCTTAATGCACAGTTTAGAACTAGCCTAAACCAATTTTACTGTCCCCTGGAGTTTGCCTACCATCAAGTATGGCTCTCTGTGAAGCAGCAGCGAACACTTGCACGCATCATTTGCACGTTTGCATTAAGCACGGCTGTCAGCTTACACAGATGCACATAACACTTCATTGTATGAACACTTTAATTTCATCCCACCAGTGAGGAGGTATCACCTTGACAATAAATAAATGATTTAAATATACTGCTGAATCAGTCTCAGTGAATTTTGTCTACCGTCTAAAAAGTCAACAGGCTATAACTAAAGGGGGAATACATTCCCAGCTTCGCAAGAATGATTATGAGTTACTTGGAAGGTATCTTGAAATATGTTCAAGCCTACAGTTTGTACCTTAGAGGAAAGATCTTTTAGGGGAGGGAAATATTTAAATGTTGAAAGAACCTCCAAGAAAAACACGAAGAGGTATCATGAATTTTTAACCCACGTAATAGGTTTCCCTTTGACGAAGACCACATTGAGGATGGAAGTCTTGTTTAAGAAACAGGTCCCAACCAGATTTGTTCCATGAACGTCTTATCAGCATTTAATTTCGGGGAGGTGGGAGCAGTGTAAGCCTATAGGTTTCCATACTTTCAATAACCATGCTTTTCTTGCTTTTCTTTACCTTCTGTAAAGTAAACGTACGAATAAATCATTGGTTACTTCTGTCTGAATATTACACATTCAGCTTTCTTTTTTTTCCAGTGCCACCTAAAGTGACTAGTTATTTCAAGGTGACTGAGGAAAGAGGTCTTTGCAGCTCTGCCAATCCAAGCTTTTATAGTCCTGAGATTTTTTTTGAACCAGCTCTCATCTGCCTAGCTCCATTTTCTACCTTTAACCAGATCTAGAACTTCTCAGACTCTTCTAATCGTTAACTCATTATGATTTAAAAAAAAAAAAAAAAAGGAAGAGAAGACAAGAGAATTGGGTTTTCTTGGTAGTGGGTTTTTGGGGGTTTTTTTTGGTTGGCTAATTTTGTTCGGCTGGTTGGGTTTGGTTTTGTTTTGTGGGGGTTTTTTGGGGTTGGTTTTTTTTTTGGGTGGTGGTGGTGGTTGGGTTTTGAATTTTTGTTTATCTGGGGGTTTTTTGTTTGGCTTGTTATTTTGGCTTTGTTTTTGCTCTGCTAACTCCTGCTGAGTTAAATCAGCTCAGAAAAGAAGTATTCTTAGGATAAGCTGCAGAACCATGAGACCAGTCTGGATCAAGAAGAAACAAGTGAGAAAGGACAGGGGAACTGAAGAGCATAGGCACTGTTGGCTTTTTTTTTTTGCTACAATGAACTGTCAGATGAAAACAGACTAATCTAAATCATCAGGAAGTTGTACTTAGTACAGACTCGAAAAGTTAATAAGCCCATAGGAGATTGCAGTCGGCATTTGGTATGTTCCAAGATGTGTGGCATACACTAACAGAGAGACTGTTGAAATTTCTTCCTGACTAAAGCAGTCCAAGTATCTTCTAAGAAATTCAATCTTAAAAAAACATACGGAGGAAATCCATGAAAGATTATGCTTTTCCAAAGCACGGAAAAAGACAGAGTACTCTTCTGCTTGGAGAAAGCATCTGCTGCATGAAGCAGGGAAAGACCTTTCACGTTTGATCCTAAGGTATGATTTTTCCAACCTTCATTTAACTCACGTATGATACAAATATTTGTACTTGTATAACTCAGGCATTATAGAAAATACTTCCATTCATATTTTATTTGAATGCAACTTAAAATAATGCAATACTACAAAACTATTTCTGCTCACAGAAAACTGCATTAAATCCCAACATAACTGCAAGCTAATCAAAGTCTAACAAAAGGAGTTACACAGTCTTTGTAAACATAGCTGTATACCTTCTAAACCGATCCTACCTGACCAAGCCGAACAAACTCTGCTTGTCGAGCTTCCTCTTTCTTCCGTGTTGATTTTGGGGACTCTGGTAATACATCACTGAAGGATCTTCTATTGAGCACGTTCTAAAGAAGAAAATGTTTCTTTCTAACCGCATAGCTTCTCAGAGAAGAGAAACTGCAACTCTTCCAATCCTGGAGTGATTTACCTTACAACTTGTCACAGTTTACCACTGTCATGTTCTGTACAATCATACTACGTGAATATATGACATGAATATATGAAAAGTTTAAGCCGATCTATATAGATAAAAGAAATAAACAGTGGTGGAGAAAACAGCACCTTGTTAGTTTTAGAAATACTGAACTTGTTTTTATTAGTTAGGAATCACCTTAAGAGTAAGTCTTCTCCATCTAAAATAAAGTTACCTCGTAGCTACCCAGGGGTAAAAATCATCCAAATGTACACATAATGGAACAAAGGCAGTTTTTATGGTGACAAGATTAATGCCCGTATTTGCAGTATCTAAATTCCCTACTCCCTTGCTGCAGGTAAGCCTACACAAAGTATGACGTTGTTTTGCTTCTCCTCACACCTGGTGAAGAGTCCTGTCCAGAAAGGACCATCTGCCAGCTTTCACAAAACTGTAAAGTAAGTTATACGATAATCGGCATTTAGCTTAGTCATATGCCATTCAGTGCACATTAGGATTACAGTCTTTTAAAATAACAGAACATTTAAACTACTAGTTAGAACAGGACAGCACATGTGAGGGATGCAGAAACTTCTGACTTACATTTACCTTGTGTAGGTCAGGCATCATGTCTTGGTATAAAGAGCGGATCAGCATGTCTAGAGTGCGTTGACGTTTCTGAGAAAATGTTGGTGTTTCCAAGGTGGCTTTTTCACCATTTATTACTACAAGATTATGGGAAAAAGATATATTACATAAATGAACTTTGGCAATCTCCACTGACTGTAGTTTACCTCTGTACCAGAACACCTGCTCTGCCCTTATTAATTTAGAATTGCCTCCTTTTTTTGCCCCCCTCTTTTTTTTTTTAGAAGTGAGCAACTCTTCCTTAAGAGAGAAAAATTAGTAATAGAAGAATTCCACAAGGCATCAGAATAAATACCTAACTAATAAAAACATTAAAGACAAACTGCTGATCAATTTAAGCACTAAACAGTTTAAATGGGTAAAATGAGCTATCTGTCGAGCTCCTGTCAGGAAATTGTCTAATTGTAATCATCATGATCAATTCTCAAAGATTTCGTTCTCGCTGATCTAGAAGGGCAAATACAGGTCAATGAAAACTGCAACTGAATCATTACAGAATTAAAAAGTGCTGCATAGGTGTCCTTCAGCGCCTTTAAGAATACAGTCAGAAAAGCTGCTATTTTCAGGTTTTCAGAGCTACTAAATTAACACCTTCTATTACTAAATAATGAACAGCATTATAAATTCTTTCGTATCTCCGAGTCCTTTAAGAAAATGCAAAGCTAAATATGGCTGCACATTCCACAAATGGGCAAGTCAGCTTCTGTCTAGTAGCCCAAGAAGAAATTTTTTTTTTGTTAATCTGACTGTAACAGTTTGATGGAACTGACATCCCACCTATGCTACAGATTTGAAAAAAAAAACCTCTATACAGATCAGCCGAATACACAAGAAAACACATATACATTTTAAGCATCACGAATTTTAATTTATTAAAGGACTGTTTCTAGCAAAAGAAAAACTGACTTACATTTCACCAACACAAAATCCCTGAATTCCTGGTGATTTGTAAACACAGGTGGGGACGGAAGGGGAGGTCCAAAGAGAGGAACACTTTCTTCTGAAAATATTTTCAGCCTGTTGAAAGTACAAATCTTTATCTACATTGGAAGTCACATTCAAACCCTACCTTTTTTATAGCCACTATTCAGAACCAAAGGAGAAAAAGAAAGGGAAGTGTTATCTGAGTATGTCTTATGTAAGAACCTCCAAGGGTCTAACAAAAAAAGATTCACTCGACAGAGCAAAATTATGCTTCTTTTACACAAACTAACACTGGGACATGATTAGAACAGAACTTTGCAGTTCTACTCACAGACCAACAGTTTTAGCGGTGCTAGCAAAATACAGTCCTGTTCAAAAAAGCTCTAAAAGAACAGTTCTTCACCTAAAAAATATGTTCACCTTACAGATTTCCACCTTACCTATGCATTCACCACACAGATGAAATATTTGATTCTTTCAGAATAACACTGGCTTATGACATATGAAGCTGTATCTTGGAAACAGCAAATTCAATTTTCAAATTTTCAGTGAGGAAGAAAGATTCAGAATTGCTTCCATAACAGCCGGACCCTGCTGAGCTCTTTTGATCCGTAAGGAATCCAGCATAGCAATAATGAATGGTAGGTACAAAACCCACGCATATTTGTTCATCAGGGCATAGCTTCTTTATGATAAGTAATCGTTCTTGGCTATTTCAAGTAATAGTTTGCTGACAAAAGTCTTCCAAGTGGCACGTGCAGATGACACAGGGCACAGCAACCCATATCTGCTATTATAGAAACCAGTCAGAATTTGCTTTCTCAAAAATCCAGCAGTGACTGACTGATATTGAGTCTTTTTTCCTGAAAGCTTAGAAACTGCATACAATCTGAAACGCAGTATTACATTTGCATGAATATTGATCGTTCTAATATTTGTTTCACATATTTGAGACACAATTTCATAGATGCCCTATGTCTGCTTCATTACATCTAGGTAAAAAAAGCAATCATTTATAACTACAAAAGGTGTGAAATGTTCCTTGACTAGATCAGAATAAATTATGACAGGGAAAACCATAACAAAACTGACCAAAAAAAAAGCTTCTTGAGGGACGTAAAATATAAAGGCACTCTAAGCAGAAATTCAGTCAGACCTCATAGTGGCATTGCATTTGAAACAAGGAAAATTTGCCTCAAAAGCCTAGAGCATCCCCTGTCTCTTCTGACTGAAATTTTGGCCACTTGGAAGACTGTCTTCACACACACACACGCACACAAAAGTAACAGAAAGAATGAGTTCTATTCAGGCCTACGATGAAAGGACAGAATGAAACATAATTAGGCCAAGCTGAAATAGAATGTTCTAAGGCTGTCATATAGTATGTGATATGTGCTACGGCAAGATGTGTCAAGACTGGCAGAATGAAGCAACTAAAATAAGATGGACCAATCTAGTAAACGCAGCCAGTTACCTAAAGCAAGAGAGACAAATTTATCTTATTTACTGCACCTCATTTCCTTCCCCACATAAACAGCAATATAAAAAGCATTTTATCACGGCTAACCCATCTACTGACTATTAGCTTACGATCAGGACAACGATCACTTCTTAAAGAGTAATGAGGGACATATGCCCAAGTTTCTGTCCCAAAGCAGTAAGAAAAAGAAAGAAGTGACTGCATTTTCACTGCACATTGGAATCATGAACACGTTTTGTGCTTCTCACAAACCTGGGAATGCTGAAAAGCAGAAGCTATGAGGACAATCAATTTAAACAAATTTGCAAGAGTAAGCTCACAAGATCTTGGAGCAAAATAAAACTATTCCTTTGCTTAACTGCACTACAGACATTTTTCAAAAGAAACCTTAGCTATAAATAGGAGGCGAGGGAAAAAAACCCACACACAAACTGAAGTATCATTCTTCTCTGGAGTTAGATTTAATGGCATGCTGGAGAAACATAGCAGTATGTAAAATTCCGGTAGGTTTTAAGTACGTGACGTTCAGCTATACAAGTACTCCATTAAAATCCCTACAAACGACCTAGTTTGCTCAGCTACAGCCAAACTGAGATCTGTAAGGACTTGTAGTCCATGGCTATCCCAACATAACGTGCATTAATTAACTTTCGTCATCCACGTAAGTTTACTACGTCATTGATCTCACCAGGTCTGAAAGTTCCAAGCACATCTTTTATCATTTTGTTGTATTTTATCTAAAAACCAGTTCTGGGTTTCCCCCTTAGCTTATGCCTGTTCCAGAATTTAATTTTTCTGATGGTTAGAAACATGCTGCTTATAGCCAGTTCAGTGACATCTGCATCCAGGTCCATATTGCTCTTCAGTTTCTAAAGCTCATTTGGCAGATTCCTGGCATACAGACAGGTGGACCTGTCTGTATGCCAGAAAGTTTTCCCACTGCCAAAATGTTTTCCCGTTTTCTCTAAACAAACAGATATTCAGTGTGAAATTATTTGTTATAATCAGCACCTACCTGTAGCTATCATTCTGCTTATTATATCTCACTAAAGCAAAAATATCTGCCATACAGTTAAGGAAGTTAATCCAGTTCTAATAAAGCTCGCATGTATTTTAATAAACTCTTCTCTTCCTGCAGTACATTGCAGATTTAATAAAGGTTAAATTTATTAATTAAGTCAAGGTAAATATATAAAAACATCTAGACTATGCAGATTTTACTATTTATAAAGAAGGTCCTATAGAAAAATATTACTGTTTGATCAGCAGTTTTAAAAATCAAGCTACTACCACAGACACTGCATAAGACATACTATAGAATTTTGTGTTTTATTTTTATGTGATATATTTGTGATTAAAAATTCTTTTGGTTGATAAAGCAGTACCAATTCTGAACTTTGTTTATACCAGAGCTTCCACCAAAGAAAAGATTCCAATGAAATAAATTAGCTAACAGAATTATAAGAAAATAGAGAGAATGATTTAAAGTGCAAGTTATACTAAGGCTGATGCTCTAATGAAGAGGTACATTGATTTGGTAAACAATTCTTCTTAGTATCTAGGTTCCTTTGGTATCTAAACATTTTTATTATTTTTTTCAATCTTTATTCAGTTTTCATTCACCCCTAGCAAGAGTCTTCTAAGAACATTTAGTCTGCCTGAGAACGAGGTCTAGAACTCTTAAGCTTTGTGAGAACTTTTTAAGAATCAGCAACAGAGTATAGATAGAAATTATAGTTTTCTTCTTCTCATCCATTTTTCTTTATTCTATTCCATCTAGTCTAACAGATGCCAAATCGAGGTCTACATATTACTAGTGTGACCCTATGATAATTCCAAGAAGTTGGCTGCTGGTTTTTGGAATCATATCATCTTCACAATGTTTTCAACCAGAAGTCTGAAAAGCACAGGCTGTCAAAAAACTGGAGAATATGTGGTTAATGGTCTGAAAAAATTGACAATCACTGATCTAAAATACATAAATACTTAAAATAAACAGCATCGAAACATTTAAAGGCAGTATTCGGTAAAATGCCAAAATCTAATGCCAAATTAATTTACATAACTAAGAGAAAGATTTATGAATTTATATTTTTTGAAAAGGTGTAAAATTAAGTTTGTGAAATGATACATATAAACGCTTTCAATAAAAACATGATTTAAAAATCACATTCTTGATTTTACCTCATCTTCTAAGGGATTTAGCAAACATTGTTTGATGTTGCAGACTTGGAAAGTCCCAGTCAAGCAGCTGAAGGTAAAGAACGCAATAATGCAACCGTCTTTCTAAAATAGTTCTCACTTCAACAAACAGCATGCAGGGAGGACTTAGGGCAGAATTAAGAGTAATATTGATCTTAAAAAAAATAATTAGAAAATGTCAGGAAAAAGATACGTGTAAAATGAGAGCGAATCATGGATGGCTTGAACACTGGAGAAGACTCTTCACCTTCCTGAAATACGATAGTGACAATGTCATTTCCAATATGTCGCTTCCTTTCTACCTGGAAAAAAAAAGGAAAAGAAAAAAGGAAAAAAGAAAGAAAAGGCAAAAAAAGAAGCGACAGATACAGTGACTTACAAGACATAAGTAAGCATCTTAGCAATTATGTGACAGAATAATAAAGCAATATTCCTAAACTGCTAACAGAAAAATTACAGTCAGTACGACTGAAGACAATATAAAATCATTACTTAACTATAAGTAAACCTAGCAACGACACGGTGCACACAACAAGGCAGGTTCTAGAAGAACAGATATAGCATATGTTTAGAAAAGTGCTCACAGTTTCCCTAAGTAATATTCACGAATCAGGCATGGCACCTCTAGCATTCCACAAAAGCAAATCTACCGCTTGAAATAAAAGGACAAAAAGCTCTGGTGCCGAGTTATTCTTAAAAAAAAAAAAAATCCTGATTGGCCTCCGTTTTCTTCTGTGGCCTCATCATCAGTCCAAGGAAAAAGCATGAGAAAACTGACATAGAAATAGAAAATGTACATTTTAATCATATCGCCTAACTAGAACACATAATAAATAGTACACCAAGTAATTTGTAAGTAATTTAGGTAAATCATTATGGATGTACAATGTATAGTAAACGCATGTGCTTATAAAGTATTCTTTTCATCATAAATACAAGGAACGGCTTGAGCAATGAACAACAGCACATTCAAACAAGTACCCAAGAACCCCCCTAGTTAATCTATGAGAGTGTGACAGCGCTTCTTTACAGTTACCAACATTAACATGCTCACAAGGGGAATTTCTTTCAAGCTACACTAATGGCTACCCAAGTAGGAGTTGTGTGTTACGCATGTGAATATTCCTACAATTCACACACAAGGCTAATTTCCAGTCTTCCTAAAATCTTTGAGGTAATAATTACATCAGTGAAGCTCTTCAAGTCATCTGAACACCATGCTACTCAATCACTTGTCAGTGAAGCAATTTAGATCTTCTTCACAAGTATCTTTTGTACTTTCAGAGAGATGATAGGATGCACTGTTTCTAATAAACATCATGAAATTTTCAGCATTAGGTAGAATACTGAGAAAAAAATAGCAAAAGTCTCAAGGCTTACATTTCTAAAATATTAACAGACAAGAAATCCTTTTTTTTTGATAAAGTTTCGGACTTTGTGATTTAACAAATAAATAGGGAAATAAAAAAGAAAGAGAGAACCATGTACCTGCTGCTTGTTCTCTCTAGAATACGGCAGCATGGTTGAAACATGGAACATAATTTCATGCCCTTGAAAAACTGTATAGATGGAACAGGTTCCTGTTGTATCATCTGCAAGGGAAGACAACACTTTAAGGAGTACATCCTCTAAGTTTTCTGAAGATCAAAAGATATATTTGAGTCCTTCTACCAAATCTTCCTTAGCTATCCTTTTTTGTCCAATCCCTTTTAGAAAATGTCCACACTGCACGTTTTATGCGAGTCCAAACCCAAGTTTGCAACTAATCTGCATATTCACACTTAAAACCTATGACATCTTTCACCTACTTTCCTGAAATCACACGGGTCTTCAAGCCATAATGTCCTACTATCATGAAGCAAGTAACATGTCAGGTTATTGTTCACCTCATTCCAACTTAAAATGAAACTGTTCACCTGTATTATGTTCAGTCATAAATACTTTTCTTCAATTGCATTCCATACCAGTGACTTAAGCTGACCTGACTCTTTTCTGGTGAAGCAGAGCATTTAGTATGCACACGAGGAAGTCCATTTTGAGATTGTTTTATAACTACAATATATACAATATGCGTAATGTGAGATAAGAAGAAACATTTACACTGCAGCTCCACTCCCCCCCCTTTATTGCTTCAGATGAGTTCTTACTTTTAGTGTCCAGTCCTCCTCTGTAGCCTGACCAGCCTTTCAAAGTAATCGTGTCACCCAAGAGATGCAAAAATCGTTGAAAGCTTTCACTTCCGGTTTCTACACGTGGGAGGGAGAAACGTTACCAAAAAAGCACACATGTAGTAATAGAACATGTCTTAAAAATAACCAAAATAAGGAAATGGGTCCTGCTTCCAGGACACAAGTTTCAGCTGAATTAGTTTCCTTTCATGTCTTCCAAGCCTACTGCCCTTCCAGAAACAGCATCCCAGCCTTTCAAAATAGGCATCATCACGTGACATTAAACAGTGACCTCTTTTGCTAACACCAATGCTGTTCAAGCACACAGGAGAACGTGATCAGTCCGTAAAAGAGCGAAGGAACTACAAGCAGGGAGTTAACGAGTTGCCTCCTTCAACTGCTTCTTTTTTGTAAACGTTACGTCAACATTTCACTGTCTTTCAAGTTGTAATAGTAAGCTTCCTACAGCAACTTTTTATAGCATTAGAAGGCCCTATGCTACAATTTTTCACCCAACACATGAAACACAACAAAATGACTGTTCACTTAACCATTACCTCCTGTCTTGCTTCCAGCTGTAGACACTATCTTCCTTTTTTTGTAATTCAGATGAATAAAAAAATTACGGAAAAGGTGAAAAACTCACCATTACTGAACATTTCATCATCTGTAAGCTGACCATCCTTAGCATAAAGGACTCCAAATTTAAAATTCACAGAGCCCTGAGGAATAAAACCAAGTATTGTATGATAAACAGAAGATCCAAAAAAAATGTTCCCTCCAAGGACTTTTATATGTGTATCTTTGTATACATCTTACACTTTGGAACATACACTCTATACCATCTCCTAATACCTAATAATTCACCTTTAAACTTTTATAGTAGAGCATAAAATTATTAATGTAAGTTGGTGATCTATTAATATGAGATATTAAGTTGGTGCTTAAAAATATTTTTTACGTCACGTTCTAAAAACATTACATTTTTTACTGTCATCAGCAGTTGATTTCAAAGTCATCATAAGCACATCAAAATACTAAGCTGTATTCACCGAACAGATCTGTGAGCTAGAAGCGGTAAGTTTACATTTACCTCTTGCTCTTCAAGAACCAATAAATCCTGTAAACAAAAACAGTATCTTTAGCACACTCGTATTAAAGATTCTATGAGGATGACAGTTTCATTTGTGTTTTTACGTTTTGATTTGAAATGGCCAGTTCAATGGATGAAGACGGTTTAAGCAGTATTATGTATAATCATCGTTATTAGCTGCTACTGGAAGAAACAAACTAGTAGCATTTATACTTAATTACTTGTATTTCCAGAAAATAATAAAGAAAAAGAACCAAACAAAAAAACTCACTTCCTACCTTTTGTATCTCAGGATGAAAAATTTCCCTTGGGCTCTTCTCAAATTTATCAAGACTCATAGCACTGAAATGCAAGTGAAATACCGCTTTATAGAAGAGCAAGTACGCATTTCAACAATAAACCACCGAATGACTGCAGTTACAACACGTTAAAAAATGAACTGTTCGAAGAGCCTCTGTTAAATGGAATATTTCATGGAATTGCCATTTCTTTCCCAAAATACTAACTTCCAACACTTTCTAAACTTCTTTTGTATTTTAGAAACAGAAATTAGTAAGACCCTGTCTGGAGATCAGGTTTAAATTTATTTATGCATAAAGCACAGAGCTCTACTACATCAACCTTCACTTTGGCTTTAAACATAATCATCGTGAGCATTTTAGGAGGGCTCAATAACCTATTCTATTTTTTAAGCTTTTCTTCTCTCTCTTCTTAAATAATTCAAGGCAAGTCAAATGAAAAATGAGAAGCTCAGCATCAAATTCACACACCAATGATTCACAGGTGGAACAGAAAAGTTACTTACATAAAAAGCAAGATCAACTGCCTCAAGAAACAGAAATATCTAATTCATATAACTTTCTTCTTAACTCATGCTTCTGCATTTACTATTACTTTTATGCTCCTTTTTCCTCCCCTGAGCATTATAGAACTGTGCAGCATGTCACAGAGTACCAAATACAATCTGCCTGGGGCACAGTGAACTAACATAGAGGTCAAATGTTTCCACTGTTGCTTATGTCAGATCACAGAGCAGACATCATCTTCTTTAGTTCCTTTTGAAAGGTACTAAAGCCTTCCAAAGAACTTAGAAAAAGCACGTTTATAAACATAACGAAAATTCTTTGAGACAGTCTTGTACCTAGATTCACACCAGGTGTGAACAGGTTGAAATGTCAAAGGACTACCAATCAGGCCTGAGGCATGGCTCAAGGACCGTAAAAGCCAAAAAAAAAAAAAAAAAACAAAACAAAACAAAAAAAAAAAAAAAAAACCCAACCAAAAACCAAAGCCAGGGAAGAGTTTTCAGTCCAAGCTGAAGCAGGCAAAAGGAGATGACGTTTATGCACCCGACCGCACGTGGCACAGAGAGAAACAAGGTCTGAAACAAGCCTACCATTTTCCTCTGTAGAATACTGGAGCATCACAGGATGGAACACATCAGGGTGTTTTAGCCACAGAGTTATGACCCTAGCTAATAGATTATGATAGAGTTCCTCCACTCTGGGATGCCTGATGAAACACACACTTGTGGGCAGAGTGAAGAGAGAGGCCGGGTTGGAAAGGGATGTTAGGAAGAGATACTTCAGTGACTCGTGGGCAGACATGGAAAATCAGGTACTTACGCAAGTCAAGAACGCAGTACAGACAACTAGGAACACTATTTGAGCCAACACGGTAGGAGTTCAAAGAAGGCACTTAGTTCAACTTGATGAAGAAGATGATAGATATCCGAAGAGTTTTCGACTCACCATCTCGACACTCCAAAACAGAGCCTCAGCCCAGGAAATCAGATTTAAGAAGCAAGGCTCAATGGCCCGATAGCCTCTCAGGCACATTCAGTGGTCTGGGACCTCTCATAAATCTTGTGCCGTAGCAGGAACATCCAGATCTATTGGCAGTGACTTCACACCAACACACATGCTCTGCTTCCAGAATTCTCCTTTCACATAGGCACTGTCAGTGTTAACCAGTGGCCTGGCTTCAATCAAACAAGAAATATTCGTTCCTACTCTATATAGATTAAAGGTTTTAGAAACTTGCAAAGCCCTCATTTATCTGGTACGTGCTGTTTACTAAAAGGCCCTTTTAATGGCTTCCTAGAGAAGCTAAAACCCTTACAGAAGATCCATTTGATGACATTATCAGTGAGGGATTTGAGAAAACACACCACATGATAAGATTGTAAAACTGCAGATTAAATTTGAATGAGTGCTTTGAAAACCAGTGCTCTGACATTTCAGCTGATTAAAATGTTCAAAGAAATAGAAACAGTGTTGGGTTTGCTCACTTTATATTCTCTTCTACCACCCAAGAGGCAGGGCAGAGTATGAGCATGCTCATACAAACTCCATCCGAGAGTAGGAATTTTCTCGGCTTCACTGCGCATAATATACCCATAGCGAGACCTAGATGAAGACAGTCAGCTGAAGAAATAATTCTCGGCATCTTGACTGCTTGCTTCCTCCTGCTAGGGCCACATCATAACCGCCAGTCAAAATCTGCTATTCCTTAGCTCTTTTTATTGTCTAATTTTAAAAGCTATTTCTTCTCCATCACGGCAGTTCCACTTAGTACCTGTTCTCCAATTAACTTGAAATTGTCCCTCTGCTGAAGAAAAAGTGCTAAGAATTTCTCTCCATTTTAAATTTTCACTTTGCCTGTTCCAGAACAGGCTTTAAAACCACTTTTCGCTGCCTTCAATGAGCAAGATTTGCAAAACTATTTTTACGGTTTTTATAAATTTATCACGAAAACTACAGAACACAAGCTCTGAATTACAGGAAAAGGTATACAGGCAAATATCTAAACTGATAACTTATTCGTAAATGCATACCTTAATATAGATTTCACTGATAATGTTTTTGTGGGACTGTAAGGGAGACATATTTTCTGAGTACCCTGTAAACAAGAAAAGCTAGGATATGTTACAGGACATACCAACTTTTTCTGCATATTCAAATAGGAATATTAATAAAAACAATTAAGTAAAAAAAAATCAAGAAAACCAAGGTAATTTTACTTAGCCATATTTACTGCTGATTTAGAGGGAAAAAAAACCCAGATGGATGTCGCAAAGAAAAAAAAAGTGAACCATGCATGCCTACAGGAGAGTTTGATCACAGGACGTAATCAAGAACAATTTAGGCATCATTTCTAAAAAAAAAAGCAGTTGTTAGAACAATTAGAAAATATTTGACATCACAGATTTCTGTCAAAACGTTTAGTCTAATGTTATCTGCAAATTTGGTTTAGTTTTATCTGCTATGGTAGAATTATACGTTCTTATGATATGAAATGAAAATATGTAATAAATACCAGAATTCTGGAGAAAGAGAAAAAGCATATGATAAACATACCCAAAACAAACAAACAAAAGTCAGAATAGCAGTTAAGTATTTCTTTCTTACTGTTTTTCTCCAAAGTATCGAATGGTATTGAGGAATGCGCTGATTATTTTGGTCAGACAATACAACAGACAGAAAGAAAGGGTTCTTCTCTGCATCTGTACCTATATAATTCTGATGAACTGTTGGGAGAAAAACAAGCAGCACTATCAACCATAAAGAAGACGCACCCACCCACTCGTGTCCAGAATGAGACAGACACCTGTAAACATATGCATTCATATGTAAAAATGTATCACTGTCTCCATAAATAACTATGTACTTATATAGGGATGTGTAAAAAAATCACCCAAAGAGAAAGGTACAGCTTTCAAAGCCAAGAAGGGTTTCAAAACATCCCTTTTTGGTAGCAGGGGTTTCGCTCTTTACAGACACCCATCCTCTGTTTTCAGGTTAAAAACACATGAAACAGACTTGTTTTCTGTAAAGGACAGAAAATGGTTTAATACTGAATTAACACCATACCTTTTTCCATATTGAAATAATAACAATTCAAAACTGCATTACATTTTCATTGAACCAATTCCAATCCGTTTGCAAAAAAAGAATTACCTTTCCCTAAAAAATATTTGAAGTACCATCTCGTATGATACTCTGGGTTTTCCAAATGCACATCCGTTCTGTGCCACGTACCCGGAGTGGAGTCTGTATTCTGAAATAGAATCGGGAGACCCTTACATTAAATGCCAAGTGAAAAAAAAAAAAAAAAATTGGACAAAATATAGGCAAAAGCAAATAAAGACCAGCTGATTCACCAGAAATTTTAGCTGTACACTGCTTTTTAAAAAGCAAGGATTTTTCCGAAGTCAGTTGGTGCATAGCTGAAATAAAAACTTCTCCCTCTCATTCACCCTTTTTTCTAATTTCTCTCTAAGTAGCTAAGTCTTACCCTACTGTACCACCGTTACAGTAATGTCTTAGAATGTCAGTGAAAAAAAGGTCCTTCGATGTGGAATTTGAAGACAAATATTTTTAAACCTTAAATAAATGAATGTCCTCAGGTTTTATTTTCTCAGTTCTTCCCAAATTAATCCTCAAAGTCTCCTTGCTTGACCAAAGCACGCTTTGGAAGTTCTTCAGCGTTGTTTCTCATAAATTAAGGTAAATTCCCAAGCATCCCTCAAGTCCTTCCCCACTACAAATTAACACGCAAAGAAAAAGCCATTCTTCATATTCATTCGCCACACGGCCATTCATCACCCGCTCTACGAGTCTTTCCACGATTTTGAACTGCATGAAACTGAGCTAAAAAGACACAGAGTACCAAACGTGACCCCCCAAAGAATCAATGCAGAACAGTTAGATTGCATTCAACTCTGCAGCCAGCCCTGATGCAAACAGATGATTGGTAACAGTTTGCTGTTACTATTAGTTCAATGCACACTTTACCAAGATGTTACCAGTATTTCTAGAATATGAGGTCCCCTTTCTTTCATTATTAAGACTATATTTACAGACGAAAAAGTTTTACAAATGAAGGTAAGCAGAAACCTAGGTGCCACCGGAGTAGTTGCAGGAACACACTGCGAGTTTAGCAGCAAGAAAGACGAAGGGAATGATGCTCTGAGGCTCCGCTCAACTTCTTTATCTCTTATTTAAGACAAGCACAGCTGCCAAAAGGCAACTGAGGGTCCAAAAAATGAAGCTATAACCTCATGACACCAAGGAGCAAACTGTAAAGCGCAGAGGTCGGCTTGAACATTGTAGTACCACCGGGATAGCATATATATATAAAGAGTGATGAACTAGAGACCGCGAAGCATCATTCAGAGGTATTTTTCTCCTAACACGATCAAGTGAGCAAAAACGTTACCAAAATGAAATAAAATGCCAGAATTTTCAAAGTCCTCTTCCCTAGTAATTGACTGCAAATATATCTTTCGTAGGTGAAAAATAACTGAAGCTGAATAATTTTTTCAGCTTCCTATGAGTACCTTTGGACACTTACCTCACCAGAGGAGCCATTTTCCACACGGAATCGTCCAGCTCTTTGAATGGCTCCATCAGCATCACTAGATATAAGCTATAAGAGAGTTTAAGACAGGTTCTATTTCCAAAAATAGCCATACGACCAGCAATCAAAGCTTACTACCATTTCTTTTTGCTCCAGGCATAATGACTTCCCACGGAAAAGGGATCAATCTAGCTATTACCAATTTGACTAAAGGCTTTGAATGACCCAGGAAGACCCCTAACGAGGCATGAATGAGATGCTACTGTGGGAAACATGAAGCAAGAAAACTTAAGCATCAAACATTTAGAAATTTGAAAGGGCAACGAGAACCTTTAAACATCTGTACTCCAAAAAACACATATTTTCATAAAATGCTAGCGAGATTTTAAGAAAAACAACCAAAATACAAGACTGTTCATGTGAGCTTACTGTGAATTTTTTATGACAAATAACTTTTTTTTTTTCCCCAGCAAAAGACTCTAAGTACAAGGAATGAAAGAGCCTCTTACCCGAAAACAGTTTACTCGCATTTTTGGATTAAAACACCGCATCTGTTACGCGGAACGTACGGAAAGGAAAGAAAGATACCTGGCGTTCCCCGCAACGCACCAGCAACTGGGCCGCCAATTTACGCCCAATTTAGTGTTAGTAAATATACTACCCGAGAACTTTAAAATTACAACTATAGCTAGTAGAAAATTTGCGATTTCTTCTCACAGTAAGAGAACTGGCGTTCATTTTCATAACTCCTCCCCACTTCCGCTTTCCTACAGTAAATTTATGTAATTTCATTACGACCCTGTAATCAGAATGACAGTTTTAACTGCTGACATATTTTCACTGTGGAAAATGAAGTGCCAGCTTAATCTTTGAATTTCAGGAAAATGCAGAACAACTGACAGATTCTAGGGAACCCTTGTCAAAATCCTAATTCTGACTAGTTCATTTAGTTTTAAGCCCTCTCCCACTATTATGAGTCAAATACCTATAAAATTACATACACATGTATGTACACATGTGAGCACGCATAGTTTATAACTTACATAATCGCAAGTACTTCATTAAATACTACCCTAATATTTTGCCATCTTCAGCTTCCAAGAGGGAAAAATGCTCAATTTCCATCTGGAAGTAAACACAGTATTTACATAACGTTTCCTGAAGTGTTACAACGAAATATTAATAAAAAAGGTGGTAAAAAGATCCCCTATCACCAGTCTGATCCGTATCTATTCAGAAGCCTCTTTCTATTAGCTTATTACTTTCAAGTCCAGCTTAGAAAGCACGTTTTCCAAACTGGATCCAATTTTTTTACTCGGAAATGAAAAGGATTAGAGCTCTGCATTATAAGCTGGTAAACGGAAGGACAGGCTACATAAACTTACAAGCTCCACAGATCCATAATGCTTTCTGCTAAACTCTCCACGTCTGCAACCCAGATCTTCAGAGACAGAGCTGGAATAGAAACGTTTCATCAGTGTACACAGGTCAACTAGCATCACACTTCCTGCAATGCTATACCCTGCCATTAAAAAAATATGAACAAGCTTCATAGCGTATAAACTCATTGCTGCAGGGAACACTTCTTACAGCATGCACAATCTCTAGTAGCCATTGCAGTCTGGCTTTCACATGACTCCCAAGAGAAATGGCCGTGTCCTGACCGGAAGCAAAAGCTACAGTTAAATTAAATACTTAGGCACGGTGCAATCAGAGTTCCAAAGCAGGTGGTGGCTTATAAACCGCGTCCGAAATGTAAACTTAATGCCTCAAATGGGACAACCGCACTATACGACTCAGTAAGACCGCACTTAGCGTGTCA
Source organism: Corvus hawaiiensis (assembly GCF_020740725.1). Taxonomy (NCBI): domain Eukaryota; kingdom Metazoa; phylum Chordata; class Aves; order Passeriformes; family Corvidae; genus Corvus; species Corvus hawaiiensis. Next base: position 31,517 of record NC_063233.1, on the reverse strand, counting down.
CTGCTGATTTCTTCAGTCTTTTTTCGGCCTACACGCAAGGAGAAACTAGACCAGTACTTCCACTTAAGAGCACAAGGAAACGACAGCATTTCGGAGGTGTCCCTCCACAGCCTTAACAAAGACAGCAAACAAAAGTAATCCTACAATGCAAAGGTCAAAATCCACCTGCGTTACCACATATAACCTCATACCATCGTATCACATTAAGCACCGCCTCTACGCAACTCCATTCCAATAATTTGAAGACATATACTGTCTTGCCACAAACCATACACTTTGGTATGAAAAGCTTTTTTCTGACACCGCTCTCTCACTAATTAAAAAACCGGGAATATATCTGAGCTAACAATTAAAACAAGACTGCTTTAATATTAATATTCTCATTCATTTGTGTCCCAATTCAAACTACCTAACCTTCAAACACACTAGCAGTCCTTTTAAAAGTCAGAATTATGCCCAAGAGCTAATCTCTGCTTCTTCTCAACCTAACGTCACCTGCTTCGCATCTAGTCATTAAAGCAGAATCTTACATCAACATAAATGCTACAGAGACAACGTCATGAAAATTAGGCAGCTTCACTTTAGGCACAGGTAAGATTCACATCGTCGTGCTATTTGCATAAGCGCATATACTCCCTAATGAATTCTTGCCTGCATACCTCTTTGGCTCTCCATTCTCGGTTACCACCAAGATCTGTACCCAACTCTCTGACATACCACATCTGCTAATTTAAAAAATACGCTGTGATTAAAATCAGCTGTTCATATTCATTTTCTTCACTGAATTGCATCCTTCCTCAGTCCTGACCTATATAAGAAAAACGGCTGCTCCAGTTATGACACTTTTAGAGTAGTTTCCACCCTACTAAGATGAACTGCCGGCACTGAAGAGGTCAGTTCGTCAGTGCCTCAGATTAGCTGGGCTTAATAATTTAAAATTTACTGACATTGCAAAGTATTTAAATACGGATGCACCTTTATTCACGTGAATAAAACCAACCAGCTTATGTTCATTTGTACGGCATCTACAGTATACTCCACCTCCCCTTCCCATTTGTCTGGAAACACAGGTGCAGTTGTATAAATGAACAGTAAGGACGACGAGGAGAGAGGACTAGCTTTCTCCCTTTTCAACAGAAGCTCCTACAAGACAGTCCTGAAAGCTGAACAATAAAGCACGATTGAACATACTTGCTAAACTAAATCTAGATGTTTTGAGGATCCTAGCGTCAAATCCCAAGTTTTGTCTTTTAGAAGTTCGACACCGGAAAGCACATTACTTGGGGGTCGGGAAAGTAGTGGCAGAAAGGATAAAGTTTGCAGATTGCACCTGTGTGATCAGAAAGGACGTAGCCTACATGCCCCTTGGGCTTACCATTCTCCTTACCATCTATATGTTTACTTGCCAGTATCGGCCAACCTGTTTTCACTTAAGAAAGAGTCACAGGTACAAACGCAGTCAGCAGTCGTGTAATTGCAGCGATATCCCAGCGCTACCCGCCTGCACGAGCTCAACGCTGAATACGCCGCGAAACCGACTCTGAAGACGCTCGTCCGACTCCGCCCACACCACTTGCAGCAGCCCCCGAGGCAGACGGCTGCAGCTCGGGAGCTCCTGCTGCTCCGCTAGCCCGAGGGCCAGCCGCCCCACGCCGCGGAAGCCTCCAGCGCCGCTCGCCCCAGCGGCCCCTCCAGCTCCCGGTCGGCGGAAGCAAAGCACCGCCTTCCTCTCCGCCATCGCCGGCCGGCAGCACGCCACGCCCCGCCCCACCCGAGCTTAGCCCCCGCCTCCGGTACCGCTGAGTGAGGCCGAGGAATCGGGTGGACGCCCCTTCCGCGCTGCTCAGCTCCATGCGGACGGCCAGACGGAGGCTTCACCCCTCCAGCGTCGCTCCCGCGGCTCCGTCCCGCGCGGGAGAGGCGCCGGGAGCTCCGCGCGCACATCCCGCTGCCCCCGGCGCACGGCCCCGCGCGCCCGCCCCGGCCCGCCGACCACTCCTACGCCGCGTCGGCCACCGCGTCGGCCGCTGCGCCGCCGGTAGTGCCCGCCGGGAGTTGTAGTCCCGGGCTGCGAGCGACCGGTCCGTCCTCCGCCGCCGAGAGCTGCAGTCCCGCAAGGGGAGCGAACGGGTCCTTCGCCCCTGTGCAGGGAGGGACCTCAGCCAGCACCGCCCCTCCCGAATGCAGGCTTTGTAAACGTAACGGTAAAACATCATTTGAGACATCTCTTGACAGTTTTCCATGGAAAGCACGCCTATTCGATATGCCTGCAAGTAACAGAAACCAGTCAGCTCCAAGACGGCCAAGCAGATAGGTCAGATTTGCCGTGGAATGCTGCTCTCAAGTCAAGATGCTACACCACAATGATTTCCATTTCCACTACGTGACCGAAAGCGAGTTTGCGTGGTGACTTGCCCGCCAGACGAAAAGCAAAGGACTACAAGACACATCTGCACAGCGTTGTACTTAACACTGAGAAAAGCCAGTCGTCAGAGTTTGTCACAGATCTATTACTGTAATAAAAATTTTGCTTAGAAGTATGAAATTAGAAGTGCCACAATAGCATTATCTGAAGCGTACTTAGCATCACATTTCTTCATACCAATCAGACATGACGCAGCAGAGAATTTTCATGCTTGACTTTCAGCTATATCGACCAAGCGAGTGAGCCACGCAGCAGCGGTGGGAGGGCTGGAGCTCTTGCGGTGGGTCCGTGAGCGCAGATTCCCGTCGCGGTACAGCCGTGTCCTCCAGCCTCGCACAGTGATCTCCCTGCAGTAGCATCATAGGAAAGGGATGAGACACCGGCTGGAGCGCAGGAACAGTGGAGGAACAAGGCGGAGAAGAGCCTGAGCGGGAGACAAGGCACCATCCTCGGACACACTGCCTATTTGCTATGGGGCAGCCGCCAGCCTGCGCCACAGGAGCTGGGGAGGGACTTCAACCATTTGGGGGGCTGCCCTCCCTTTATTTTTCTAGCAGAGACCCCTTTCGGAGGGGGGATGTACGTATGTAAATTGCATTATTAAAGCAACATGCTGCTGTCCGGGCTAGTTTGATTTGTTTTGTGCTTTTTTTGGGAGCGAGTTTTTTAGGGAGGGAGTTGGAGTCTGGGGGTGATGATGTCATTTGGGGCACCCCAGTGTCACTGGGAGAGTGAAGATGCAGTGGAGGAGAAGGTGAGTAGGGTATGGGAGGGGTTAGGTGGGGTCCTCCCAAAAAAAGGGAGGTTACAGCCCAAAAATGCTTGGAAGTTTAGGGGGTGCATTTGTGCAAAAAAATACAAAAAACTGCCCCTCTCTGCAGTCCTGCTGGGCTATGTCATGCCCTGGGGCCACTCTGCCGTTGCTCAAATGGCCAAAATCCACTCATCCAGGAGTGGGAAAGGGAGGGAAGGCACAGGAATTCATCTTAGGTGGTGAGGCCTGGAAATTTTCAAGGCAACGAATTGATCTTTGGATAATTCCAGCAGAGCAGAGAACACGGTGCCGTGGGCTCTGGCAGGGCTGTGCTCAGCTCTTTGTTCTCTCCCAGGTCCAAAAGTGTGACCACTTCCAGCAGCAGCAGCAGCAGTGACAGCTCAGCCAGCGACTCCTCCTCTGCCAGCCAGGACTCCTCTACCTCCTCCGAGGACAGTGACAGTGAGGACAGCTCCTCCTCCTCCTCCTCCTTCTCCTCCTCCTCCCCCTCCTCCAGCAGCTCTTCCTCCTCCTCCGACTTCGACTCGGATCCGAGCTCCTCCAGCAGCAGCAGCAGCAGCAGCAGCAGCTCTGAGGATGAGCCCCCAAAGAAGAAGAAGAAGAAATAGCTGGGGAGCTGCAGGACTGGTGTGGAGTGGGGGACAAGCCCCTCCCAGGGGCTGGAGCACACGGCTGCCAAACATTCAATGGTCAACATTTCTACTGCTCACACTTTCCAAGTGTTTTGCCTAGTTGTTCCTAGGACATGGAATGTCCTAGGCTTCCTGAGACTTACTGAGAGAGTATTTTTGTGCTTTATCCTTTTATGGAAAATTTTACTTTTTTAGTTCCAAGAAAAATTTTTAAAAAATCTATCATCAGATTCGTTGATATGAGCTAAAGTCCAGTAACCTGGATGTTTACACGCTGGAAAGCAAAAGCTTTTTATTGCAGGTTATGCTGTGCATCATGTGCTGTTCCTCTGTTAATGACAGCTTCACTTCCATTGAGAAAATCCTCTCCAACAGTTAAAAGCAGAAGTTCTTCAGCGCTGCTGTGGAGCTGTGGCATTGTTGAAGCTGAATGCACAACGTGTCCCACACAGAGCCTCCCATCTCATCAGCTGGTGCCAAATGGATTCTGTGCTGCTGAGCTTGTGTTCCAATGGCTTTTCCTGATGCTTCCAGGTCCAGTCTTAAGTGCACCATCCAGCTGAGCTGTGTTGGTTTGTTACTGATCAATGGAGTGCTTGTCCTGCCCGCAGGCTCTGGGCTTTTCACTCCCCTGTGGCCTTGGCTCATGTGTTGGAAGTGTTTGCTGAGACACAGAGTGTTGGTGGTGGGAAGCAGCAGCTCAGTGACTTGGGGCTGCTGCTGCTTTAGGAGTTTCATCTTTGTGCCTTTTTTTTGTCAATTCGGTGTGCCCCAGTGAGACAAGGGCTGCAGTGCGTGTTCTGCAGAGCTCCAGCACAATATTGCCACGCAGCAAAAGCAGAGAAATAATAACAGCCACAACTGGGCACTGTTCTCACTGGGTGCTCAGTAAAAAAGAGACTCCTTGAAATAAAGGGCTCAAAGGAAAGTGTTTCCCTTTGGATGTGTGAAATGCAGGATTGCCAAGTGACAGTCTGCCCCACCAGCACGCTCCCCAGCCACCCCGTCCTCCAGCGCCACATCCACGGTTTTTGAAGCCTTGCAGGGATGGTGTCTCCACCCCTGCCCCGGCCTTGGTCATCCAGGGACAAGGATTCCTCTGCTTTTGCAGGAAGAGGGAAGGGGAAGCGTTTCCCTCGCAGATGGGACAGGAACGTGTTCCACAGGCTCCAGGAGTGGGTGAGTGACAGCTGAAGGCTGAGCCATGGTGAGCAGCAGAGCTAATTACCACTTTCCCCCAGTGCTCTAATTGCCACCTTCCCCCAGTGCTCTAATTAGCACCTCCCTCAGCTCACCCTTCCACCCAGCCACTTCCCCAAGCCTGTTTTTCAGGGGTTTTGTCACCCAGCATTCAGCTGCAGCACAGCTTTGTCCTCCAGGTGCTGCTCCTGCCCGGAATTGGACCCACGGGGATGGAAAACGCCACGGTTCCAGTGGGATTTGGGTCTCCAGCACATCCCTCCCGCTGTGCCCTTGGCCTGGTGCCCCCAGCCACAGGGAAAGGGAGCAGGTGGTGTAATCCCCCACCTAATCCTAAAGATTTCTCTCCAGGAATGCCGGGGCCTCCCAGCTCGGCGGAGCATTCCCTGGTGCCAGACGCTTCCTCACATGCAGGGAAAAGGTGGAACCCCAACGCTTTTCCCAAAAGCCCAAAATATTCCCCCATCTGGCAGCCGGGAGCTGAGGGAACGGGCACCTTCCCCTTCTGTCTGGGTGCCTGTGGCAGCTCCGAGGTGTTGCTCGGAGATTTTCAGTGCTGGGGCTCCTGCAGGGCCAGGGAAGTGCTTTGGGCCCCGTCATCCGTGCAGGGAAAAGCAGATATTCCATTAACCCCTTAGAGACCATTGCAGGAGCTTCCTGGGGGAGCTGGGAATGGGGATCCGTAGGGGGATTGACTCCCAATTAATGCTGTCAGAAACCCTTCAGCCACCCCAAACCACCCCAAACTTTCCACAAAGAAACCTGGAGGAGAACCCAAGGCCTCCTTGTGCCCTGGCCGTGTCACACCCTAGCAGTGCTACTCTGTGCTTCCCCTTCTTTGGGCCAGAATTGTTCCCAGAATGATAAACCCGGAGGGAAGTGTTTCCACCTGGGAAAGGGAGGCTGTTCCCACACCACCCTCCTATTTATTTCATGAGGAATTTTGAAATTTTGGTTTTCTGCTCCAGCCAGGGACAGAAGAAAGTTTGGGCAGCAAAAAAAATCTGAAGTTGAATCAGATCTTAAGCCTGGATTTAAAATGGATCACAGTAAAAGAACCAAAAAAATCCAGAAAAGAATGAAAGAATTCCTAATTCTTCTCCTGATCTCCCTCTGCTGCATCCCTGTCCTCCCATCCACTCTTCCCATCTCCAATTATAGATCCCTCCAGGCAGAGCCCTGCCAGTGTTTCTGTCAGGGAAGTGCCAAGCCCATCCACAATGCTTTACAAATAATCACAGGGAACACAGATTTTGTGAAATATTGAAGCTTTTGCTGTTAAAAAAAATGAAGTCTCTCTGCCATATCAGCCACGATGAAATGTCAGTGTGCCACCCTTCCCCAAGTAACATCCTTCCCTCTGTCACTCTCGCTCTGGCACATGGCAGGCCGGGATCATCTCCTCCTTCCCACAGGGAAGGAGTTGGGTTTAAATTCGAGACACAAACTTGGACAAAATTGAATGTCTGAGGTGTGTAAGAATAAGGGAAAATCGTCTCAGATCTTCTTCAGCTGCCTTTGTTTCCTGCCCTGTAACTCTTCACTCGCTGAAATGACTCAGAACACCTGGGGATGAAGGCACCGTGTTGAAGGCTGTTGAACCCTGTTCTCCCTCGACTTTTCCAGGACCTGAGCATGTCAGGAGCCTTGCAGCCCATTCCAATGCTTGACAGCCCTTTCCATGAAGGATTTTTTCCCAGTGTCCACCCTGAGCCTCCCCTGGCCCAGCCTGAGGCCGTTCCCTCTCCTCCTGTCCCTGTTCCCTGGGAGCAGAGCCCGACCCCCCCCAGCTGCCCCCTCCTGTCAGGGAATTCCAGAGAGGGAAAAGGTCTCTCTGGAGCCTCCTTTTCTCCCGGCTGAGCCCCTGGGAGAGCAGGGATTGAGCAGGTGTGGTGGCTGAGGTGCTCCAGCTTTAAGGTCTCACTCTGAGAGCACTCCGAGTTTGTTTCCAGGCTGGAAATGGTGCCTGGAATTTGGGTGGCCAATGGGGATCTTGAGGATTTGAGGTGGCAGCTGGGAGAGAAACCTGCTGCTCAAATGGCCCTAGAGGTTATTTCCCTCTCTCTGGAATCTCTGTCAATTAAGAGCCCAGCCTTCTCCGGGGCTGCAGTTGAATTATTTGCTTTCACCTCCGATCTGCCCGAGGTGGAGCGAACTCCTCTGGAGCTGGCAAATGCCAACAGATCCCATCTCCGCAGGGTTAAGGGATGGAATTGTATTTCTCTTAATCTCTTTTGACTAGGAAGCTGGGATTTTCCCCCTCTGCCTGATCCCTGTTTCTCCTTTCTCGAGTCTTGAGTTGTTTTGGGGAGCAGAAGGTTCAGGGCTGTGCCCCTGAAGCAGCTCTGGCTGTGTGAACACAGCAGCTTTCTGCAAGTTAAATCTGCTGCTATTTCTGTATTTGAAAAGGAGCTGAAATGCCAGTGGTGATGTAATGTTCATTTACATTTAGGGTCTGTTTCTATTTATTTTTGCTCCTATTAACTGCATCTTGATTCCAACAGTTTGGGGTTTGTTTTTTTTTTTTTTACCTGCTGAGGCTCTCTTTGCTGTGAACAGCTCGTTTTTTACTTCAAGCCTGCCAGATTTCCTGCTTTATCGAGTCCATAAATGAAGAAGAATGACAGGTAGAAGGGGAAATGGATGTCTCCTCCCCAAGGGAAGGCTCCTAAATTGGATAGGAGCCGTTTCTCTAGGAACTGCTGCCTCTGATTGCCGCTGGAATGGCTCTGGAAGGAGCTTAGAGGGGATCATTCACCTCGGGTTTGTCCTGGATGTGCAGAGCTGGGGAGATGCTTTGGGGCTGAGAGATTTCCTGTGCCATCTTCCATGAACATGCAGAGAGGTGGATTAAAAGTGCCTGCAGAGCTCTGATGTGCAGCCTGTGGCTCCCTGCTCCCACTGCTGCTCCTCTCAAGGAGTTTCTCAGCCCCAGAGCAGGAGAAAAAGGCAGAAAATCATGGAATCCTGGGGTTGTTGAGGCTGGCAAAGGCCTTTAGCATCATCAAGTCCAAATATCAACCACCACCATGGTCACATCAACCCATGACCTCAAGTGCCATGTATTTATCCATACATATTTATCCATACATATTTATCCCTGTATATATCCATATATTTATCCATGTATTTCCCCATGTATTTATCCCTATATTTACCCATGTATTTCCCCATGTATTTTATGAACACTCAAGTGCCATATCCATGTATTTTATGAGCACTTCCAGGGTTGGTGACTCCACCACTGCCCTGGGCAGCTGTTCCAGCGCTGGACAACCCTTCCCATGCTGGGCCAGGAGATGGATTCTGGAAATCCAGACTCTGAGGAGCAGGGGATTAAGGCAGCATTGGATTCCTTTATTCTCCCAGAAGGATAAAGGAGATTTATCCCCAGACGAACCAGAGGTGATCACACTGAGGTCATCAGTGGGATTTCTTCCTTACTCCCACAAATACCCACTGGGGTGACAGAGTTCCCTACAAGGGCGGTGTTGGAAGGAGCTGCTGGAATGTTTTGCTGTTCATTGGGATCCACAGGATGTTTGGTGTCTCTCAGAGCTGTTCCAGGCTCTCCACAGACCCAAACACACTTCTCCTCAGAGTAGAGAGGTTTCCCAGAGTGCTGGTTTTTAATTTCAGATGCTGGGATAACGACACGGCTTCAGGAGGCAGGAGACTCGTTGTGCTGTGCCTCAGTCCAGGCAGGGACAACCCCCAGCTAATAAAAACCTCTTTAAAGCACAAAAAGTCCCATTAAACTGATATTATAAAGGCTGCAAATTGAAGCAGGCCTCAATCAGAAAGCAACAGAATTTAATTCCCCCCCCCTTGCCTATGTGCATGATGATCTCCTTCCTAATTGCCCATCCACGCTTTTCCCACAGAAGGGCTGTCCCGAGGTTGGAGATGGTTCCAGCTTTATGGAGCTTTGATCTTTATCTGGTTTTACTTTTTACAGAGCACAGAACCCGAGAGTGGCAACTGCTTTCCTCTTGTTCCTCCTGTGGCAGTGAACTGCTCTTCCCAAGGACGGCTGCAGGAATTCTCAGGCAGCAGAACGTATGGAATGCCAGGCACGCTACAGAATTCCAGTGGGAGCAGCAGGAACTTCTGTTCTTTACTGGCAGGGCTGTGCCATGAAGGGGAGCTCAGAGATATCGGTCAGCTCAGGGAATGAGCCTGGCTCATGGTAAGGAAATTCGCTGTGCAGTTACTTTGGGCCCTTTCTCCTCCTTCTCCTTCTCCTTCTCCTTCTCCTTCTCCTTCTCCTTCTCCTTCTCCTTCTCCTTCTCCTTCTCCTTCTCCTTCTCCTTCTCCTTCTCCTTCTCCTTCTCCTTCTCCTTCTCCTTCTCCTTCTCCTTCTCCTTCTCCTCCTTCTCCTTCTCCTTCTCCTCCTTCTCCTTCTTCTCCTTCTCCCTCTCTTCCCAACACCGGTTCCAGACCTCAGTATAATCCATGTTCCCACAGCCTGACCTTGCAGTTTTCCCAGCTTAGCAGCCCCAGCAACACTTGCAGCCTCTCTGTCTGGACTTTGTCTTGCTGAAATCTCCCTTTGTTGCTGCCTCACCTTTTATCCAGCAATAACGTGCAGTGAGTGGAAGCTTCTCAGAATTCCCTCCCTGTTCCACTGGAAACATTCCCGAGTGGAAGCAGCTGCACTGCCCATCAGCACTTCCCTGCTTTTAGGGGTGGTTGAGGCATGAAGGATGCACCAAATGGAGTTGGCTCCAAGGGGATGAAATGCTCCCCCTGAGGTTGCTCAGAGAGCTGGAGCTGAGGAATCCGGGTGGGAATCACTGCAGGAAAAAGGAAGGAAAAGAGAGCAGAGGAACAGGGATGCAATTCCAACCTCTCCAAGGACTGGGATGGGCACATTCACCATCACCATTTAATCTAGACATGATTTCTTCTTTGCCTCTGGCTGCCAGGAGCAGGATAAGCAGTTTAATGAGTTTAAATAGTGAATAGTTTAATTAGCTGGAAGAGACTGGATCAATAGCTGCTTAAACAAACAACTGGCTCCCTGTTTCCAAGCTTGGATGTAGTTTTGGAAGGTTCCTGGCAATTTGGCAGGGATTAGTGATGCTGAGAATGTGCTTTTTTGTGGGTTTGGGGCTTTTACTCCTGTTCACGTGGCTGCTTTTTCTTGTTGAGTGGAAAACAGGAGGGAAAGAGCAACCACGGAAGGAATTCCACTCTTGCTGCTTCAAGGGATGGATCAGGAAGGGAACAGGCTGCAGGGAATTTGGAGTGCAAACTGAGATCTCTCCGATATTTTCGGCTCAGTCAGTCCATCGGTGCTTGGTGGCTGTTTAGGCCACGTGCAAGGTGAAGGATGGTGCACATCGCAGAGCTGCTGGTGGCTCCTTCCCCTGCCCGGCTGTCAGTCACCCTGCAGGGTGCTGGAGCAGCGTGCCAGAGGCCACGGATCCTATGGATGCCATGGATCCCAGGGGCGTGATCAGGAGCCTGAGCCTGCTGGCCACTCCTTGCTCTCTCTTATCCTGACTTTTCAGCTCTGCAGCGAATCCAGCTCGAGCTTTTCAACCCTTAGAAACCCAGGGAACTTTCATGTCTGCTCTCAGATCTGGGATTTAAATCCAGCCCTTATCAAAGCACCCCGTGACCAGGCAGGCCCTGAATCCCAGCAGGGATCTGATAAAGAGGGACCTGACATCCTAAAGAAACCCTTTGAAATCCTGCTGGGATTGATTTGTATCCATAATGGAGCCCAGAGCTGCTCCTTTGCTTTATCATCCTCAGGCCCTTCCCAGCTTCGAGGGAAATTCACTCCCTCTTCAAGCCCCAAAATCATGGAAAAGTTCCTTTGTATCCTTCTCTCCACAGCCCCTACGTGGATTAATCAACTTTTTATTTGATATAGTGTCATTCTCCTTTTTTTTCCATGGCTAAAACTGCACGGTGAGCAATCAGAGCAGAAATATGAAATGCAGCAGTCTTGGATTCCACAGTGGGATTAACTTCCCTTTTCTGCTCTCTTTCAGGACAGGAAAAACCACTGACCTCGCCCCATCTTTGGGACCAAGAGCTTTGGTGTTGGAGTAGGCAAAGCCAGCTAGGGCCCCCCTTGTCCTGCCCATGGTGTGGGTCAGGGACAGGCTCCTCTTCTCCTCTGGGCTGGGATGAACTGCCTAGGGAATGCTCTTTCTGACAGGCCGGTCCTAGCCCCGGCTACTGGAAATGGGCAGAGGTGAAGAGGCAAGTGCCAGAGTTCCTTGGGGATGATGGAATTGTGGTGTTTGGCTGTGCCCAGAGGGGCAGGTTGGGCATTTCTGTGTGTCTGAGGACCGGTTTGGGTGCTGGGGAGCCCGGGGAGCCGAGCTCTCAGTGCATTCCCAGCTCTCCCGGGGGTGGGAGCTGGTGCAGGGCTGGGTGACAGCCTCTGGTCGGGCTCGGGGCAGGCCCTGGCCCCGGCACAGACACGCTGGGGTGGTTTGGGGCCGCTTGGGGAGCCGTGGGAGGCAAATGAGGGATGGTGCTGGGCGGAGCGATCGGCCTGCGCTCGTGTCAGCGCAGCCGTGCAGGGCACTGGGATCTGGGTAAAACACCGGCTCTCCTGGCGTTCAGGGATGCAAGGTCTGAGGGACTGGATTTACTTGGGCCTTTCCAGGACAGCAGGAACAAGAGGAAATGTGGTGCCAGAGGTGCGTCCCATCCGGTTGCATTTCCCTCTTTCCCGTTTCCATTTCCTCCTCAGTGCAGGTGTCCCCTGCAGCCCATGAGCACGGGGCCGGTGACAACTCCCTGTCTGTAGAGGGATTCCTTATGGAACAAGGGCAGATGACACTTGTGTGAGGCTTACGACTGTTAGAATTAGACCAGGATGGGTTAAGAAAAAGAAAACTAGAATGGTGTGTTAATCTTACTGGTCAATTAACAAATAGAATCCACACTTCTGTAAGAAAAAATAGAGTGTATGGAGCATACAGAAGTAGCTGGTTTTGCCTGCTGCTGCTGCTTCGCTTTATCATGTGACCCCATTCGAACTCTGCCTTCAAGACAGCTGTGAGACCGTGAAATAAAGAACTCAGCAGAACAGCAGCCTCCTCTGCTCTTTCACCCTGGTCCGAGAAGGAAGGGTACCCTGTCAAAGGCTCAACACCTTCTGCCTTTCTGAGTTTGTTTCTAAATTTCTACCTTTCTAATTTTGTTTCTAATTTTTTTTTTGTTTCTAACTTTGTTTTTAACTTTCTACCTTTGGAAATTTGTTTGTTTCTTGTATTTTACCTCTTTGTTTGTTTATAAATTTCTGCCGTTGTAACTTTGTTTCTAACTTTCTACTTTTTAAATTTCATTTGTTTTTAACTTTTTACCATTCCTCCCAGGGAGGGATGTGTGCAGAATACTAAAACCTGTTAAGTTCTTCACTTTTACATCTATAGGCAAATGCTACTGATTTAGATGTAAATTCATTTTGAAATGCGCCAGCCCTCTCTCTCTACTCTGTCGCATACAGGAATATAAGAAGCTGGGAATAGAGATCAGCAAGTTTTGCGAATAACGAGCCGGCGTTTTTCTGTAGGAAGGAAAGAAGCAAGCGCCTGGCCCCAGGAGCCGAGACGCTCGGGCTGCAGGAGCTGCAGAGCGCCCAGAGGCGGCTTTTCCCTCTGCTCTGTCCCTGCCCCCGGGCTGAGCTGGGCGGCGCTGCTGCCGCCTGGTGGCGAGAGCGCGGCACTGCCGCCCCCGACACGGCGCCCCGGCGCTGCTGCCGCCCGGTGCCGGCTGAGCCGAGAGGGCGGTGGCCTCGGTGGCTGCCGAGCGTGGCAAGGGCAAGGAGCGGGAGCGAGCGGGGCTGGGTCTGTCAGCGGAGGGGAGGGGCGAAGGGCGGTTCTGAGCGCCGAGGGACAGGGCCGTGCGTGAGCGGGGCCACAGCTATGGAACGGAGCGGGCGCCGTGCGGGGCGGCGACCGCGAGGAATGACAGCGCGGGGGGCGGCCCGGCGGGGCCGGTTTTGCCGGGCAGCAGAGGCGCGGTCGCAGCGCGACCCGGGCGGGGGGCACCGGGCGGGCACGGTCGGAATCGAGCCGCCCGCGTGCCGCTCTCAAGGGGGCGGCTCGGAAAGGAAGGCGCAGTTCCGCGCTCTCGGGACGGCGTTAAGTGACGTTTTTATTAGAACCTGCCAGGACCTTGCAGAGGGTGGTTTACACTTCCGCCACACTCAAGATGGCGGACGCAATAGGCCCCTGCGAGAGGTGTCCCTGCCGATGCCTGCCGCCGGTCGCGGAGCAGTCGCCCGCCTCCGGTGCCGCTGACCCCACCAGCCGTGTCCTCGCGCCGGGAAGCACCGCGGAAAATCGCGCGGAAAGCGCGGGGCCGGCGTCGGAGTCCGGGCCGGATTCAGGCAGCCGAATAGACAGAAGCCCTTGTGAGGGGCGGGGGCCTTAATGTACCACACTAAAGATGGCGGCCCGACCGGAAGTGGCTTTTGCCAGCACCCAAGATGGCGACGAAGGGAGGAAGTTGCATCACCGCCACACTAAAGATGGCGGCTCGACCGGAAGTGGCTTCTGCCAGCACCCAAGATGGCGGCAAGGGGCGGAAGTTACGTCACAGCCACACTAAAGATGGCGGCCGTGTACGCTGTTTTCTGACCTTCTCAATATGGCGGCAGTGAAGCCCCCCTCCCCTCCCCCCCCCCCTCCCCAAGCTGTGTCTCTTCGGCTGCCTGAACGCGACGCCGACGCCGACGCCAGCCCAGCGCTTTTACGCAATTTTCTGAGGCGTTTCCCGCTATGCGGACACCGACTGTGGGGTCAGCGGCGCCTGGGGCAGGCGGGGAGCATTCAGGCAGCCAAATAGACGGAGCGGGGTCCTTCCGGCCGCCATCTTGAGAAGGTCGAATAGCCACTGACCCGATCGCCACATTGGTGCGGTCCCGCTGACTTCCGCCCTTCTTCGCCGGGAGCGGCAATGGCGGGGAGCCCGGGGAGCAGCGCGGCCGGGCCGGGGGCACCGGCGCGGGTGCTCCGGGCTCGGAGGTGAGCGGGGAACGGGGACAGCCCCGAGCGGACGGTGGGGGCCGCGGGGGATCGGTATTCCGGCCCAGGGATGGGTGTCCCGGCCCAGGGATGGGTGTCCCGGCACAGGGATGGGTTCCTGGACTATCTAATAATATTATATAACGATCGTACAAGGAGATCTATCTAAAAAATCCTCCATGGTCATCCTTCTCCCAGCCCCGCTGTGTTTTCAGGGTTTTGGGGGAGGAGTTTGGGTCTGGACAAGGCTCTCGGGCACAGAGTGGGATTCTTGGGGTGCAGGGCCAGGATTTGGACTCGATGCTCCCTGCGGGTCCCTTCCAGCCCAGGAAATGCTGCGATCCTGTGCCTCTGAGGGTGAAATAAAGGGCACCGGTGGGGTTTGTGCCCGCTGTGTTCACGGCCCCGCCGGCTCAGGGCGGGTTCAAGGCGCAGCTGCCCCGAGCCAGCGGGACCGGCCGGGGCTGCTCGCTCCCGGTGCTGCCGCCTTGTGGGGAGAGCCCGGCACTGCAGCCCGCACAGGCGCTGGACCACGGGATCGGCGTGGAACAGCAGCGCAGGGAGTGCTGAGGCAGCGCAGGGAATGCTGCGGTCCCAGGGAAGGCTGCGGTCCCAGGGAAGGCTGCGGTTCCAGGGAAGGCTGAGGCGTCCCAGGGAATGCTGAGGCACCCCAGGGAATGCTGAGGCGTCCCCTGCCCGGGGCACTTGGCAGCAAATCCCTGATGTTGAGCAGAAAAAGGAAAGTTCTGGGTTAGTGGGAGGAGGTTTCTGGAATGGAGTTGGGACAGGTGCTGATCCACGCATGGAATCACGGGCTGGTTTGGCTTGGAAGGGACCACCAAGATCATTTACACTCTGTTTGTTGTCTGGTTCCACAGCAAAGAACATCCAGAACTGCCACCTCACCCTCACGGACAGCAGGAATGTCTTCCATAGCTCTTGTTTCGGAATGGGAATGGCAGTTGGGAGCTCTGGCAGGACCAGGTAAGAAGAGAAATGGGATCATTCCAGCTGCTGCTGGAGGTGGTTTTCTGCTTTCAGGCTGTTCTTCTCATTGATCCTTTCACAGCAGTGTTCTAGGGCACATTTGAGGGTAATTCCAGGAATTTCAAACCAGATAAAAACTGGTGGGGAAAAAATGTGAACCTGATCCATTTCTGGTAATTCCAAGCTTCTCCCACAACACCGTTCCAGGGGAAAGCTGATGAAAGGGTAAAGATGCAGAGGAACAAGTGCTGTAAACCCCCCTGGCGCTCTGAGAGAGCAAACCTTGCAGTACTCCCAGCAGATCTCTTGGAGAAAGTGTGGGATCGCAAGGTTTTCCGGGAAAGCAAAACAGGGGCGGAGATGAGGGAATAGGCTTCCAGTTCTTCCTTTAGCTGAAAGCCTGGGGGAATTGAGAGGGGCCACAAGAACTGTTTGTGTAGGAAGATGGGAGTTTGGGGGCTGAATCTGAGTTTCTCTCTGGGGCATTTTTGAGGGAAAAGCTGAGGTGCTGTTTAAGGGAGAGAATGCACATTTTTGGGGTGGAAAAGGTTTAATCAATATTGTAGAGGAAGTAAAATGTTGGGGTAAAAGTGGATGCAATCTGGAGGGGACAGAAGGAATATTTTGGAGGCAAAATGGGGAACTCAGTAGTGGACAAATGGGGAACATTTTGGTGGCAACACTTGACAAACTCTCTGGGGTGGAGAACGAACACATTGAGGGAAAAATGAGGTGATGAGCAGTGGGCACGTAGGGAAGGTCGTGGGGGTAAATCTTGAGAAAAACCCCGTGGTATTCAAGAAATCCTTGGAAGCAGGACTGAGGAATTCAGTGGTGGAAAGATAGGGGAATTTTGTGGGGTAAAACTTCAAAAGATGTAAGAGTTGAGAGTGAGTGTTTTTAGGTAAAAAGGATGTCTTGTTGAAGTTGGGCGTCTGGATTGTGGCATTTGTGGATCACAGGGTGTTTTTCCAGAAAGTAGGAGATAAAGAAGACTCCCAAAGCCTCGGTAGCTGTGTTAAGAAATCCCTCCCAGGGAAGAAAGGTACCTAAACCTCCTAGAAGTAGGGACTAATTAGCATGGGAAGGGAAAAACCCACCCCCAGTGGGAGAGAGCCCGCCGGGTAAGGGAAGAGAAGGATGCCCTTAAGAAGAAGCAGGGAAGGTGAATTTCTCGGTTTGCTGAAATGTATCAAAAAGTTTGGAATCTGGGTCTGTGTGGAGGCCGGGATTTTCTTGGCCATATGCAGAGCCCAGCACTAGGAATAAAGTAATTCCAGGCTTTCCAACGCCAAAAATGCAGTACCAGAGAGTTCTGTTATCCCGAGGACTTGGGGGATATTTGGCAAAAATTTCCGGGGGCCCAGGCTGGACCGAGCTTTTAACGCTCCCCGGATTCACGGGATCGGGGATTCCAGCGTGCCCTGCGCGGGTTTTTTCAGGGAAGTCCCAAATCCGTGTGAGCGCGAAGCAGAATCCCCTGGGAGCTGTGAAGGCAACGGGATATTTCTTGGGAATTTTGAAGGATTGGGTGAGTCCTCAGTGTTAGGTTGGAATGAACGCAAATTGTCCAGGAGTTGCTGGTTTAGGGATGGCCGGATCTGGGTTTGGATTTGTGGGCACCGAGTGTTCCTTGTGTCAGCTTTAGGTCTGGATTAGTGGGAATTGTCAGAGAAAAGAGAAGGGAATTGAAATGCGGAGCTCCATTCCCGGAGAAATGATCAGGATGGGAGAGGAAAGGCTGTGGAGCTGCTGGGAGCTCCTGGAGAACAAAAGGATCGGAGGTCTGGAGGCAAAAGCTGTGGAACAAAGCCTGAAAAGGGCACCGTGGAGGGGGGAAAGAGGGAAAGGATCCCCGCTCCGGGAATCCAGCAGGGACCAGGAGAGGATCATTTTCCATCCACTGCTCTCAGTGGAATCCTAATAAGGAAGGTTGAAGCAAAGTGATTCATTTGTTCTTTGGTTTGGAATGAAAGGTGCTCTTGCAGAGGGGAATATTCACCTGTTAAAATTCTGTTGGATACAGGAAAAGAGGGAGGAAGCAAGCAGCTGGGGAATGAACGGGTGGATTTTTGGTGGATACAGGGAAAGACACGGGAAGGGGCTGTTATATAAGTAAAATACACCTCACGGGCAGCACCAGGAGAAGCCTCAACTGCCCTTTTTTTCCAAGCTCTGACATTCCAGAGGAGTAAGCAGTGGTCAGCCCATCACTTTCTGTATTCCTTGGATGCCCAGTGCTTTGTTGGGAAGAGATAATATTTGGAAATGAACAAATGCGGGGGTGTAATTTCCTGATAGTAAAGCCCCAGAGACCCTGGTTTTGATATCCTTACAGCACCCAAAGGCAACAGAGGGAATCCTGGAGGAGGTGGAAAACACTGTCGCTCCGTCGGTGGAATTCCTGGGAAATGGAAAGCAGCAGAAGCAGCAAGAACAGAGTTGGAAGCAGGCTCCAGCCGGGTAAGGCAGACACCAAATCCTTTGGAATTAGAACTGGGCAGGGGTGGGGAGATTTAATTCTTACATTTGTAGCCCATGGATTCCTGAGCAGGATCCTGGCAGGGAAGACTGCAGGGATCAGACTGGGGACTGATCCCAGCTGGGGGCAGTGAGCCTTGGAATTGGCTGAAGGGAAGAAAGAGGGATCCTTTGAGCACGAGGATCAGCTGTCAAATGTGGAGATGGCATCAGACAATTCCTCGGGAGGGTTTAGTTCTTGGGCCAAATCGATCTGCTGCCTTGTGAAGGAGCTCAGAGACCTGGGAAGAGCCCAAGCAACGCAGGGAATGCAGTGGCAGATAAAACTGCCGGGGAACGGTGGGGAAAAGCATCGAACAGGGGGCCTCGTTTTGTACAGGAACAGTACAAAAAATTGTCCGAAAGAATAGGAATGGAATGGGATTTTACGTATTCCTCGGAGGCCACAATCCAGTGGGAAGGCTGAGAGAAAGAAACAAAGCCTAAAAAGGCAGATGAGCCAAATCTGCCCAAAGCCTCCAATGGCCACATTCCTTGGCATTGCTGAGGACTTCAGCCAAGCTCCAAGCAAAAGGTGAGCCCCTGATTTTGGTGCCAAGGGAAACTCCAAGTTAAGAATAATCCAAATATGAAGCACTTCTCACAAAACTCAGCTTTGCAAACCTTTATTTGGGCTAAAAAAGAAAAGATGGGAATGCCCTTGGCAGAAAAGCAGCTGTGAGGCACAGCAGGCTTCAAATGCCTGTCAGCAGGAGCTCCAGGAGAAATGGCTGCTGGCTCCGGGCATCCTGGGCTTTCCAGGCAGGTTTTGTACTGGATTGCAAGGCAGTTCTCCTGCCTCTGGGGGGTGGCACCTGCATCCCACTGGAAAGGGAAAATGTGGAGAGAGCGGCAAGCGGGAAGACGGTTGCTGATGTGTGTCTTTGGATTGCAGTTCCTCCCGGTGGGTCTGTGCTGCTGGAAGTTTGAAGGAGATCAGTCCTGGAGTACGTGTGGGTTCACCTGTGGGGTTTGGGAGCGACGCTGGACATGAAATTCCAGGGATGTTCCCCTTGCTGGAGTGAGAAGCAGTGGAAGCACTTTGCTGTGTGCTTCTTCATCGCCTTCCCCTCGGTCCCCTGGGGCTCCAGGTAATCCCCTCTCACCTTTGCTTTTCCAAGGGTCTCTAAATGAGGGCTTGAGCTTTGGTGCAGCTCCCTTTACAGGGAAGATCTGTTCCAGGAAAAGTCTCCTGGTCTGGACCGATGGCGTTGCAGGCAGAGCAGGAAACCCCAGAGCTCCTGTGGCTCCCTCATCTGATTTGCCTGCAGGCAGCAAGGATCATTCCCAAGTGTCATCCCCTGGCTCCGTGACTCGGTGAGGTTGTGTTCCCCAAAGGCCAGGGTCCGCTTTGTGTTGCAGCTCACGGAAGTCCAGCTCGGTGGTGCTGGGTTTGGTTTTTGTGTGCAATGAAGGCACTAAAAAATTCCCCTCCTTCACTGGCACAGCCCTGGAGTGGGAGCAGATTCCCCTTATCCCGGAGTTATCCCGCTCCTGCCCTGGATCCCTGCGGTGCCGTGTGTTCTCCAAGCTCACAGCACTGCTGGCTCTAAACAAGAAAAACAATCCCTGTTCCATCTCTTCTCTGTCCTTGATGTTCCCAGGCCCTGCATCTCCCTGGCTATTCCCTGTGTGAGTCTTCATCTCCATCCCACCTTATCCCGATCAAATAAGGGTCTGAGACATGTTTAGCAGCAAATGCATTCTTGTAAAGAAAGCCAAGAGCAAAGGAGCATCCAGATGCAGAGAAGTCTTTAGAAAGGAAGGGTTTCTCTCAGTGATTTCCTGCAGTCCAGGTGCATCCCTTCCTTTGTCCAAATCCAGTGCCAGAGGATTGAACAACTGACGAGTGGGGTCTGGGATGAAAACAGTTCTCCTAAAATGAGGGAAACAATGCTAGAAGAGAAATGAGCATCCTTTTAATGCCTGGAATAAAAATGCTGGAAAAGGGCACTTTTTATTTGATATGGTGTCATTCTCCTTTTTTTTCCATGGCTAAAACTGCACGGTGAGCAATCAGAGCAGAAATATGAAATGCAGCAGTCTTGGATTCCACAGTGGGATTAACTTCCCTTTTCTGCTCTCTTTCAGGACAGGAAAAACCACTGAACTCGCCCCATCTTTGGGACCAAGAGCTTTGGTGTTGGAGTAGGCAAAGCCAGCTAGGGCCCCCCTTGTCCTGCCCATGGTGTGGGTCAGGGACAGGCTCCTCTTCTCCTCTGGGCTGGGATGAACTGCCTAGGGAATGCTCTTTCTGACAGGCCGGTCCTAGCCCCGGCTACTGGAAATGGGCAGAGGTGAAGAGGCAAGTGCCAGAGTTCCTTGGGGATGATGGAATTGTGGTGTTTGGCTGTGCCCAGAGGGGCAGGTTGGGCATTTCTGTGTGTGTGAGGACCGGTTTGGGTGCTGGGGAGCCCGGGGAGTCGAGCTCTCAGTGCATTCCCAGCTCTCCCAGGGGTGGCAGCTGGTGCAGGGCTGGGTGACAGCCTCTGGTCGGGCTCGGGGCAGGCCCTGGCCCCGGCACAGACACGCTGGGGTGGTTTGGGGACGCCTGGGGAGCCGTGGGAGGCAAATGAGGGATGGTGCTGGGCGGAGCGATCGGCCTGCGCTCGTGTCAGCGCAGCCGTGCAGGGCACTGGGATCTGGGTAAAACACCGGCTCTCCTGGCGTTCAGGGATGCAAGGTCTGAGGGACTGGATTTACTTGGGCCTTTCCAGGACAGCAGGAACAAGAGGAAATGTGGTGCCAGAGGTGCGTCCCATCCGGTTGCATTTCCCTCTTTCCCGTTTCCATTTCCTCCTCAGTGCGGGTGTCCCCTGCAGCCCATGAGCACGGGGCCGGTGACAACTCCCTGTCTGTAGAGGGATTCCTTATGGAACAAGGGCAGATGATACCCTTGGAAAGATTGGACAACCCAGGGTTGCTCAGGAAAAGCCCCTGAACAGGCCCCTGACTGCAGGCAGCCCTGAGAGTCCTTGGCAAGGTATACAGCTGCCCGGCTCCCCCTCTGATTAGAGGCCATCTAGAGGGACTGGGCATGAATCTTTGCAAAAGTAGATATAAGTCGGCATAGTTGAACAATAAAGGGAGAAGGATGCTTAATCGTATCGCTGTACGTGTCGTTTATGCGGCCAGCTCTCCGGACTCGGTCCCTAACACCTGTCCTCCTCCTGTCCCCCTGTGCCCCTTTTGTTGGACAAGTCTCAAATGGCAACGCACATTCCCAAAGACTGTCTGCTTCCTTAAATCCACGGACCAGCTAGTGCTGTCACTCAACAGCTGAAATGAGCTTTCAGAGCCTAGAAACTAGCAGGAGTGACAAACAAATGGATTTGAATCTGGAAATAGGTGAGTTCCACCCACCCACTGCTGCTGATGCAGAGACTGGGGCTCAGGGCATCTGTGCAACCCTTCCCTTTGGCACTGATCCTGCACTGGAATGTTGTGTTGCTGCCAAACCAGGCCTCTAACTAGGAGAAGGTAAGCCCTGACCATTTGCCCCTGACCCTGGCACACCCACAGTGTGTTATCTGGAGCGTGTGCCTCAGCTGGTGTCACTTGAGTTTCACCAGAGTTGCAAGTTGGCTTCTGCTCTGGGCGATTCCGAGTGACCATCGCATCAGTTCTGCACTAAGCACCGTTTAGCCAGACCGAGATTTGGTCACATAGTGACTTCTGAACAGAAAATCAGAATGCAGGAAAAGTGCCAGGACCACGCACGGGCCCGGGTACAGCACGGTCTTTGTGGGTCACTGTCACTCCACTCTTACAGTCCCTCCTCATCTTTCTTGTAGGCTCCCTTCAGGTACAGGAGCCATTGCTCACTCGTGTTTTGACTATTCTCTGTCAAGGAAATGAGTTGAATTTCCTTGTCAAATCTAATATATCCCATCTGGAGCACTAATTGAATTAGATAATTGGATAATTAGTTAATTATCCAATTTTTCGGTGCGCACACACACCACCCACACCTTTCACT